>NW_015505437.1:936574-948668 GCF_001515645.1 Sinocyclocheilus grahami | reverse complement strand
TGAAAATGTATTGTAATTGTATTTAACGTACAGTTTGTTACTGACAGATCTGTTTATTAGGGTTGACCAAACAGAAATTTTTGTCAGTGGATGTAAACCTGTAATGTTTTGTGTTTTACACGTGCTTACATTGATTTAGGGTATCAAGCTTTTTTAACGAACTGTGCATTTATAACTGCTTAACACTTTTATTTAATTTTTTTTACGCAATCTGGTTTCAAAACTAACTGACCAGTACATATCATCATTGATATTTTATATAATGTGCATACAATCTTTTTTATGTTTCATAATTGATTGATAAATGTTGTTGTTTACATACACCCTTTATAGAGACCTATAAAGAAAATGAATCATAAAACGTTAGGAGCCTGTCAACACATGCAATGTCTTTGGACTCTGATGCCTTGCCATTATTTTATTGTCACCAAAGTGACACCGGCGATTAGCTCCACTTGGTTGCTCCAAGACAAAAATGGGTGCCTTCTTCTTTTTCAGTGCTAGGTCAGTGTCTATTGTGTGTGCGTCTTGAGGAAGTTATTATGAATGAGGTTACTAATATGTCCTGCTCCGTGAGCCACAGGTTAATGGTGTGTACTGAGTGCAGTTCCGGACACTGGAGAAAGCAATCACTGGGGGTTGCCAGTCCACTGCTCTCTCTGAGGTCCTGTGTCAGCAGGCCCAGGTGTCTCCGGTGCTGATATTACAGCGGGGCAATGAGCTACAGCAAACAGAGATGAGTTTCCCCGCTGACCCCCGCCGGCGCACAGCTGCCATGACAACCAGCGTCCAGAGAAATCCGAGGAGAGGCTGGACCTGCAGCGTTTGCTCTATCAGGATAAAGTCAGCGTAACCTTGAAGTAAAATATCACAACAATTAGCCACTGTTACACTCTGGATGTCACTACATTAGATGTAACATAAATTCAAAAGGATCCTAGAGTTTTATTTTCACAGAACTAACTTTCTGATCCAGACTAACTATGACTAATAGGCCAACTAAGTTTAAACTATGCTCTAATAATGTTTGGCAATCACAAAATCTTCACATGTAATATGATTACATTAATTTTTTTAAGCCTGACCTTAAATGTTGATAATATGATAAACTAAATGCATTCCCAATAACATAAAAAAACCATCTCATCGGCACAATATATGTATATATATATATAGAGAGAGAGAGAGAGAGGTGCTTCCTCTGTAAATAATTATATTATAATGAACACAAGAGGGCAGTAAAAGTATATGATACAGAATTGGCTATGATCCATAAGTTATCTTAAACAGCTTTAAGTTTGGAACTAATTAGCTGCACTTCACAGAGCTGTCTAGAATAACATAGTACTCACACTATTTCTGCAGTGTGAAAACTGGGCAAAAAGTGCTGAAATGTTCTGTATGTACAGAATTCTCAATTTGATTCAATGCACGAGATACTGTTTCCTATTATTTTTTAACATATCTTTCTTAAATCAGTAGGCTATTTAATCAAACTACCAGAAGTTATGATGTTTTACTCAAAAATTGATAAATAATAATAATAATAAAAAAACAATGAACTTATTGACTATATGGTCAATAAGGTTTAAAGACTTTAGTCATTTATCCCGACAAATGAGCATTATCTTCATTCCATCTTATTCCAGCATAAGTTATAGTGTCACCCACGTTTACCAGGTTTCTTGCAACCCTGAAAAAAAAAAAATCTATAATGCAAGATAAAATACAAATTTGTCTTGGTCTCAGCGACAAAACTTTGCTCTGACTATATAATCTCTGTTGAGGACGACAATAGCTAGGCCTAGCAAAACGGTTGATCTGGTATTTATAAACGCTATACTATCACATAAATCCAATTACTTATCGTTCAGCTAAGAATAATCTGTAATGCATGTTTTTATATGCAGGTGTTGTGTCGAAGTCTTGTTTCCCCTTAGTTTAGTGTTTCAAACAGCGTACAGAGCTATATATATATATATATATATATACACACACACACACACACACACACACACACACACAGAGCGATTGTATAATATATAATACAATACATAGGCCTTTATGCTTTTGAGGATATGTGGTCCTTTACCTATTTACTGCAAAATTACTCAGCTACATCATTAGCTTGCATAATTATTATGTTTTTATAAAAAATTCACTTAAATGATAATCAAATTTACAAATTAAATTTTTTAGTTGTATCTGGATTTTGATGATTGAACTTGTAGGAATTACAGTTTTAGACAAACAGACTCACCATCGGATTCTGTTCCCCCTGTGTTTCTTATACAGGCAGGTTCTAACATTTATCAGACTGATGCTGGTGAAGCTCCATCCACATACACGGAAGAATCAGCAACTTCTGAGTCACTACATCAGCATCTCCCATTACCATTAACTTTCCTTTATTAATGTATCCAGAAATAATCAGATTTTTTTATAGTCTATTACAGTTTTTTTTCGGGGGTGGTGGAGTGGGGTGTGAGTGGTTATGAATGAATGAAACGCATTTGTCTGTGTTTCACTCCGTCTCGAATCGCGCTCGCGGAAAGCGCTTGAGAAACAGCGTCTCTTCCGCGGCTCGGTACGCTTTCAACTCGTTTTTTTAGTCTCGAGCAAGACTGTACGACATTCACATTACATGATTTCACTGATTTTACGTAGAAAGGGCGACAGCGCACCGCATGAAAAGAAATGACCATTCATGTTTTCATAACCGCTGGCAATATTCAAAAACGAAACTAAAATTAAATCATCTTTGAGAGCAAGGGGGCCCCCCAGGTGTTTCGGGGGCCTGAGATTGAGAAGCACACACAAGAAAAATATACTTGTTAGAGGTAGAATTACGTTGAACATTTGTTTGAATTCATATTTCATACATATACAGCGCAGTCAGCAAAGCCTTCCAAACTTTCAAATCGATCCTGTGATCAATACCTAAATATATAGTAAATATTATAAGATGACAAAAAGATAAGTGGAAACAGTGTGTGGGAACAGTGGAACGAGCTCTGTACGCTGTTTGCGTAGCGGGAACACTAAAGGCCCTGTCCCAAATCGCACCCTAAACCCTCGAGGTCTTCCTCTGAGTCCACACTTTCGTGATGTAATGCCTCTTTGATTGTTGGGTAGAAGTCTGCCGTGGAGCTCGCCCCAGTGTGGGCTCGGCAGAAGTGCGCATTAAGGGCGCATAGCGGCCACAAAGGGGGCGCTCGCGAGCACCCTTCTGAAAGCTAAAATGACGAATGGGACACTCTACAGTCTCGTGGACCCGCAAATGCACGTGAAGTGTGCCATTTGAGACAGGGCCTTAAAACTAAGACTTCGACACAACACTTGTTGGTAAACTTACATCACCCTCTACTGTCGGAAATGGGAAATTCATCCCGTTTGGTTAGAAGCGGGGATAAAACGTACCACTCCGCGGAAGAAAAATAAATGACCAATAGTGAGATATCAAAAATTTTGATATAATATAATACTTTTGATTGTCACTTAATTAATCGCTTCACTAGCGCAAGCTAACAGAAACCACCTATCCTTACTAAACTGACCAATCAGAAGTGATGTAATGCCTCTTTGATTGTCGGGTAGAAGTCTGCCGTGGAGCTCGCCCCAGTGTGGGCTCGGCAGAAGTGCGCATCAAGGGCGCATAGCGGCCACAAAGGGGGCGCTCGCGAGCACCCTTCTGAAAGCTAAAATGACGAATGGGACACTCTACAGTCTCGTGGACCCGCAAATGCACGTGAAGTGTGCCATTTGAGACAGGGCCTTAAAACTAAGACTTCGACACAACACTTGTTGGTAAACTTACATCACCCTCTACTGTCGGAAATGGGAAATTCATCCCGTTTGGTTAGAAGCGGGGATAAAACGTACCACTCCGCGGAAGAAAAATAAATGACCAATAGTGAGATATCAAAAATTTTGATATAATGTGGACCCGCAAATGCACGTGAAGTGTGCCATTTGAGACAGGGCCTTAAACTAAGACTTCGACACAACACTTGTTGGTAAACTTACATCACCCTCTACTGTCGGAAATGGGAAATTCATCCCGTTTGGTTAGAAGCGGGGATAAAACGTACCACTCCGCGGAAGAAAAATAAATGACCAATAGTGAGATATCAAAAATTTTGATATAATATAATACTTTTGATTGTCACTTAATTAATCGCTTCACTAGCGCAAGCTAACAGAAACCACCTATCCTTACTAAACTGACCAATCAGAATGTATGTTAAAATTACACAACATTGCTTCCGAACAAAATGCCACCGAAAAATAATTAAGAGATGCTAAATTAAACTTGCCCCATTTGTCAATAATCATCAGCGGTTCCTTCTGTATTTTCAATATCAGATGTATCTTTCAGAATCACGTTTGTGTTCCATCAAAGAACAAGGTTGAGAAATGTTCACATTAAGCCGAATTTGTGATGGACAAACAGGTGAGTAGGTATTTGACTCCATTCATGTATTTATAATGGTCGTATGTATATGGCATTCTGTAATTTGTTTCATCAGTTTAATATATTGCGTTGTGCTGGTGAATGGAAAGATTATAATATAGGCCTAGCTAAACGTGCTGCAATCAGATTTGGTTATTTAGCCTATAAGCCTCCTTGAAAAATTCCCTCACAGGCCGCCACTCTAGCCTACTAAGTCACATATTAAAATTAATCGAGTTTTGAAAGTAAACCAATTGTGGTAGCTTAATATGGACTCAAGAGAGATATCATGTGCTGGAGAGGCGCTGATCACAGATCATCTGTGATGTGAAAGTACACAGCGAACAGGTGCAGACAGGTATGTCAGTGCTGATGCTAATAGATTGTCATGGAAACAGACACTGGAGATATTGTCATCATGAATGCGTGCTGTACTGAGATTGTCGTTGCAGAAACCAGCATTGGACAGTCGCTGGGACTGGTGTGATTCACTCTGATGAGCCGCTGTTGGGTTCAGGTGTGTTCTGTCCACATGAGTTGATCGATAGATTGGAATCTGAGTCCTGTAAGCAGCAGACTGTATTATGCTGCATAGAATCATAACCATGCAATGCAAGAAAAGTCAGCGTAGGCATCTCATTCTCAGCTGTGATGGTCATTACTGTGTGCAGCAAGCTGTTCTACCCAGTCTGTGCATCAGGCGATGACCTTGACAAGGGTCGACTTGTGGCTGTGGTTTGTCTCTTGCAATCCAAATAGACTTTTTTGTAGCCCTGGAAAAATGATCTAAAAATAAAGGTTCCAAAAGGGCATTTTTGCACTGAAAAATGGTAACCTAAAAATGGTAGCATTTAAGTAAACTGGTTTTATTCAGGTTAAAAATATTATTACTGAACCAACCTATACAAGATAAATGTATACCAACAAAATAAAAATTTTTGGGGGAGAAATAACTTCTCAAGGTAACAATTGAAGGCTACCAATTTTTACTGTGCAGCGATGCAATATCAGAAACATGTTTGGTTCCCCAAAGAACCTTTATTAAAGGGGTCATATGATGCGATTTCAATTGTTCCTTTCTCTTTGGAGTGTTACAAGCTCTTGGTGCATAAAGAAGATCTGTAAAGTTGCAAAGACTAAAGTCTCAAATCCAAAGAGATATTCTTTATAAAAGTTAAGAGTCAGCCACGCCTACCTAAAACGGCTCGTTCTAACACGCCCCCACATGTCTATGTCACTATGTGGGAAGATTTGCATAAAGCCGCCCAAATGTTCACGCAAAGAAAGAAGGTGTAACTTTTATTCTTGCTGTAGTATTGTTGCCGCCGCCATGTCGTGAAGGCGCTGTGTGCTTCGTTGTGAAAGCGAAACTACTTTGTTTGGTCTTCCAAAAGAGGACAATATCCGCTTCGTCATGCCTGGAGCTGATCCGTGCTGGTCGCTGAGGAAATACTTCAACTTCGCGCTGTGGATCGCCGGATCGGCTTTCACCGTGGACGAAGCAGAGTCCAGCCCGGGGTCGTCAAATGTGGTTGCCACAAGCCCACCGGACACTTCTTCGTCAAATCAGGGCATCATCACAATATGTTAAGGGGCGTAACATTTCCATCACATGCTTGAGGTATTCGGCCAATCACAACGCACTGGATAGCTGGCCAATCAGAGCACACCTCGCTTTTTCAGACCGATGAGCTTTGTAAAAATCGACGTGTTTCAGAAAGGCGGGGCATAGAGGAGAAACAATAATGTACAGTATGTAGAAAATAATGTGTTTTGAACCTTAAACCGCATAAACACATTGCATTTCACCAAATACACAAAATAATGTTCTTTTTAGCAACATCATATGACCCCTTTAAAAAAGATTTTCAAACAAGAACGTTTTCTAGTAAAAAATAACCTTTTGTGTGATAGAAAAGTTCTAGAGGTTTAAGGTTCTTAATGGAACCATCAATTCCAATAAAGAACCTTTATTTTTAAGAGTGAATCTTCAAGAGGTTGTTATTGCAATATGTACACTTGTCAGTGTGGTTTTCCAATTCCATTTTTTTTTTCTTCTGTTGGTTCAACTCGGCAAACTAGTTTTAGATGTATTTACTAGTATCTCAGTTATCTTAGATACAATATAATAGAGAACCATTGAAAAACCATTACCAAAACATATTTAGGACACCATGCGTCTATTGTTTGGATCTCAGCTAATCAAGATCCTTCAATCCCAGGACAGTCAGATTGATCAGCATGTGAATGTGCTGCTCTCTTGATCTTCAAAGAAAAATGAAGAAGTGCTAAAGAAATGTTAAAACTCCATTTCCCATTTTTTCATGTAATGCTTTTACTAATTAATGTTACCGACTCATCCATAACATTAGTTTGTGCATAGTGTGTGAGAATGAGTGTGTGTGTGTGTGTGTAAGAGCCCAGGTTTATGTAATTAATCTTGATCTTGTGATGGTAAGCTAATTAGTAACATGATGTCAAAACAAAATGAATGAAGTATGAAGTAAATGAATATGAAGTAAATATCGCAAAAAGCTGTTATAGCAACCATGACTCCCCTAATTCGTGTCAGTAATTGAATGATTTTTTTTAACACTTGATAAACAAAGTTATATACTGTTTGAATATTACACGGACCACACTGAAAACCAAGAATTTTAAATATAAATGAAACTTTAAAATATTAGGATAAACCCCCCCCCAGAATTTAATTAATTTCTTTATTTGGCTGTTCCTATTTGGGGTTGCAGTGGATCATCCAAAATAGTTTTATGGTCTGCATATTTGATTTGGTACATGCATTTATGAAACCTCTTTATGCAAGTCTTGAGACCAGCACTGAAAATGTACTAGCTCGTGCAACCCTAGTAGCTGGGACATGGTACTAAGATTTTCTGAAGTTCATATTAAATAAGAAAAATGTGTGCTGATAAATTCAATGGCACTGCAGTATACAGGTCATCATCATTTTTCATCTGAAATTCATCTTAACACATAGAGCGCAAAGTATGTTACTATTGGTTCCTGTGCTGCATGTTGATTTTGGAGATCATGGAGATCAAATTTTCCCACGATCTTTAACGGACTACATGGCAAATGAATGAAATCCACTTAACCTTTGCAAACTGCCACTGCCTTGGTGATTCATCATTTCCACTGAAGCGCTGTTTGATTTCACTGGAACTCAGACAGGACCGCTCATGTTAACGTGACTCCCACCACTGGTCATTTCTCACTTCCATGATTTCCAGTCTTTTTACTAGCATATGTGGATTTTATTATATAGCCACTGAACTGTTATTGAGGCGTATCTATTACAAAGATCTCTTGAAACTGTTTGCATAATTGTATTTGGTTAAAAAGTTTGCTTTTTATAATCTATACTTCAGGATTTTTTTGTCCGTTTTTTTTTTTAGCAGTACTCAGTAGAGCTGCAATTAATATTTTGATAATTAATTGATGACTCTTAATTGACGACTAAATATCAATATATAATGATAAAATATAATTGGATATAAAAGCGAAATTATATTTTGGTAGTAAAAAACAAACAAACATATGAATCCATCCACATCATGACAAATGTTCAAATCGATGGCTAAATTAAAGGCTATCAAAATGTACATACATATGTGAATGTAAGTCATGGAATACATTATGTGTATAAAAACTATCAAACAAAATAACTGTCTGTCCACAATTTTAAAGCAAAAGGACTATTTAAATATCTAAATTGTAAATTACAACAAAACAAAACCTCAAAGTGTTAAAGGGATCGTTCTCTCAAAAATTAAAAATCTGTCATAATTTATTCACCCTCAATTAGTTCCAAAACTGTTTTGAAAGCAGTTTGAGTTTTTTTCTTCTGTTGAACATAAAATACGAGGTTTTAAAGAATGATGGTAACTGAACAGTTGCCATTGACTTTGATAGTATTTTTTTTTCACACTGTTCTTGGTTATTGACAAAATATCTTCAAAATGTCGTATTTTGTGTTCAGCAGAAGAAAGAAACTCTAAAGCTGAGTGAATGATAACAGAATTTACATTTTTGGGTGAACTGTCGCTTTAACTATAGACAGATGCTGCTAATAATCTGTAAATGGTCTGTCTCGTCTGTACTTAAATTATGTTCTATCATGCTGTAAACCTTTATGCTCATGAAGGTCACACAACTCCAGCCTGCAGATAATACCTAGAATATTAAAATGGACAAAAGAAGATAGATCCTATTACTTTCTTTTGCAGAACACAAAAGGGGATGATTTAATGAATATCCAATTTGGGTGTATTCACTATGATAATACATTAGTTTAATACGAATGTTTAATAAAACATCCAAGAGTGTTAGCAAGAAAGACCATGTAGCTTGCTGATCATCATCTAAGTGCTTTGACACCCTGAAAAAAAAATAGGCTGATATTTAAGCAGTTTTACAGTAAAATTGTGGCAGCCACCATTGCTCTCCTGTGCACACTTGCAAGCTCACATGTTTTTGTGTGACATACTCCTTTATATTTTAAGTTGCTTGTAACTTGGCGAAATAAGCAGGTTTCTCACATATAGCATCAGTTGGGGTTATTGGTGCTCTGAAATATGTCAGCAGTTATGTACTGTAAATTAAACTTGCATATTAGAGCAATAGCAATAGGCTCCTGGCAATTCAAATCCAATCCTGTCTGAATTCTTGTAGGTTCATAATGCAAATTCTCTTCTGCTGTGAGCGTTTGAAATCATGGGCGTGACCAGAACCCCACAAATAAGCATCTGAGCTGTCTTCAGATTCACGTTTATACTCATAACCAGACCGACCGGCGATTATACAACAATACAAACTCTTTCTCAAGTTGAATCAACACCCTTAGTCATGCTTTATGCTTTCTTTTAACTACAGTTTTTCTAGTAAAGGTGTGTAAGAATGGACATGTCATATGTGTAGTGAACAAAGCAGTGCTAATATAGAGGGTGTTTCAATAAAGAATGCAAAGTTATCTCTTTTAACAGTCTATATGTGTTTTGACACATAAAACGTTTTTACCATCTATTTAATATTGAAGTTCAGCTGAGTTTGGGTGCTTTACACAGAAATAAATTTACACTGCAAGCTTTCTGTATGGGAAGAGTGAGGTAAGCTGTCCCAGGTTTGTACTTGACCATCTTTAGTCAAGAAGAAAGAAGACGCATATAAAGCAAATACTATTTTCTGATTAAAGGAATAACAAAAATGAAATGTACTCACCATCAGGCCATCCAAGATGTAGATGGGTTTGTGTTTTCATGGGAACAGATTTGGAAATTTAGAAATGTGTCATTCCATCACTTGCTCAGCAATGGATCCTCTGCAGTGAATGGGTGCCGTCAGAATGAGAGTCTAAACATCTGATAAAAAACATGAAATGAAATAATAATTAAAAAAAGGGTACTCCTAAGAAAAAGTCCATCCCTTGTTGTCCTCTCACATCAAAATCCACCAACATATTTGTTTAGAGCTGTTTTGGCTTGTAAACAAAATTTTCCACGGAGAAAGCAATATTATGCATAAAATATTATGGAGGCAACGGTTTGAAGTTAAAGACGTCTTAATGACGGATTTATTTCTTACAAGCACGCAGCCTTTCTCTTCACAAGACGTGAATTGATGGACTGGAGTGGTGTGGATAACTTGTGTTTTGATTTTATCAGCTGTTTGGACTCTCATTCTGACGGCACCCATTCACTGCAGAGGATGCATTGGTGAGGAAGTGATAATAATCCAAAATTACTTCAAAAATGAATAGTATACCGTTCCTGAAACCTCTGGAATCTCAAAATGAAGCATAGTTCATTCATTTTATATAGCAATGCTTTCTGTTTCTGCTAATAAAAAAGTTATAATACTGAATATTGTATTGGATACCAGGGATCTTCCAATCAAAAAGATCTGAGAACCACTGATCTAGTGGGATATTTGATTTATATTGATACATGTCAAGTCATAGCACCTTGTATATAGCTAATATAGCGTAAGGTGGTCCATCTTTATACATTCATCCATCCATCCATTCATCTATTCTCCAAACTGCTTATCCTAGGTAGGGACGTGGGCCCATCTTTATTTATTTATTTTCAAATGTAAGCCTATTTCACTTGTTTAGCACAGCTGGGCAGTGTGTTGGGCTGAAACACACTGTTTTGTTGGGAACAATCTGATTGTACAGAAGAACTGCCATAGGAATCCCAAGTTCATATACATGAGTGATGAGAAGCCATTACCCCGCATCTCTCCTCTATTCCCAGCATGCATTTGAACTAGGAGAGAACAATAGATAGCTGAGATGGATGAATATTGTGTGTAGTCTTTGTCCAAGAGAAAGATAACATTTATTGACAGTCATTAGAAGTGACAACTCTTCCTCAATTCAGACGCTAAAAGAACCGATGAAATAAAGGAACGGAAAGTGTCGGAGCATATCTCATTTTCTGGCAAATAATGTGCATGGCTTCAGGCAACATCACATTACTGTGTTCACCTAAAATAATTTATTGATACTGAAGACTACTCAGTTAAGAAAACAGCCTAAGCCACCAAGAGAGCTGTAATTCTTTCAATTTATTGGGCCGCAGAATTCAATATCCAGTGTACTTTCGTCTTCTTTGATGTAAAGAGCATGTTTAAACGACATAACATTATCGTCTCTCTGCAAGCATGGCAATCATCCACCACCTTTTTATCTGTATGTCTCATTTGTCACTGTCATTTAGTGCTTGTGGATGTCACATAAATGGCAGCATTTCAAGCTGATCAAAGGGCAGCCTAAACATTCTCACTTCACGTGGAGTCATTTTCTTTTGCCTGGAAGAGAACATCATTTCTCATCTCTCTTTTCAACAGGAGGTGGCTTTGAGCACAAACGCTTTCAGCAGAAACTGAAGAAAGGATTTGGACGCTGTTGATCGCCAGGACAAAAGCTTATAAATTTGTAACTACATTTAACTAAATGAAACCCAATAAGCTTAAGATTCGAAAATCAGCACTGTGATTAATTTTCACATTTGCTATTTAGGTTTTACTTTTTTTTCCTGAAGAAAATGTGCTTTTCGCAGTAAAAAAAACCAAAACAAAAACCTACAGACACAGTGCTAGGGTGTTGTGGGCAGTTGCCACTCTTATGTATCTCAGTTCATTCATTCTGTTACACTGTGAATTATATTTTCTGATCTACTGCTTGTTTTCTTGTGATTCAGGATCCCGTGTCATTACTGAAAGCATGCCTATTATTAATATATATTACTAAAACTTGCCATTCCTTTTAAAGAAGCCAGCATAACTGGAAGAGGTTTGCAGTTAGTGATCACCACTGCACTTTTTATTATAATTTAAATTTTTTGGTATGTGAAAGACAAGCTTGGACATTTGCAAAACAACAAATTCTGTGCTCCATGGGAAAAACGTTTTGGGTAAACTGTTACAGACCAGGAGTTTTCAGACTTTTTGAATCTTCAGACCAGTGTTATTTTTTAGTGGTATTACTATTATAATCAAAATATGGAAATAATGAGAAATGTTACTTTGGCAACTACTGTAGCTGAAATAAGTTTTTTATATATATATATGGGATCCCTATATATATATATATATATATATATATATATAGAGACCCCA
>NW_015505437.1:932716-936546 GCF_001515645.1 Sinocyclocheilus grahami | reverse complement strand
ATTTTCAGTTTCTTTTACGTTGCTGTGGTATTTTTTTTCTACCAACCATCAAAGTGCTTTTTATATTATTAACCTAAAGATAAACATAAAATCCTGACTTCAGAATATGAATTAATAATAATATTCCTAATTTTTTATCAGTCTTTTGTAGCGTCTCGACCAATCTGACACACTAATTTTAATTTGATTTAACAAATCAATTATGATTGAAACCGTAATAATGTCAAAATGTAACTGTAATGTGGGCAGCATGACACAATAGAGTTGGGGATCCAAATGCAAGGCTTTATTCACAAACGTGGTCAAAACAGGCAGGGTCGAGCAACAGCAAACAGTGTAATCCAATATACAAGCAATGGTCAGGGCAGGCAGCAAACAATCTAAAAACAAGGAAACAGTTCAAGGATCAAAAACACAGGTAAACTAGGAAACACGGAAATGTTAAACTTACAAGGAATGGCTATTCAATAATCAGCTCACTAGAGTGTGTGTGAGCATCTTTTATACTAGACCAGGAGAACACATGACAAAACTACGGAGCCCCTAAAGGGACATGGTGGTGGAAAAAGTGAGTGAAAAAATTTGGGGTGGGAGGAAAAAATATTTTTCCGATTTTTTGCATTCTTTCGCAAAACTTTTGCGTTCCCTCCAGAAACTTTGTGTTCCCTCGCAAAACTTTTTGCATTCTCTTGCAAAAAAGCAGAATAGCCCAGAATATGAACGTAACCCGGTAAACAGAAAGAAAACGCTTAATTAATGGACTAAGACTAAGTGTGTTACGGAGCTGACAAGACATGAGACGTGCGGATCCATATGCAAGCTATATTAACATTAGAGGAGGTCAGAAACACAGGCAGGGTTGAACGGTGGCAAACAGGTATATGGCGGGCAAGACACAAGAATAGTCCTAGGGCTAGCGTAGGTCAACGATTGGCAAACAGGATCCCAAGGGCGGGACTAAAGGGATAAATCCAGGAAAACAGGCACAGATCAGAAACCGAGAAAACAGACAAGGCAAGACTAGGCTGGGCTAGGAAGCTAAAGAGGGCTCTGTAGAGTAGCTATCACTGCTGGCGATAAGCACATACAATACTCGGCCAAGAATGGTTGTTTGAGTGAGTGTTAAATAGTGAGCGAGTAAGATGAAACAGCTGTGTACAATCAGTGCTGTGTGCAATCAGTGCTGTGTGCAATCAGTGCAATGAATGGTGGGATATGTAGTCCGGGATGATATGCAACAGTTTGTGTAGTGCGAGAGTCAATGTAATGGAAAGGGTGACCTCTGATAGTAAGCAGACGGAAGTTCATGGACCAGATTCATGACACAGTGGTATAAAAAGGCAGAATTCGGTAAACAGTTTATTATTAATAAATTATAGCCTACATGAAAGCTGGTAAGCCCAGAAGAACAGAAGTGTTTTCCTCCCATAAATAAAATGCAGCTTAATGAAGATGGTGATAAAAAATACCAAATATCCAATAGAAATTATAAAAAATAAATTCTGTGTACATGCAAGCAGATGAGCCCATATGAGCTGAATTGCACGATAAGCGTTTTCTTCCTCATAGAAAACCACACTTAGCATGGCTTAATATAGCCTAAGAAGACAGTGATATAAAAAGCCCAAATTTTATATTTTATTAAAAATATACTACAGGCAATCAGTAATCCATTAAGCCAGTGGTTCTCAAACCTTTTAGTTCTCAAACCTTTTAGCCTAACATTCTTCTGAGTACCCCTACTTAGACCGCAGTCACACCTTTTCCATTAAGGGACAATATTTGCCCCCTTAAATTGATTTACATGTGCATTTTTACTGTTATAGAGGCAAAGTTTTTCTAGCCTTATTAATTGTATGTCGTGTTTTATGTCATATTCTTGACATTCCATTAAGTGTATTATTACTATAATAAATAAAGCAATAAATTATGGCAAAACGAAGTGATACTTGTAGATTCAAAACTAAAATTGCCAGTAGGTGGCGGCAAGTCACTGTCTAATGAGCAAGGCGAAGCATTCATTGGACACGGATCATTAATTAATTAATTCATTCATTCAGTAACGAAGCAAAGTTGTAGTTATGAATGGGTTATTAATCAGTACTGACTCTCCGAACCATTAAAAGCTGCAGATTCATTCACTAATGAAACACCACTGTTGCTTGGAGACGCACACCAGTTCTGTTGCGGATTTCATTGGAACTATTATTTCGTTGTAAAATATAACAAACAATATTGACAATATTGTGTTTAAAATCTAGGCTACCTTTAAAATGTAAAATGTACACTTAATATTGCCTTTTTTGTTGAACTGTTATATAAAATCAATGTCCAAATATCCAATAGAAATTATAAAAAATAAATTCTGTGTACATGCAAGCAGATGAGCCCATATGAGCTGAATTGCACGATAAGCGTTTTCTTCCTCATAGAAAACCACACTTAGCATGGCTTAATATAGCCTAAGAAGACAGTGATATAAAAAGCCCAAATTTTATATTTTATTAAAAATATACTACAGGCAATCAGTAATCCATTAAGCCAGTGGTTCTCAAACCTTTTAGTTCTCAAACCTTTTAGCCTAACATTCTTCTGAGTACCCCTACTTAGACCGCAGTCACACCTTTTCCATTAAGGGACAATATTTGCCCCCTTAAATTGATTTACATGTGCATTTTTACTGTTATAGAGGCAAAGTTTTTCTAGCCTTATTAATTGTATGTCGTGTTTTATGTCATATTCTTGACATTCCATTAAGTGTATTATTACTATAATAAATAAAGCAATAAATTATGGCAAAACGAAGTGATACTTGTAGATTCAAAACTAAAATTGCCAGTAGGTGGCGGCAAGTCACTGTCTAATGAGCAAGGCGAAGCATTCATTGGACACGGATCATTAATTAATTAATTCATTCATTCAGTAACGAAGCAAAGTTGTAGTTATGAATGGGTTATTAATCAGTACTGACTCTCCGAACCATTAAAAGCTGCAGATTCATTCACTAATGAAACACCACTGTTGCTTGGAGACGCACACCAGTTCTGTTGCGGATTTCATTGGAACTATTATTTCGTTGTAAAATATAACAAACAATATTGACAATATTGTGTTTAAAATCTAGGCTACCTTTAAAATGTAAAATGTACACTTAATATTGCCTTTTTTGTTGAACTGTTATATAAAATCAATGTCATATTTGCAGTCTTTTGGATATTCAGGGAAAATTGTATTATAGGTATCAGAGTGAAATAAGAACGTAACAGTGTTCGCTTTATAAAATGTAACAGTTTCGAATTATGCCCTACTGAAAGTGACGGAGTATTTTATGTTTCAGTGATTTGATCGCGCCGGCGTCTCATGTGCACATATTCATTGCAAACAGCGCGGCCTGTTCATTATTAAAATAAAACATAGAATCACCAATACAGATCAAATGTTACACAGTCAATTTAAATAATCTGTATTATAGTCTGTGCCGTACTTTCAGTTTAGCTTTAAATTAAGTTTTGGCTTGTTTATAGCTATTCTGGGCTTGTCTGCTATCCTGTGCATAATAGGCTATATTTTATTAATAAACTGTGTACCATATTTTGGTTTTAGCCTACAGTCTTCATCCATTAGCCTCCCTTAAGTGTTTTCTGTAGCCTAACGGTTATGGGGGAGAAATGTTGCATTATGGCTATCTGCTTTACTTATAGTAATGCTATTAATAAGGTTATTAATTGTTATTAGTATTAATAGTATTTATTAGGCCCAATACCAAATTGGGCCTCCAATGTCAGGGGTGTAAATTTCGTCTAATAGTAGGGGGGGGGGGGGCGTCAGAA
>NW_015505437.1:927838-932619 GCF_001515645.1 Sinocyclocheilus grahami | reverse complement strand
CACTTCATCCGATGTTTAAGTGAATAAAATAGCCTTGACAGCCTTACTTACTGGAGTTCCACAACTATTGGCTTTGTATTTTTGCCCCGTTTGTGTTGTTTTACTACTTACACAATTATTTCAAGTATAAAACATTGTTATTTACAATGCACGCTGTTATAGTACAATAAGCGTTTTAGAATGTCCTAAAACCGAGCCTTAAACTATAAGCAAAGCTGACTGTATTTGAACTTGAGACCAAGTTTAAAATAAAACTCTATGAACCGCTCCATTGTGAACGTACGAGCTGTATGAACCACTAACTTACAAGCTGTAAAGTAAACAGGAAGTGTTTGTCCGAACTCAACTGGTTTTGTGAGGGAATGCAAAATATCTTTGCGAGAGAACGCAAAAGTTGTGCAAAAAAAAATGCCTCCCACCCCAAATTTTTTTTCCACCACCATGTCCCTTTAGGGCAGGGTTCCTCAATTAGTTTTCGCCGAGGGCAGAATTCTGCCGACAATAGCAAGCCAAGGGCCACTGACATATAGATATATATGTATATAATTGTTATTATTATTATTACATTATTGTTTCTTTTGTTAAAATAATCACAAGATGAATATTCAGATTTTTTCACCAGTAGTCGGTTTTATTCAAACAATTATGAAAATTTTTGCATTTAGATACAGAAGAACTTTGCTTGTTGAATATTAAAAACAAATGAACAAACAAAAAATCTGGATCTCCATGTCTGCCATGCAAATCAATCATTTCCAGATTGCAGCTCTTCTCTCCACTTTCCCTAATTGCAGATTCAATTATTAGATTCGTCAGTATTAATATTTTTATGCTTAGATTTTTGCTTATGCTTAGAACACCGTGTGTCCCAATCAGACACGATGCGATAAAAAGTATCTTTTCCATGTAGTTTTTGTCCTAACCTGTAACGAATCATCCACTGAGGGCGAGTGTAGTGAGAAACCAAGTGCAGTTTTATTTACAAGTGTGATCCAAACATCCAAACAATATACACAGATTTGACGAGGCACAAACAGACTAGACTCACCGACAGCGGGTTACAACATCAATACACGACAAGAGACAATGGCAACATGATGACTACTTATAGCAGACAAGAGGGTCACAAGACAAGAGCAAACCAATGGGAAACAAGACACATGACTAAGACAACCAATCAGAACATGACACAATGAACAGAGGAACCAATGGCATGAATACATGAAGGCAAGGGAAGCATGACACTAACAGGGTGAAACAATACAAAATAAAAGACATGGAAAACACGAACATGACAAAACCCAAACACCACATTACATAACCACCCGCGACAGTGACACGTGACAATAAGCGACATGGGATTCTGTTTTAGGAACAATTTTTATTTTCTGCGACGTCGCGGCACATACAAAATATGACAGTGATAATCTCAGGTAATGATTATGTGCTTTGTTCAATGTTGTTAATAAAGAATAACAATTTGGTCCCTCAGTAAATTCTCTTTGCCACCTTGACGAATGAGCAATTATAATTTTCACCACTACTCTATTTCTTAAATAGATAGGTTAAACGGAAAGCTTCTCACTCTTCTTCCCACATCTAAAATGTGAGGAAAACAGATTGACGCCAAATATGACACAATCAAATTGCAAACGAGAATAAATTCAATTTCTCTTACAGACAGGAAGAACACGTGTATTCCATAACAAAGATATCACTCACTCACTCACTTACTCACTCAAAACTGTTCAGTCCATTCACATTTGAATCATCTATTTTCCATGTCCACTTTTCTTTTCTACACACTCGCCATGCTTTTGCTGTCACATCGTATCTACACTGGATGCGACAAAGCATTGCAAATCATTTGAACGTTGTGTCAGTACATTATAAATAGAACGAGTCAGCAGTTTACTGTCGGGGATTTGTCATGTCGCACTGCATCCAAGACAGCATCACTGATTATAATGAGTTCTGTTGTATTTTATTGCGTCACGTTGCACCGCTCGCGTCTGGTGTAGACTCAATATAAGTTAATGTAGCTTTCTGAAGCTGTGTTTGAATTTTCATGCCACATTATTTGAAATTAACGTGGGCCAAATTTTTTTCATTCACGGGCCGGATGTGGCCCGCGGGCCGCCTATTGAGGAACCCTGCTTTAGGGGCTCCGTACAAAACCAACCAATAAGAACAAGACACATGCAACCAGGGAACCAATCAGAACATAAAGGTGCGTTCACGCCATATCGGAATTCCCGATTACAACTTGTGAAATGGGAGTTTTCTGAGAGATACGACTTGTACCACGTGACCGCTGTACCACCTGACCACTGCAGGCTCTGTTTAGGCGTTGATAGTGTTGCCATAGAAAAGCATAATTCAGAGTCGTAAACAGAGGAAGGGTTCGAGGACGTAAACAGCTCAGAGTAGAACGTCACGTGCTGTCATCTCAAAATTACAGTAATTACGGCGTGAACGCAGCACATGAGGGGCAAGGAACACACGGGAAATGGAGTACAGAGTACAGGAGCAAGAGTCTAATGGAGTTGGATGTCCTCTAATGGATTTCATGGGCATTCCAGCTGGTGATTGAAACAGTAACTATTTATTTATTTTACTATTTTAACCTTATTTTTGTTTTAATACATTTTCCTACAGAGTTGTATTTAAATCCAATTGGCTACAAAACATTTAATGGACATGAGACTCCTGGTTATCGTGTTGTGGTTGCTTGGTTTTTTCCCCCCTAAATAAAAAAAAAAAAAAAAAAGAATGATAAATTCCACAAGTATGAGCAAAGGTGATTATTGCAAAAACCACTAATAAAAACATACCATGGGCAGACAAGCTCACTGTAATTAAACCAGCTTTGCAAGTTGGATGTGGCTGCATCTCTTACCTGGCTGTCTGTGTGGCAATGCCATATTTCAATTTCAGATTACATGAAAAAAGGCATTTCAGCGGCGAGACTAACACGCCAGTCTAACATTGTCCAATTAAAAAGGAGAATTACTCTATTACTGCTTTGATAGATCATCTGCTCTGGAAAACTGCAAGCTTCTCGCTGGTTAAAGGTGGTGGTCTGTCAGCCGTGAAATCAATACAAGGCACATATCATAATTCATGCTTCCCTATGGTCTGAATAATAATTGTTTTAGGCATCACATTGCAAATATTTTCTTTTCTTCGAAAGGTGAAAAGGCTGTATACTGTATGCCGCATAATATATATGCTGCATGATCTTTGGGCCTCCGGTATGTAATTGACACGCACTATGAAGCTAGGGATTTTCACACATTTTATCCCTTTCCATTAAATTATATGTATTTGAAAAGCGTCTGCCCTTTGTTTGAGTGGTTCTGAGTGTCGGGTGAGAGCTATTGCAGGAAACAGCGCATGCTTTTCACTGGCTAGTGTGAACTTGAACTTTGGTACCAGTGCTGCTTTGAAACTCGGTCTAAACGAAGAGCTCTGTGAAACATGGCCCTGGGGTGTGATGGGGTCTGGCTATGACCCAGTTAAATCCTTGTGGTTGGTGGGAACCCAACATGCTGAAGAAGAGCTGGAATACATTCATTCCAATGCAGCACTCTCTGACCCAACTCGCAAATCAATGGAAATTAAAATGTGTGGAGACACATATGAACAGGGTAAAGCTTCATTTAACCTCTTCTGCTACTAGGGTAGAGTTGAGAGTAAATGCGCATAATGATGGTGTTGCCACCCACCAGCTCTCGCTGGCTGTGAATATTGTGTGCCTAATTAATCAGAGCTGGGAAATCATCAAGAGTACTAAAGGCTGGCAAACGCAAAGATATAAGACAGAGCTCTATGTGTGCCTGATATGTCCACATGACTTACAGTCAAGTTTTAGTTACAAGTTCTGCCATAATTTACACAAACTCAAGTTGTTCCAAACCCATATGATTATTTGGAAACCAAAGGTAGATAGGGTTCAAGGGCTTTATTTCATATCTTCTGAAGGCAATTCTGAGACAAACTTTCCTATTTTGCCCATTGATGGTCAAATCAAGTCACCTTTATTTACATAGCATTTTTTATAATACAGATTGTTTCAAAGCAGCTTTACAGGGATAAACAAGAAAACAATGATTCAATGATGCAAACAGAATTCAATTCTGCTGGAAATCAGCTCTAAAAAGACAATAAATGGTCATTATTCAGTTGAAATCAGTTCATCGTTGATTCAGTTCAGTTCAATAACTGTAGAAAGTCCATCAATTACACTCTAAAAATGCTGGGTTAAAAACAACCCAACTTGGGTTATTTGGTAACCCAGTGCTGGGTAAATATTGGACAGAACACATGCTGAGTTATTTTGACCCAACTGGTTGGGTTAAATGTTTTTACCCTCCATGCTGGGTTGTTTTATTTAAGTTAACTATTGTTTAAAAATTATTATATTGCTGGCTTAAAATGGGCTGGAAATTAAAAATCACACACAGAATTACTAGAGGCAACAGCAATAATCAAAAGATGAACATTTATTATTAATCAAGAACACAACACATTTAATTTATTTGAGTGGATACACCATAGTTTACAATATTACATACATTTAAACTCATTAAAAAATTTTTACATTTAAAAGTAGCATTTTAATTTAAGTCTTCAACCGTTCTCTCCAATCCTTTTTCACCAAAATAGTGCTAATTCTCGTGCCGGTGTGTCGCCGAAATCTGATCCGGTGAAGGGCTGCTGTTCATGTGGGAACTGTGAACTTCAGACCGCGGCCTCGCATTTCACTCGTAACTGAAAGA
>NW_015505437.1:896040-927515 GCF_001515645.1 Sinocyclocheilus grahami | reverse complement strand
GCTTCGTCATGCCTAGAGCTGATCTGTGCTGGTCACTGAGGGAATACATCAACTTTCACCGTGGACGAAGCGGAGTCCAGCCCGGGGTCGTCACATGTGGTTGCTGCTCATTCGGCCTCAGCTCACTCTATCCCGGTCTCAGCACACGCTAAGCCGGGGCTTCGGCTCACGCTAGGCCGCTGTGTTTTTCGTTGTGAAACTACTTTGTTTGGTCTTCCAAAAGAGGACATGACTACAAATCAGTGGTTAAGTTGTATTTACAACACTGTTCCAGAACACTTCAACCCAAATATCCAGATGTGTGCAGCACATTTTATGGAGGACTGTTTACTGATCCTGGGAGACTTGACTACAATGCCGGCAGTTCTAACTCACAGTCTGTAAGTACGTTTTCATTTAAAGGATTTGCCACTGATGATTCAAACGTGAGTTTTGAGCAGTGTAGAGTAGCGTTTGTTGTTTGTCATTTCTCCGATCACAAATGCAGACAGAGTTTTGTGTTTATGTGGCGCGATGCAATGCAATGCCAATCACAACGCACTGGATAGCTGGTCAATCACAGCACACCTCGCTTTTTCAGACCGATGAGCTTTGTAAAAATCGATGCGTTTCTAAAAGGCGGGGTATAGAGGAGAAACAATAATGTACAGTATGTGGAAAATAATGTGCTTTTTTTTACTTTAAACCGCATAAACACATTTCATTACACCAAATACACAAAATAATGTTCTTTTTAGCAGCATCATATGACCCCTTAAAGGGGCTTTTGTGAGCTGAGCATAGTGAGTACATGCTGATAATAAAATCAGGCTGAAATTTACCTAGGGCTTTATTGACCAAACAGAATAACATATTGACTGAGAATAATTATTAAAA
Organism: Sinocyclocheilus grahami; assembly: GCF_001515645.1. Taxonomy (NCBI): domain Eukaryota; kingdom Metazoa; phylum Chordata; class Actinopteri; order Cypriniformes; family Cyprinidae; genus Sinocyclocheilus; species Sinocyclocheilus grahami. Next base: position 926,639 of record NW_015505437.1, on the reverse strand, counting down.
ATGCCCAAAATCGGCCAATATATTGACCTTAGTATTTGCAGAAATGACTGTGTTCCTTTTACACCAAACAGTAATTTATGGGATTCTCTCCTGCATTTAAATGTGATTTTAACTTCTAAAAATTTGCAGTGTGAATGTGGCTTTATAGTAATTTTTAATAAATGCGTGATAGTATAATTCATTAAAGATTCTGGCAGTCAAATTAATTTTTTGTTTCTGTCTGAATATTCAGACTTTTTAACAAACACGGCAGAATATTATCACAACCGCAAAATATCAGAATGAAGCAGAGGAACAATAAACACTGAGACATGCAATGGAAACCAAAGACAAGATTTCACAAAGAACAAAGAGAACTATAAATATACATAATGTGTGTGACACAGTGTTGACATTTAATTGTAATGAGAATCTGGTGACAGTGACCTCTAGTGGCAAACAGCTGACTGATCTCATTACTGTTGTGAATCTGACACAAATGTATCCCACAGATGGAATGGTTTTTGAATGCACAGATTTATCAGGGTTGTGACTGTGACAGTTGGTGGCCTGTCACATATCCTGCTAGATATCAAGATTATTTCAGTATTGTGGATAACATTTTGCCTGGATTTAGGTTCAGTTAATGGTTCCAGGACTGGGCTTTGTTAGGTGGTTTTAGATGATAATTAGATTAATTCTTGTCATTGCATCTGATATTTTTGCCTCACAGGTTTTGCCAGCCTTAAATCTGTTTTTATGTTATTCTGTCTGTTGCGTGTGGTGAACCACCATAGTTAGCTGACGATGCACCCCTGGTTGGGAGCAAGTTTTCTTTGGTAAATCCAGAGTTTCTTTAGGTCTCCTCCTCCTTTTTTAATGTGTAAGTGATGTTTAAATACCTAATTCATTCATTCCCGTTGTAAATTTGCATTTTGTCTTATTTCAAGTATATAACTTCATAAGTTAAGATGCATTTTCTATAGATGAAAAATTATATAAGATATTTAGTGGGAAACAAGTGCGATTAAGTGCATTTTAACTGCATTTCACCTAAAACGTAAAATTTCTTACTCCATTGGCAGATAATTAGCAAAATAAGAAAAATGCACTTAAATTAGACTAGTTTCCCCCCCTTGGAAACAAGACTAAATACCTTATATCATTTTTTTCTGATGTAGTAAATGCACCTTGATTTAAGAATCTTAAAATATTTTGACTGGAAGCAAGAAGACAAAATTCTAAGTAAGTAAAGCATTTTTTGCTCTCCAGGTACATTTTGCATAGTTTTATCATGCATCATTTTATTTTATTTTTTACAATTTTAAATGGTAGTTTTCTATAAAACATCGGAGATGCAGAGCACATTAGTAAGGCTGCTATATGCAGAGTGATAAGGAAAGTGTGCGTCTGTCACGAATCCGGTCCATGAACTTCCGTCTGCTCGCCACCAGAGGTCACCCTTCCACTACTATGGACTCTTGCACCACACCACTGTTGCACTTCACCCGGACTACAGTTCCCATCATCCATTGCACTGATTACACACACACAGTTGATTGCACACAGCACTGATTGCACACAGCTGTCATCAATCACACTTTCCCTATATAACACTCACTCTTATCCCCGTCAAGCTGCCGAGTATTGTTTAGCGTATATCACTCCCCTAGCGATAGCTACTCTATGGAGCCCGTTAGTTTTCATAGCCTTACCTTAGTCTTGCCTTGTCTGTTTTCTTGTATCCTGATCTTTGCCTGTGTACCTCGGATTCCCCCTCTCGTCTTGCCCTATTCAGATACTGTTTGCCCCTGCCTGGACCTTTGCATTGTACTTGGATTTACCCCTCTAGTCTCGCCCTGTTAATTCTGTTCGCCGATCGTAGACCCACGCTAACCCTAGGATTATTCTTGTGTCTTGCCCTCTATATACCTGTTGCCTTTATCTGACCCTTGCCTGTCTCTACCATGTCGATGAATAAAGCCTTGCATTTGGATCCACACGTCTCATTTCTCGTCAGCCCCGTAACAGCGTCACACACATTCTGAGAATTTTTTCCCTGGGCACAAATCTTTCAAACAGGAGTTCCACTGGACTGTAGGTCAGTGGTGTAGAAATCGTTTTAAATGATGCAAATCTGATAAATGAGATCACTTGACAACATATTGCTGCAACCTCTGTAACCCAATAATTTGAATTTCCTTCAGGATTTCCAGTGTGGTTGGATGCACTGATGACACGCATATTCCCACCATCGCACATTCTGAAAATGAATCTGAATGAATCAAATGACTGGATGACTCGATCCCGTGATTCTGCAACACAGAGATCATACAACACAAAAAGTTAGTGAAATGAGAACATTTACCAGTCAATGTATTTTGTTAAAATTCTCCTTTAGTCAAAGCTCTCGGAATAAGTATTAAAATGGATAAAGTTGTTAGTTTTAGTCTTGGGCTACAGTAGATCCGCTAACACTGCTAATGCAAAGCAAGTCTGAAGATTTGCTGCCACTAAGAACTTACACAGAGACATGCTTTTTTGGCTGTGCAAATACGCATACAAAAGAGCCTGACATCAGGCCAAGCCGCATGAACGCAAAATGCAAACCCTCCCAACTAATGCAGATCTACCCAACAAAACCTAGACATTTACTGCGGCTTCTGCTCCCGCGGATGGTTCACTCATGTGGATGGTCAAATACTCAAGTTACAGTGAGCTTTATCATAATATCAAAAATAATTACTGATTGCTTATTAATATGATAATGTTCCGTAATGGTGCTTTTGGTCATTGATTTATTAATGATTCCAAAACTGTTAAATTAGATCAAATATAAATATTTAGGTGCGTTTATTGAGCTTGCATTAATCAAATATTTTTGTTGTATAGATGTGATGCTTAGTTATAATTTCGTGGAATACTTGATTGTTTTTCTTAATTGTTTAATGTAAGTTTACTTGTATAAGCCACTTTTCGTATGCAGTTATGTTCAGTAATGTTGTTTCAAGTAGTTGTGTTTACTGATATAGTGCATCAACAATAAAATACATTTCACCAGAAAAAAAAACCTCTCTTCTGTGTATTAATTATTAATAAATAAATTATCAGTGTGCACTTTACTTTAAGGTTCACTTTCACCGGTTATTGATGTTCTTAACTCATTAATAAATGGTTCACTGGTGATGACTTTACATTAAGGTTCACTTTCACAGGTTACTAACAGTTATAACTCATTAATAAATGGTTCACAAGTGTTCATCATGAACTTTTGCGGAGAATCTTGGGTAAGGTACAGAGTAGATTCTGGTAAGAAACACTGTATGAAAAGTGACATGAGTCATGAGATATACATGATAAAAACATAAATACAACACCCCTCAGTCTTGATATAACAGTCCATTTTTGCTGCATCATGAAATAATATATTTATTAGGCCTTTATAACACGTTCATGAATTTATAACTGCTTATCGGTGATTTAAAATGCATTTGAAAATGAGTTATTAATCATTTATGAACACCTTTATAACCTTAATGTAAAGTGTCACTGATTTATTGTGCATTTTCAACTATGCTCGAGTGGTATTTGGCTAATGGTTTAGTTCTAAACATGCTGTATGTGTGCCACAAAAAAAAAATCACAAAAAAAACCTTGTAGATAAACTTCTCACATTGGCAACTGAGTTAATATTATTTATTATTTATTTTCTTGCTTTTGGTGCTTGGTAAGTGTTAATTCTCAACCTTGGTATGCTTATCTAATGATCTAATATGCTTATCTTGGTAGTTTATCTAATGAACAAATGAAACTAAATTGATTTAGTTCATATATTAAGCTTTTAGTTCATAACAACTCAGCATTCTACTTACAACTACAATAATAATAATAATAATAATAATTTTAAAAAGTTATATTAATACTCTCTAGCACTGATAAATCAATTTAGTCTCTGGCCTCTGCAACAAACCACGTGCTCTTGATGAGTGGTGTTTTGTGTAGACAGTGTAAAATCATTTTAAAATGCAAATGCTTACTGAAGGATCTCCCTGGAGTCTTTTCCTTTAACAGGAAGCTGAGGCGCATTAAGTCTGAGTCATTTAGGCCCATTCCTGCCAATTATACAGAATTTATGTTCTTGCCAGCTAGAACAATTTTGGTTCCAAAGATATTTTCTAACATTCGTTGGCCACAGCAATCTGTTCTTCATTCTGATGCCCACAGACTGTGATTGTGAAGCTGATTTGACTGTTATTGAAGCAGTAAGTCTTGAGAGACTCTTTGTACTGGGCCTAAAAACACCTCTTACCATGGTAAAATCAGTGTCGTTGAGTGGCTTATCACTTTTATAAAAAAAGACACCAATGTGCAATAGAGTTACATTTTTTAAATTAATTTTTCATTAGCTCTCCTGTTGCCAAAGTAGCAGCTTGGTGCATTAACATAGAATGTGTGTCAAAGTTGTGTGTTTATATTAATTTTACAATGGCTTTCAACACGGCTCATCCAATCAACCTTGACTCTTTAATTAAAATCCCATGCAACAGTTCTGGAAAACAAGACAAAACAAGTCTTTTTTTTCTGCTGTAAAAAAATAATCAATAATTATTTTTTTTGTGATCATATGTTGCATGGAAATAAAATGTTTTTGTTGCATACATGCTACTTTTGACTGCCAGAATGGTGTAATTACAGCATCTACCAGTAGCGGCTCACTGCTGAAACTTGATTTCCTGATTCCCTGGTTGATTTGAATATGATTGTTATTTGTAGACTAACCTAGTAAAGGAAAACATTGGGACATTTTTTGACTTTTAGCAAATACATTTTTTTAGGTGCATTTGAAATAAGATTCATATTGGATTTTTCTGAGGTATGCTTTAGTCCCTCATCATTCAGAATGCTGTGTGATTTCAGCACAGTAACTTTATGCCACAGTGTTGATAAACAGTGTGCAAATGTCTTGTTGTCTGTCACCTCTCTCCACACTGTCAACTCTCTTCACTCACAGTTGTAGCAGATAGGAGAAAGTGACAAGAACTGGGTCAGCATGTTGACGCCTACGTTATTACTATAGCAACCAATGTAGATACACCACATAATAACTATATGAGTTGGTGAAAAAAATGAACAGTGAGTCTTAAAGTTCAGATTGGAAAAGTAAATTAGAAATATAGCTGCAAGCAGCAATTACGGTGCCAAGCACTACAGAAGCAAGCATCAGACCAACTGCAGCACTGAGTAATTAAAACCATTTTAAGATGATTTTAGTAAAAATGGCTGAAAAATCATCAATACAACCACTAGTAATATGATTTATTGGCTTATCACTTTTGACCAATAGATGTTATCAAATATAATTGTGTGTTCTGTGTGAGGTGTCAATGGAACACTCTTTAATTTAATTAAATTTCATTTTCATTATAATTTTTTGTTAAAATGTCATTATAACCATTATAACCTGTGCCCCCACACTTTTTGATTACTGTCAGGGCATGGTGCCGAAGACACATACCGAGTTTCATAATGATACGGCAATGCGTTCGTAAAATATAGCATTTTACGACAAAATTCAAAATGGCTGATGCCATTTCATTACAATAGGCTAATGCAATCAAAAGTTAATTGCATTTTTGGATATTTCATAATTAATGGTTAATGAACGGTTTATCACTCTTGACCAATAGGTGGCGCTGTTACCAAATTGATGTGGTGTGGTCAGTGTGAGGTGACAATTGCACATGCAAAGTTTGGTGTAAATATGTCAAAACTTTGCAGAGATACAGCCTCAGATGCAGTTTGGCATCTTTCCAGCAAATTCGTTGATGCATTAAACGAGAACCATTTCGTATATCGACACAAAATCCATAACTTTTTTGCCAGATTGGTCTGAAGATGATCCGAGTCAAATTTGGGGAAAATCGGACCAACGGTCTAGGAGGAGTTCCAAAAAGTAGGTTTTCAACATGAATCAAAATGGCGGACAGGAAGTTCGGCCAATTTTGGCATAATTGGTATCGATGTTCTCGGCATGAACCAAATAATATATTGAGTTGTATTACAATAGCCCACTTTATTCAAATGTTATTAGCATTTTTGGAAATTTCATTATAAATTTTGCCCCCAAACTTTTTGATTACTGTCAGGGCATGGTGCCGAAGACACATACCGAGTTTCGTAACGATACGGCAATGGGTTCGTAAAATATAGCATTTTATGACAAAATTCTAAATGGCCGACACCCAAAATGGCTGACATGGGAAAATTCAAATTTTTTCGCATGCTCAACCGAATCTAAAGAGATCAGTTTTGTGATTTTTGGTCAAACAATTCAGAAGTTATAAGCAAAAAAAAAAATTTTTATATCTCCTGACCACTAGGTGGCACTGCGCCGAATCACTGCTGGTAGCCTCAGGTAATGCGTGTTATAACACACACCAAGTTTGGTCTCAATAAGCCAAACCATTGCGGAGATATAGCCTCACATCCATTTTTGTGTGCTTTTCGTCAAATTCGTTCACGTTTGGTTTGACGAATCAACTTGAATTCCATAACTTTTTGCCAGCATGGTCTGAATATGATCTGAGCCAATTTTGGTGAAAATCAGACAAACCGTCTAGGACGAGTTCGAAAAAGTAGTTTTTTCGAACTATTCAAATAAAATTTTTTTTAAAAAAACGTACGATTTTTTCATTTTGGAGTTCATTCAATTCAGTATGAGCCAAGGATTCTGGGAAAAAAATTATTTTCCTTCTGTACCTTACGATTCAAAAGTTATTAGCATAAACCTAAGTGTAATTTTGGACAAGTGGTGGCCCTAGAGCAGGGGTGGGCAAACTTGGCCCTTCCAGGTCACTTTCCTTCAGAGTTTAGCTCCAACTCTAATCAAACACACCTGAACCAGCTAATAATTGTCTTCAAGACTACTAGAAAGCTACAGGCAGGTGAGTTTTATCAGGGTTGGACCAAATCTCTGCAGGAAAGTGGCATGGAAGGGCCAAGTTTACCCATCACTGCCCTAGAGCGTTTGAGTTAGAGACTCCAAATTTGCTATGGTTAATGACGAGACTGTCCTTTATCGGTGTGCCAAATTTCACAACTTTCCCGCAAGTGGTTCTATGGGCTGCCGTAGACTTCCAGAGCAGAAGAAGAAGAACAAGAAGAACAAGAATGCCAATGGATAAAATAGGTGTCATCACACCTTCGGTGCTTGGCCCCTAATTACAATGCAGATGCAAACTTAATGGTGTCTAGATTTATAGTGTGCAGGACTTTTGGACACAATACTCTAAGATTGTTGTACTTAAAGATTAATAATCTGCTAAGAAATGGTAAAAATATCATACTAAATCAGTTGAATTGATGAGTCTTTTATTACACCTGTGGCTTTTTTTGTGCTGATTTTACAAAAGATGGTATGTCTGTTACTCAGCCCACTCACTTTAGGAATAATTCACCCAGAGTCATCATTTACTTATGTTGTTCCAAACAAGTACTGTATGACTTTTCTTACTTGGGCAATATTTCAGAATGTATATTGTTCATACAATGAAAGTCAATCCTTTCGTTGAATTGAAACCTCTGTTTTGTCTGTTAAGGAACTCAATAGCCACAGATCTCATTTACAATGACATAAGTGGTAAACAAATTTTAAATCAATTGTAGACACACTAATTACGTGTTAAAGTAAACAATTAATTGTGTAATAGCTTGATTTAAGGTTTGATATTTTTCTAAAATGGATAATAGTTTAGCCAAACCTGTTGGAATCAGGACATATTACAGTCTAAGAGAGCAGATTTTTTTTTGTATATTTGTGTATGTATATACAATGCATGTATGTACAATTGTAAGGTTTTATGGACGTTAAAAGTTCTTCATCAAGCAATAGATGCCAATAAAAACACACCTCTGTTTGTACATTTTATAGGCATGCCATGTTGCTTGTCAACTCCAGTGTACTACACTGCTTGGCAGAAGAATTCCGATTTTTTATTATTAATAAATCAACTATCGAATAGTGGGGTGTTTAATCAAAGTGCTGTTTTCACAGTCATAAGCCACTGATAAATAAGCCACAATGCAACAGAAAACTCCTAGCTGTAATAACATCAGGGTTATTATTGTTAGCTAAAACAGAAAAAAAGTTATCACATTTTATATTAGCTAAATTTTATTTCTGCATTTTACATTTTCTTTTCATTTAAGGTACTACAAAAACCCTATAAAATTACTAAAACTATAACTAAAATTACAATGAAAACTGTAAAATATATTTCAAAATATTAACAAAAACTACTATATCACTGATGCTATAGTAACACTCACATCACTGTGATGCCTATCACAGAAGTGTTATTCCTTGTAGTTAATCCTAGATTAAACACGTGCAATAATATTGCCATAGCTTGTAGACCTATAGATTTTATAAGGGTCTCTCTCTCTGTAAAATAATTCAGTTCCAGTCATCTTGATTCAGGAATGCAGATGTGAAATATACATCCTGAAAGGGCATGTCCAGGCATGCGGAGCAAGAGTCTTTGAGCTGTGCCCTGTGTGGTCACTTCCCACAGGTTTAGGGCTCTGTTTATGGATATGGAACCCAGTAGGACCAGCCATCCAGTTCTCATCCCTTGGAGGCCACAGATGGCGCTCAGGAAGAGGGCAGTTGGCTGAGGTTGGCAGGCCTGGTGCCAGAGTGATTTCATGCTTGGTTTCTCTCACAGCAGTGAAGCATGGTGTCTGCTGTCCCGCTCTTTGCCAGCAGGGGGCACTCCGGCCCCAGACTTACACTCGTGACCAGTCTAAATGACGATAACAGGAGGGGAAGTTGTTTATGTGTGCGTAGATATGAATTACAGACAGAGCAAAACAAAGAGAGAGAAAAGAAAAAGACAGAAACGGGTTTAAAACAAAGCTGTTTGCAGTTTTAGAGCACGAAGGGAAGTAGAAAGCTCAGAAGTCTGGCGCTGAGGAGCACTTTACATGCACAAACCTCCAGAGACCGAGCTATTTTAACAGGACAGCATGCTGTGATGGGAAGTTGTGGAGGAGACGGCACTGATCTGATCCGTTGAGGAAGCTTGGATGGATTAGTCCAATTTTTCAGACTGCTAACCCAACCATCATCCTCCTCCGCTCATCAATCTTTCAGAATTCCCCCATATTCAGCAACGGCTCGCTCCCTTTACTCAAGCGCTGCTCAGCCCTGCGGATCTGTCAGCCCCAACCCAGACATTAAAGATAAATGGGCACTCGGCCACCAATGGCATCAACTTTCTCAGAGCGCTTTTGAACTTTCGCAGTTCCATTGTTGACTTTTTTTGTAGCCTGATACATTTTGGAGTTCACAAAACGTGTAATATTTTAAATGCTGGGATACGTTCTCCTATCCAGTCCATAATACCTGGAGAAAGCTGGCCATTAGCGCTCTTCTCATCGCCTCAATAGCAGCTCTGCTGTCTCATGACCCCTCCCCTACGTGACCTGCTTCATGGGAATTCACTTCACTGAGCACGCTTTTTGAGTCAATCATCTGAGCCGTGAATGCATTCTGATTGGCAGATGGCATCACAGGAACGTGAACAGCCCCACAATAGAGACTGTCATGAGCTGTGACGTCAGCAGACATGAAAAAAGGTCTATTTAATGCTTTCAGAGCCCTTCATGCTTTAAGTTACCTGTAAGACTAATTCTAGAATATACATCTACTTTTGAATAAACGCCAGAGGAAATAACTCTGCCTCTACCTCCTTGAAATCAAAATTTGGCACCACTGGCATTTTGTTACATTGACAGTTTTGGACTGAGGCATGGTGTGATGCGTCATGTACAGACATTTGAATTTTGCACATTGACTAAAACTCCTGCCTGTGTCTTGCTGGCGATACTCATCTTTGACGCTTGCCCACCAGTATCAGGGATAATCTTCATCTCACATAAACAGCACAAAGAAATTTTGATCTCTGCAAATCGTTTTTGTCTGACACACTAGTGATGAAATACAGCACTGACAGTGTGAGCGGTTATTTACTTTGAGCTGGAGCATCTAAAATGTCTCTTCTGTCTATAACAACGGTGGCGAACTCCGGTCCTGGAGAGCCGCAGCCCTGCAGAGTACTGCTCCAACCCTAATTAGAACTCACCTGCCTGTAGCTTTCTAGTAACCCTTCAGACCTTGATTAGCTTGTTCAGGTGTGTTTGATTAGGGTTGAAGCAAAACTCTGCAGGGCTGCGGCTCTCCAGGACTGACGTTCGCCACCCCTGGTCTATAATATCATCCAGGAAACGTGTCAGAGGTGTAAGAACATGTCTGTGTAAATTTGGATGTATGAGTGGTTCATACCAAATACCCAGAGACAATTTTATTGTTTAGGGTTCAAAGCTCAGGAGTAGTACTAGAGTTTATATTTATATAATTAATGGATTATCTCAATAATATTTCATTTAAAGTCAACATAAAATTGATCTGATTTACTTGTTTAATATCCGGTGGTGTGATTGTGCATGTGTTTAATTCAATTAGTAATAATCTAATCTAATCTTTTACTAGATTTTAGGGCTGCATGATTTTAAGAAAAAAATGTAATGTGATTTATCTGATGAAAAATTGCAAGTGCAATTTAAAATGTGGGTTTTTTAAGCTCCAGGTTTGCTGCGCTTGTTTGTAGGAATGCACAGGTTTGGCAAAAATGTTGTGAATAATTATAATTATTAATTATAAAATGATTATTGTTATTTACTCAATAAAAATCGGAAACAAAATACGAAATATTTCTAAATAAAATATTAACTGCAAAATAAAATAAAATCATTTTAATATTATAATATTACAACTAAATTACAATAATCATAATCATGAGATGCTCACGTGTAAAATTATACAGTGGCAAGCCTCGCTATGAAGCACTAAGTGCATATATTTCGCGATCTGATAATGACAATATTGCATTTTTATTTTGATGAATTGTGCAGCCCTTAAACTTGTTCTGCCTCTGAAATTATATAGCTCCATTTTAATATATAATCGGCAATTTCATGATCCAGTCCATTCCACACTGATAAAATCCATCCCGCTCCACATTTTGTTTTCTTGCTGAATATCCTGTTTAACTTAGAAATATGTCAGAGTACAGATGTTTGCCTCAGATGCTTCTCAAAATTTCTTGGGAGGATTAAAAATAGACACAAATGAGACAATAGCTGACATACATTAAGAGTACAGAGCCATAAACAGAATGTGGATGTCATTATTTAGTCGTATCGCTGTCTAGGAGAAACATATATTAAAGACGTTTTTCTTTTCTTTGCATGCTGTTTTTACTGAGATGTAATGGCTTCTGAATGTCTCTTACTTATTGCAAATAAATCTTCACTTTAGCATCCAAATCTGAAAAAAAAAGCCCAAAATTTGTATCCATTCCAGATATTAAAGTGATTTTGTCACCAGAAACAGAGCAAATAAATTTTTCCTTGGCATGCTGCTATCTCTTCCTCTGAATGCAATCCTCGGTCTGTGTTCGTTGGTGGGTGATTAACCCCAACATCACGATTCTAAATTTAGATGCTCCAGATTTTTCATATTTAACTGCAAAGAGTTCTGTTCTCACAGAAATAACATCAAGGACAAAGCACAATGAATTTCACTGACAGCTCCTACTGTGTACAAGACACTTTCCAGCCCATGAGCAGCTTCATTCTTACGCCACACTTAGTATTTCAAAGACATATTCCCTGGAAGTACTATCTGTTTGTTTTCTTTGTGGCTTGATATTCAACTGTCTCTGACATGCATTATTTGCACACGCACACAGCCGTACATTAGTAAGGGCAGTGGCGCTCTGTGGAGCCGCGGTGGTGTTTTATTGCCTGCCTGCCGGAGCAGTCAGCCTCATAACTCCTCATAAGTAGAGAGCTTAGCTGAGGTGAGTGGATAGAAATGCATACTGTCCTGCCAGTGTCGATAGCTGTGTTTACATTCGTCTGGAGCCAATGACGTTTGTTTAATTCAGAAATGACTGACAGTTAATCTCTCCGCGTGTCCCTGTTAATATTCCTGGAATATCACCCACCTAATTAACAAACTGCTATGCTAGATGGCGTTGTATGAGTTGTAATTAGCCAAACATAGTGGAAATGATTAGCTATTAGAAGTTGTCGTGCTGATAAAGCAAAGATGATTTGGGATTAAATTGCTGTGAGCTTGAATGAATATGGAAACAGGCTGGCGTCCTGTTACCTGGTTTTGCTTCATGGGTTAAGAAGGATTAAAACGGCAATATTAGCTGGTGTGTCCAGATTGCAGGCTTGGCAATTGCTGTAATCCAGTGATTTATTAGGACACAACTACATTTAAGCATTTTATGTATGTATGCAGGGCCTAAAATGAACACTCGCCAAGCGCCAAATGCAAGAGTAAAAATCAGCGTTGGCGAGTCCATGTACAACTTTTACGAATTATAACAATGCAATGAAGTGAAAACAACAGACCGTTTTTAAAGCGATTCGCTGTTTCTGACATAAGCGAATAAAATAATCTTTTCCGAAGACCAGATCATCGTGATTAGCTGTTCTGTCATAAGCGACAAGAGCAAATCGAATAATAGGATACAAACGGACTGATAAGGTCAGAGCAGTGTGATGGCCAGCTTGCCCCTAGACACGGTTCTAATAACTTTTCCCTTCTTTATTCTTCATAACCCGAGAATGTGGCGACACATACCTGGGGTTACGCCACCTAAACGGTGCAGTGAAGTATAGTTTGAAAGGCTGCACCGTTCGGATGTACACATACGCCGAGTCGCTTCAGACAGCGCACCAGTTTCAACACACGAAAACACACACAATTATGTCAAAATGCGCGGTTTTGGCGAGTTACCTTGTAAACAGAGTCTTAAATGAGATATAAATGACCGTAAAGAGTTGGGAGAAAATCGAATGCGTGTCAGATCCACGTCATCTGCATCAGGTTTTAAAGAGACAGCGCTGGTTTTAAAGTGAAACCTGCTGAAGTCTGTCATTGATGTATATCAAAGAACAAAAGAAAAAGAGAAGTCCTTGGACTGTTCTAGTCGCTGATTAACTTTTATAGCTTGAATAAAGATTAATATGTATAGTTTATGCATATATAATATAGTTTATGTGAAGATTGTTTTAAAATCACTTAAATGAAAAGTTGTTATATATTTCAGAGCCTATTAAATGTTAAAAATAATGGCTTTCAATTATACTGTAATGTTGAATGGCTATAATTAATAGGGAAAATTGAGGGAAAATGCACCAGCAGGACAAATTAAAAACATTGTAAATATGTTTAGTTATTGTAGTAGTAATGGCCGGTAAAACGTTTTTTTTGGCCGGTACATTTTATCATGTCACCGGCCATTGGCAGGTGTGGCAAAAAGTTAGTTTTAGGCCCTGTATGTATGTATGTAAAATAAATGTGTAAAATAGATACCTGATTTCATCAATATTGTACAGTATACACTCATTTACTAACACACAATTACTTACAATTTGTATTATACACTAGGATTTGGGAAGTGTGGGATGTTTTGAAAAAGTCTCCAACGGCCCATTCACACCAAGAATGATAGGCTAACTATAAAGTTAATGAGAACTATATTAGGGTCCACACCACTGAACTGCACATTTTATAAATCAGTCTACTCCAATGCACAATAACGTTCTGTTTATTATAAGGACACGCTGCAGTTTTACATATCCAATGATACAGTTCCTCTGTGTCATTATAGTTATACTTGTGAGTAGAAACGCCGCTATTCATTAAATATTTTAACACATTTTAAAACAATGTCTTTATTGTTATCATTATAGTTATGGTCCTTTGTGTAAATGGGCCTTTATGCTTACCAAAATGCTTGCAAATATACAGTTAAAACAGTAATATTTTGAAATAAAATAAAAATGTACAATACTAGTTTTCTATTTTACGCATACTATTTACTGTATATTTTTATTTATTTAGTAAGAGGACATTTAACCCTTTTCCTATTATTATCAATGTTGAAAACAGTTGTGCTGCTTAATATTGTTTGTGGAAACTGTGATACCAACACGTTCTCACTCCCAACGTGTCACATTGGTAGTCATTTTTCGACGTGCAGGGTCCTCCATCGCTTTAAATAAGAAACTCTTGGGAGTCTAAGGATTTTGCATAATTAGTGCCCTTTAATGTATATATGTACAGTATTTGGGCCTATATAAAACCGTTACTTGTCATTGTCCACCTGCTTTTCGGATATCGCAATCTGGATAGTTCTTGAAAAACCCATGTTATGAATCGCTCGTCTTTCATTTGGATGCAGTGTTCATCTTCAGTACCAATGAAAAGGTTTCGAGTCTCAAAAACCATCTTTATGAATTTTCAGCAGCATCCTAATGAAAAATACAGGAAATTCTTTGAACATATAGCAGTAATAAGCTGTCATTTTATTTGTCCACTTCGAGGAGTGCTCATCTGGATTCTTTATTTGGATTCTAAGAAACCCAACGGAGCACACCGGGAAGTTAAAGAACTCCTTATTTTTATGTTTGTATGAGGCCACTTCCATTTCCTATCTTAATTAATTTGCCATCGGGCAGAGTATCTGTGGCCACTTCAGCGTGTGCTGCTCGGACTCATTGTGTTGAGAGCCCAAACACATTCATTTCCCCCAATCAATGTGGCTGCTCTATTGCAGGCTGCTCCTCCAGGAAGCTCATTTCCTTTCGCCTGAGATCTCTTCTCCCATCCGATGAAAAAAGGCCTTATATGAAATGACAGAATCTGGGTGCCATGACAACAGGCAGCATCAAAATCCAATTAAATGAAACTTCCTCCCACTTCAACAGAGCATTGAAGAACTTCCTCTACCCCTGCACTTCCTCAACTTCAAAAGAACTTTGGCACACTTAAGTCATTCATCCTGACACTTACACACCGCCTAATAATATCGCGCTTATGTTTCCAAATGAGGCAAATTGCTACATTACAGGTTGGTAATGAACCAGTCCAACAAATCAGATGTTACTTGAAGATCTGTGGATTTTGAGCCACTGAGACGTGTTGCTGGTCATGTCCTGACTCTGCAGTTCCACACAAAACAGATGCACTATTGTGTGTAATGAAAGGACGAAGAAGCTGGGAAACAAACAATCTAAATGCAGCATATTTAATGGAAGAAATAAAACAAGAACAGAACAAAACACATACTGACCAAGAAACTCAGGGAAACCCGGGCTGAAAACACAATGGTTAACAAGGTAATGAGAACTAAACTACAAACAGGTGAGCTGAATTACAAAAAAATACAAAAATAAATAAAATAAATAAATAAAACTACCAACCAAGTAAACAGGAAATGAACAGGAACTGTGAATAATGGAACAAGGATAATCTTCAAAATAAGAGACAAAATGGGGAACGACGTGATTTGATCCATATATATATATATATATATATATATACATACACATACACACTGTATTATAGTAACAATTATTATCTCATAGATATTATCTCTAATAATATAAATTATTATCTCATAGCTGCATAGATAAAATACATAAAACCAAAATGTAACAATGCAATAGTAATCTATTCTGACCAGGGTTGTTATCATTATCTATAATTGAAACTATAAACAAACAAACAAACAAACAAACAAAAAAGACATAACAAAATTTGACAAAACATACAAAATTTCTTTCTCTCTTTCTTTTTTTTGGTGCGAACTATTCTTTTAAGTTTCTGCAGTTTAGTTGACAGTTTTTAATACACCTCATTCATATTTGTTTATAAACAATGATTGAAATGACTTATTTTAAAAATCATCAACCTGCAGGCTCTGTTTTCTCAATGCTCTAGACCTAAGGAGGCCAAATGTTGAAGCAAAATAAATGCCTCTGCACATTTAATTAAATCATTGTAATTAAACCGTCTTCTTCTTCTTCTTTTTTTGGGCAAACTAATTTGTTACGTTTTAACACTTTAATGAAATATTCAGATGAATAGTTAATTAGAAAAATGTCATATATTTGGTATGTTTTCCTTTTGTTTTTATGACAGCAGCACTTGAGCTGGCATGGACAAAACCTGATGATCCATGTTAACCCAGCGTGATTTGAGACGGTTCCAGGGAGCATCATGTGCTTCAGTGAAGGCAAGAAAATCTGACCTTTTGTTCAGAGGAACTAACATTTGTTTGCTTACATTTTGCTCAGAGGAGGAAAGAACAAATTTGCTTACATTTGATTATGACCTAGAAACGCTGAATCTTCTGTATTTTTCTTCCTTATATGCCATAACCTTCCTTTTTTTCATTTTTCAAAATCCTAACCTTTGTTTATTTTAATGTAAATAAATGGAAAAAACTCTCAGATTTGATGTGTGCTCAGAGTTTTGGACTCCACCATAATGTAATGTTCCCTGTAAATCCCTGTAGTCATTTTACAATTCCACATATGTCATTGTGGCAAAATGTCTCCATTGATGCAGCACTGCTAAACCATATTTTTTATTTGCGACGCTCATTTTCAATAGCAAGCAGCCGTCCATTTATAGGGGTCAATGCCAGGGCCCCGCTGACTGTCACAGATCTGCAGCAGAGAGAGGGAAACACACTTTCCAGCCTCTGAGAGAAAGCTCATGCTGGGCCTGAGGAGGCTGTTCCTGCGGTGCGGACAGGGCCAGTGCTTCCTGCTGACTGAACGTGACACCAAGCAGCACATTAACACCGCAGCACAGATTTGGCAGGCCGTGGATGCGGCACATGACTCCAGAGAGCAGCGCTGCGATGCACAGAGACCCACAACGCTCATTACAACTGGGAAATGAAAATCTCCCTGTTCGTTCAGTGAATATGTCAATAAGTCATTCTAAACGGAAAGTAACGCTTCCTTGTACATAGACTAATCATGCAAATAAATATTGAGTGTTTATTTTCATAATTCCAAATATACAAGTGTTGATTTATTAACATTGCTGTTATAATCTAAGAGGATATTTTACTTTGATATGCCCAGATACTAAATTTATCTATTAGTTATTCACAATAAAACTCAAATGCACATAAGGTAGTCTCATTAAAACTTGTCTTCATGACAGATTTATTCAAACATACATAATTAACAGTAAATAAGCTCCTCTCTAATGTTTTTTTTATAGCTAATTGTGAACACTGGACAACTCTCCTGAGGTAAATGAGACGTTATGTGTTCACAAGCTGATTTATTGACGTCTTTCTGTGGTTGAAACAAATAACAGTTATTGTTTGAATTTTTGATCAAATGGATACAATTGGAAAGCAGAGACTTTTTTTGTGTAGCTCTTTGCTAAAAAAAAAACAGCACAACATTTTTGTGATTACTGGGCGAAAAACACAATACAAATAATATTTGGAGAAGGATCAAATTGAATGTGTTTAAAATGTTTAGAATATGTTTAAACCATATTGTAGTGAGATTGAGCTAAAATCACACCATCGGTTGCGTCAATGTTGCTTTGTTGTTCTAGTCCGGATGCTTAAAGAAGAGCAAACTAAACTTCACATATACTTGCTACATTTTGTCCTGCTTGAGTAGGATGCAGGCATTATTATTAACACTTCTTTTCAGAGATAGATCTCTTTCCCTAGGCGTGAGAGAAGAGCATTTGTTTGTGTTTGCCTGCTTTACTTTAACTTGTTATCCACCGAGGAGCTGTGACACCGGCCACACACACACACACACAGATCAGGAATAATAAATTGTCAAATAAATCAAAGGTGCAGTGGAAGGCCTAGTTGATAAAATCCTCAGACAATTGAATAATAAATTTGTGGTCCCATGCCTCGTTGTGCTGCAGGTTGCCTGGAGGTTATTACTGTGTACTTTATCCAGTTCTGCCCATTCATCACCTGGGCACGCTGGCGGTCATGCTTACAGACAGAAAACAGAGAGAGGGAAACTGTAGTCCTCGCTGACTTGTTGAGCACTGGAGTATATTTATATACAGTGGGATTGCCCTTGCTCATTTTTTTACATAATCATGGCAAGATCTTTAAACTTAAAAAAAAAAGGTAATATTTTCCATTTCAGAATGCATCTTATAAGGCCGTAACCATGTAACTCTATGGCACTTTCAAAACATTGCACAGTTTCAAAAGCCTATTTATTTATTTATTTATTTTAACTTAATATTATATTTATGGGTTTGTTAAAATCTTAAATTTTAATTGAATATTAATTGTTTTAATCAAATGTATTTTCCTAAAAACAAAAACATACATACATACATTCATACAAACATTATTTATTATAAAAGCCTATACCATATCAATATATTTTCTAGTTACTTATAGGTCAATATCATATTTTTGACTTTTTATAACTTAATTTCAACATGAACAAAAGCTAAATTTGCTATAAACAAGAAAAAAACCCCTTTAAATAAATTATTTATTTCACTTTTCAAGTTAGCTAATCACAACAAGGGTATTAATATAGAATGTACAGTAACCCTAGCAAAATGCCTGTTTAATTGGTCAGAGATATTTAAACATTTTCATATAAATCTGCTGGGGTAGAGGGTGTCATGAAGAAGAGTAAGGGTCATGTAAAAAGAAGTGTATTTTTTGGACCATAATATATATATATATTTATAAGCGATATTATTACTGCATTATTTTCATGACAATTAAACATTTTATTTTATTATTATTATTATTATTTATTACTTTTTTTTCTCAGTGTAGCATGATGGAAAACATCATCTAGACTGTAAGAAATATACCAGGATATTTCTACCAAAACATTATCCATCAATTTTACGGACATTTCCTTTTTTGTAAAACACAACACAATGCAGTGTGTAATTCAAAATACAGGTAGTGGAAAAAACACCTGTGGAAAATCAATATTGAAAATTACTGCATAACATAATACACTGGGCCCTATAGTTAAAGACTTTACTTAGAATGTATAGAAGCTCGTATTGTCACTGAGTGACATTTTTTGGTAAGTTCATTTGCGCTATGTGCAGCATATGGGCTGAATGAGTTTCTTCGAGGGTAGATCTGTTTCTGTGTCTCCTTTCTATTGCACATGATAGAAGAGCATAGCTGATCAGATGTATGGACCCCAAACCACAAAACCCTCATTTATTTATGACCCACATTCAAAGTGAAGGATTGTTCTTGACTTCAAATGTAACTAAAATACGTTTCCCGAGAAATAGACGTTATTGCAGCTAAAAGGCATTTTCTTCCTTGCTTAATTTCAAAAGTTACCGAAACTGGGTTTGCATTCGTAAAGTATGTTTATGACCAGATGGTCACCATCTAGTGATAGTGTTAGAACAAAACTAGTCCTATTCAAAATTTGCACAGCACTTGCAGATACTGTACATATATCTTATATATAAGGCCAATGTATTTCAATTTAACTATATTTCATTTAAATCTAAAGACAGAATCATACAGCTTATCGTTTACATTAACGCATTCTTTTTGGCACAAAAGTGACAAATAATAATAATACAGGAGTAGCTAAAACCGAATCTTTGCTTCGGCCTAACACATTAATAAAGATGCCTCTCTGAAGCGCATCTAAAATACATATTATAACATCTCACATCAATCTCACAATTCCTTTGCCATACAAAACATACACACACACACAAAAAGGTGTAGAAACAGTTTTAACTCCAAAATTAAATAAATTCACTAACAATTACAAAGAAATGGCTAGTAACACTGGATTAAACATAAAATCTTTGAATTGAAAAAACTGAAAGTATTCTCTTGTATAACATCAAAACGTCAATAATTATTTGTTTTATTTACAAACTTGATTTTTTTTACAGTGTCAAAACCACTACTTATTCTTCATAATTACTATTTTACACATATAATAATAAAGTCATCAAAACTATGACATAACACAAATGTAAGTATGTGTTATATCATAAACTGACCAAAACCCTCTCTGGATTCCAGCTCTGATCCTACGATGATTTTTTAAACAGATTGAAGGAATTAAACATTTAAAACAGTTTAATTTAAGTTTTAAAATATCTTCAGTTTCAATTTATTTATATTTGTCCAGAATTTTTTCCCCCAGAAATTCATTTGTGTTCACTGTATGTTGTATGTTTTGCACTCTTAATTTAAATAATACAAAAATAAAAAATAAATAAAAAAACATTGACACAGAAGCTAGAATAGGTGTGGTATGTGTTGGGTATGTGTCATTATTACATTATTATTATTACAATTGTTATTACATTATTATTATTATTATCATTACTTTTATTATTATTGATATTACTGTTGCCGTCATCACAAGGTATTATTATCATCACCATCTTTAGTATTATTAATATTATTATGCATGCTAGTACTACTTGAACACTACTACTATTATTGTCAGATGGTCATCACTGTTTATTTTCATTGCTGTTATTATCATTGCTGTTCTATTGCTGTTTTTGTGTTCATCGTATGTTGTATGTTTTCCACTCTTAATTTAAATTAAAAAAAGAAGAAAAAAAAAAACCGCAAAAGCATTACACGGTTTTTATGAGTAACAAAAATGTGTCCTTTAAAGTTGTCCAAATGAAGTTCTAAGTAATGCATAATGCTAATTAAAAAATACGTTTTGATATGTTTACAGTAAAACATTTACAAAATATCTTCATGGAACATGATCTTTAATTAATATCCTAATGATTTTTGGCATAAAAGAAAATCGATAATTTTGACCCATACAACGTATTTTTGGCTATTGCTACAAATATACCCCAGCGACTTAAGACTGCTTTTGTGCTCCAGGGTCACATATAACTATTAATTGGCTCTAAATTTGCTCAGATGCCAGAAATATTATGGGTTTGTACTTAACAGATGGGATAGAAAGCCATGGCATTCAAACTGCATGCGCACATCTTCTTTCTCTCAATTTACAATGCCATGTTCAGCAGGCAAAATCAGATTGCTAGCAGGATCAATGGAGAAGGACTTAATTAGACCTTATCCACCACGCTAACAGTGACCAGATCCTTTTGTTTAAGTCCCAACACGTCAGACTCTAATGCCCGGTTCAGACTACACGATTTTAGCCCGGTTTTGCCACACTTTGCTTGACGTAGGGTGTCGTGGGGATTCGTAAACGACAATGGGCGTTGGGACGCAAGATTCCATCGTTTCAGCACGTGTAGTGTATCATAGTGGACGACAACCGATTCCGCGTCTGCGATGCTTCACGACATCACGACAGAAAGACTAGCATGTTTAATTTGTTTTCCATCGTCCACGACGAGTACGGTCACATTGGTGACGGTGACCAATGGCAGCACAGAAGCTCTTTCATACACAGGTTTCAAACATGGCGAAACGAAAGAGAGATGATGGTGCTGCTAGGTGGAATTATGAGATGGAGGAAAGGTTCGTGGAGCTGTGGCAACAGTACTCCTGCCTGTATGATGTGTCATCGAGGGACTACCACGACAGAACAAAGAAAGAAAAATGCTGGCGAACTACAGCGGAAGTACTTCAGCAATGTTTACACTCTTGTTTTCGGAAGTCAGTCTCTAGTTCTGCCTTCTCGATGACATCAACGCTGCGTCATTAAAGACGGCACGTGATGAATGGTCGGGAAGCAATGTGTAGTCTGACATGTTTCTTGTCCACAACACGACAAGATTTTAGGAGTCCAAATCGTGTAATCTGACACAGTGACTATCGTGATCGATAAAATATTGTGTAGTCTGAACCCGGCATTAAGGCTACTGGGAATTCAGGATGGTGCAATTTTAACCACCACACCATTTAAAACAGGAATTCACAAAAAGTACATATTACTTGTATTTATAAAATGTTTACGTCCTGTAAATCCTGTAATATTTTGTCACATCATATTTATTCATTTAAAATGACATTTGAGTTAACTAAATTAACATTAATTAATTTACACTTATACACTTAGGAGATTTTTACTTAGCGTTTTACTAATTTAAAAATGTTTCCAAAATATTAAAGATTCTAATTAACATAGCAGATAATGAGTGTTACGGGGCTGACGAGACGTGAGACTTGCGGATCCATTCGCAAAGCTTTATTAGACACAGACAGAGACGTGGTCATACAGCAGGCATGGGTCAGATGAGGGCAAACAGGTATATGGTGGGCAAAACACAAGAATAGTCCTAGAGCTAGCACAGATCGACGATCGGCAGACAGAGTCAAAAGGGGCAAGACAAAAGGGGTGAATCCAGGGAACCAGGCGAAGATCAGAAACCGGGAAGGCTAAGGCTAAGGCTAAGGCAAATGACTAGGGCTAAGGCTAAGGCTAAGGCAAACGACTAGGGCTAAGACTAAGGCTAAGGCTAAGGCAAACGACTAGGGCTAAGGCTATGACAAACGACTAGGGCTAAGGCTAAGACAAGGGCTCCGTAAGGTAGCTATCTCTAGGAGAGTGATAAATGCTGAAACAATACTCGGCAGAGGGAAGGGATCAGAGTGAGTGTTAAATAGTGAGGGAGTGATATGAAACAGCTGGGTGCAATCAGTGTAAACAGGTGTGTGCAATTCATGCTGAGTGCAGACTAGACTTGACCCATGATAATGAATTGTAACTTGACTTGACTCATGACGATCAACTGTGACTTGACTAACCCCATGACGATCAACGGTGACTTGACTAACCCCATGACGATCAACTGTGACTTGACTAACCCCATGACGATCAACTGTGACTTGACTAACCCCATGACGATCAACTGTGACTTGACTAACCCCATGACTATCAGTTGTGACTGGGCTAAGGCTATGGCTAAGGCAAACGACTGGGGCTAAGGCTAAGGCTAAGGCTAAGGCTAAGGCTAAGGCTATGACAAGGGCTCCGTAAGGTAGCTATCTCTAGGAGAGTGATAAATGCTGAAACAATACTCGGCAGAGGGAAGGGATCAGAGTGAGTGTTAAATAGTGAGGGAGTGATATGAAACAGCTGGGTGCAATCAGTGTAAACAGGTGTGTGCAATTCGTGCTGAGTGCAATCAGTGCAATGCATGATGGGAAATGTAGTCCGGGGTGCCATGCAACAGTTTGTGTGGTGCGAGAGTCAATGAAAAGGAAAGTTCATGGACCGGATTCGTGACAATGAGTATGCAGTATAGCTACCGTACTGGGGTGCGTTTCCCAAAAGCAACTATGGTCGCAAGTTCCGTCGTTACCAATAGATTTCAGTGGAACTAACTACCATAGTTAGCTAACGATGCTTTTGGGAAACGCTCCCCTGTTTAGAAGTTAGCATTCTGAATTCTTCATGCTTTAAATCTTTAATTTCTATGGGAACTACACATGCACAATTTAAATGACAGATTCCGACTAGCACAAAACCTAGATCCAGTTAACATTTGCTGCATTCTAATTTCTACTGTAAAAAATAAGTTGAGTGAGAAAAGTGGTCCAGTAAACCAATATATCTGAATTATTTTAATCAATTCTGTCTATATTTTTGTTCTTCTAAAATACGTTTTGTGTCATGATATTTTAATTAACAGTAAATGTTACTTATAAAAGTCATGATAATGTGTTATTTGTATTCATTAGCATTTATAGAATAATAATTATAAAAAAAATACATAAACATAAAACTAAATAAAGTAAATGCAAAGATAGTTTTAGATTTAATAAATTAAATTCTAGTTTTCCTTAAATCCATAGTGTAGAAATTACATGCTAATAAAGCCCACATTAGTGCCATTAAAACAAACCTGGAAACTCATAGTATTACTTTTGTTGTAAAACAGGTCCTGGTGAAAGAGACTTATAGCAATTCACAAATGCATCTCTAGACTGAAATAAAAGAGGAAAACAGCATTACTAATTCACACCGGGGGGACACGGTCTGCATGGAGAGAAGCTGAAGAACAGAATGTGAGTCTGTGAATAAATGAGTGAAGGAATATCTCTGATGCAGTATCATCTCAGCTGGAGGATTGGCTTGCCTAAGTTGCTTTTACTTATATCTTACAATAGACTTCTTTAACAGGGTCGAGAATTCGTATGGGGATATTTTTAGACTAATCATTACAGAATCCAGCTGATGGAGGCTTCCAGAGGCACACAAAACAACTACAAACAGAAACCGTAATATAATTTAGGTGTGAATGTTGGTACATTCTCAGACAAGGCATCGGCATTATGAATGATACCGCAAATACAACATGCACTGAAAGAAAATGACAAAGACAAGCAGGTTAAATCATATGATACATTCACGCAGACTTACCTTACTGATAAATGCTTTCTCATTGGTACACTATTGGCTCCTCTGCTTTACTCGTGATGGTGGTTCACACAGGATCAAAGTGTGAAAATCAAACTCCACACTGGCACAAAATCAATACGTATGCTACAGAATATTGGCTGTAGCTTGTAGACCTTGAAACTAGAAGTACTTTGAAATAAAACTGAGCTGTAGTAATACTACTGGCGGTAATCAAGGTTGAGTAAGTCTATGCTCTACCACGACAACAGCAAGATCACAAGGGGATTTCTAACCAGTCGTGTGAAATGAATGACACAAGGTCACTATTGTGTAGCATTTGGACCAATCAGACACACAACTATTTGTTATATTCAACAAATAATCCCTAACACCCCCTCACCCAAACAACAAGCCAACTATGTGGGTCTATGGACCCTTCCCCCAAAATGCATCTAACACCTCAGAAAGGCAGAACAGGCCTCTGGTTCTATGGCAACCAATGCTGATAACACTGGTTTTATTGCCCAAAGGAATGCGGGCAGAGCAACTCTCAATTCATTTACCCATAGGAAAGACACACAATGCCATATAAATGGACTCTCATTCACAGACAAACCTTTCTTTGACCTTCCAATAACATATCCTCAGGTCAATGTGTATATTATTACTGTTCTTGTATATTGTCTTTTGTATTGTATACTGTTTTATGCATGCTTATGATAGAATCACTCATTCATGTAACCTTACCTACAGTATACCATGTTTGGTCTCTATGAATTCGTCTTTGGATGATCTTATTGAGAGTTTATATTATATGTTGATACTTATGCAATATATTAGTGTTCTAAGAATCTTTAGTAGTCTATGCATCAACATCCAATCCAGTTACAAATGCAAATTACCATGTTCGGAGACAAAGAGTCATAAACTTTCCCTCCAAACGTGCAAGTCACCATTGGCTCTTTGACCCTCGAGAGGTGTGACCTCCACGGAACTTAAAAGGCCTCACTTCAGTGTTCTGCCTTGCTTTTTAGTCTCTTCACTCATCTCTTCACTCATCTCTTCATCACCTTCCCATCTTCTGATTGCTAAGTCCCAGAGCCGGCGCTGCAGTGCCTGGCAGGCCTCGACAGCTCAGTCTAAAGTTCTTTTAGATTCTGAGAAGATGAGGATGCTGAGCTAGAAGTTTTCTTCTGGACCCCAAAGTTTTGTGCCAGGCTGCGGCCTCATCTTTTAATTCACCAAAAATCCTTGGATCTCCCAGATGTCATATCTCGAGCTCTGCACTCTTCTCTCATCACCTTAATCTGGGAGAAAACTCTCCCAATCACCACCGAGCCAGAATAACATCTTTTGGAGTTCATCGCCCTTCAAACCCTGAAGAACGTGAAGAACTCCAACACCACCAATATTCAAACCATCAAAACTTTCATTCAAGACTGCGTCCGGACACTCGATCAACGGCCAAGGCAATGCAAGTATCGTACATTTAACTAAACGAAACAGAGGTTTAGTATAAGCTGTAGACCCCGTTGTAAAACGGCACTGATGGGTTTTAAAGGGTCATATGATGTTGCTAAAAAGAACATTATTTTGTGTATTTGGTGTAATGCAATGTGTTTATGCGGTTTAAGGTTCAAAAACACATTATTTTCCACATAATGTACATGATTGTTTTCCTCTATGCCCCGCCTTTCTGAAACACGTCGATTTTTACAAAGCTCATCGGTCTGAAAAGCGAGGTGTGCTCTGATTGGCCAGCTATCCAGTGCGTTGTGATTGGCCGAATACCTCAAGCATGTGATGGAAATGTTACGCCCCTTACCGATGATGCCCTGTCAGGCCAGAGCAATGATTCAAAAACATTAAAACCAATTATAAATGAGGCATTTGTTGCATCCAGTGGGGACATAATTACGGATTATAATGACTTATACTGTCTTTTTATGCATTGCATCGCGCCGCGTAAACATAAAAGCATGTCTGCATTTGTGTTCGGAGAAATGACAAACAACAAGCGCTACTCTACACTGCTCAAAACTCGCGTTTGAATCACCAGTGTCAAAATCTTTAAAAATTAAAACGTACTTACAGTGTGTGAGTCAGAACAGCCAGCATTGTAGTCTACTCTACCAGGATCAGGAAACAGTCCTCCATAAAATGTGCTGCACACATCTTAATATTTGGGTTGAACTGTTCTGGAACAGTGTTGTAAATACAACTTAACCACTGATTTCGAGTCGTATCCTCTTTTGGAAGGCCAAACAAAGTAGTTTTGCTTTCACAATGAAACACACAGCGTCACACATGGCGGGCTTGATTGAGCGGCGGCCGACGGGCTAGAGTGAGGAATGGCCAGCGGGCTTGAGAACGGCGCGGCCGGTGGCTTGTGGCAACCACATGTGATGACCCCGGGCTGAACTCCGCTTTGTCCACGATTACAGATCTTTGGAGAGGTAGAACAAACTGAAAGCTAATGCATAGTTTTTGAATAAAGGTATTTAAAAAAAATGATGTGGGCTTTGAATCAATGGACTGCTTAAGAATAAAAGCAATGCATCAGGCAGAGACGGTAAACACATTAAACCGCACATCAGCATGAACAGAAATGTGACATTCTCACACCTTTTCATTGTGGACATCTTGTCAAAGGGTTTGCTTCATTTGTAGAGGGTTTGTACACTGCGTTTGACTCGCCAACCTTCATTTTTCACCCATCTGTCAAGATAGAGGCTTAGCATGACTGCGTTGCGCGTGTTAGCGCTGTCTTGTGAAATCAATATCTTGGATGACTGCATAGGATGACTGCAGAGTTTCCCTTTACAGAAACTGACTGTTCCCCCCCACAATATATATATAAAAAAGCTTTGAAAGTTGTAGCGTTTGCTGTTGCAGAAGATTTGAAGTAATTTAAACATTTAGAAAATGGAATATGTGGCAATATTTTGACAGCCTGTTGACAGGTGCATGTCACAAGTTGTAATGTTAATAACTGTTTCAAGAGATTCATTTGAGTTTTTCACCCTAATATTCAATCCTAAATAGGGAGACGGAGTAATGCATGGTTTGCAGTATGACTTATCGATTTTGAGATTATGAAGGCCGAATCGTTTAATTGCATCTAAACGCACAGCTTGTTGCAGCATGTCTCTGAAAATTAGAGCTCCTTTGCGACTCTGGCGATGAAAGGCGGCCCTCCGCCCCACTGAATTCATCTGACTGGAAAATGAAAAGTTTGGCCAGATCGATGTCTAATGACTGGAGTAAAAGAATACAGTGCTGCTAGACTGAGCACCCTGCATCCAAATCAATAAATAAATCTGGATCACAGCAGGGAAGGTGGATGATGAATCAATGATAAACAAATTTCCAGGAGTTTGAAAAGCCTGGACTATTGAATTAGACCATTCACTCAAAAAAACCCACATTGTGTTGCATCGTTTTGTGTTATTCCCGATGATGCTAGCATCTGAAACGCATTCAGTGTGCTCAACTTAAATTGACGGACAAGTCTTCACCATGTGTATATTTGTTATTCATTGTAATTGCTTGAGTGAGAGCATAACGTGGCCTTTATCATAGAGGGTCACCATCTCAAAGCCTTTGAAAGCAGTTGAAAAGAGGCCTGTTGTTGAAGACTTTTGTGTTTGTTGTGCACTTACGTACAGTTGAGGACACACAGGATGGAGAAGCCATTGTCCTGCTTCACAAAGCCGGTCTCTGACTCAATGTTTCTGTCGCACTCTACACAATCAGCTTGTGCTATTTTTAGTTGTTATGGCAAACCAAAGAGTATTAGTTTTCGGAAGAGCCAGATTTTTCAAAGGTAAAGGTAAAGGTACACTCTTAAAAATAAAGGTTCTAAAAGGGAGTTTTTGCATTTAAGTCAAAGAAGAACCATTTTGGTTCTTCGATTAACTTTTCAGTGCACAGTTCTTAAAATAATATTTTTTTCTTTTAACTCCTTCACTGCCAACCAGTTTTTCTATTTTTTTTTAACGAATGAATGTATGAATAAATAAATACGAAACATGTAAAATAAAATAAAGCTTCATGCATTCAGCACTCTTTCAGAAGGTGTGTATTAGCGCCTCCTACCGTACACCACTGAAAACACAGAAAGCTGTAAACTTCTATCAGTGGTGGGAAAGCATTTTCTCATAAATGATGGAAAATTCTATCAAAATGTTAGGGAAAGAGTTTCTTAAAGGGGTCATCAGATGCCCATTTTCCACAAGTTGATATGATTCTTTAGGGTCTTAATGAAAAGTCTATAACATACATTGGTTAAAATTTCTCAATGGTAATGTAAAAAACACCCTTTTTACCCTGTCAAAATCAGCTCTGTTTTTAGCACGCCGTTCTAGTCCATGTTGCTTTAAATGCTAATGAGCTCTGCTGACCCCGCCCCTCTCTTCCGTGGGATGATGAGGAGACTGCAAACTTCTACTTTTAACAAACTTTTAACTAGCACATATTAGGAAAGGCGATTTGCAAAGATTCATAAAAAAACCCTTATACTCACTTCTTCTGTAGATGAAGCTGGATCATGAATATTTTGCGCGAACTTAAACGCATTTAGGCAGATCGGGGATCTGCGCATTCCCTTCAAAAACTAAAGTAATGTTAATCCTCTGCATCTTCAGCGGCTCAGATGTCGGGAGTAAATGACGACTGCTATGTTCATTATTACATCCATCAACAAAACATCTCAATTGCTTAGCAGACATTTTTGTCTTCCCCTGCACTGGAGTCGACACAATGGTGGACTGATGACAGCTCACTCAGGGCGGGCCTAAGGTAAGACGGCCTTGTCAATCAACTATCGTGGGAGGGGCCTGTGCAGAACTACATCACTCTGACAGGAATCTCAGTACAGCCTGATTCGAAAAAGGGATTTTAAAATAGGGATTTTAAAAAAAAACACTAGGTGGATTATTATCATTATAGGGTGGATGTGTACACACACTTCCAACACACATTTATGTTCAAACAACAACAAAAGTGAATTTTGCATCTGATGACCCCTTTAATGGAACCATAGATGCCAATAAAGGATCTTCAGCTTTTGAATTCAATTTTGTCACAAAATTCAATAAATGCTGTTTTGACGTTCTTGAATGTGGCGTGAGTCGTGACAGATTGCTGTAGGCGCTTCGGTTCAGGAAAAAGAAAACTACCTCATGTGCAGTTGAGTTGTACACAATTGTATTTTTTATTTTTTTTGAGTGTGATTATTGTATCTGAAAATACATAGCCTTCAATATAATAGCTTTGTTGTTCATTTTAACCTTTAATGTACAACATGAGAGGAATCCCTGTATAGTTTATAGCATTAGTTCGGAGATTTTTTTTTTTCTTAGGAAAACCAAACACATCAGTATCAGCAGATATCATCTTACAGATAATTGGTTATCTGTATCGGCTCAGAAATTTTACTATCAGTGCATATCTAGTGTCAGTGGTTTCAGCTGAAATGGAAAAGAAATGATTGACCCCATCCAGAAGTGTCCAGTCCTGCTTCCAGAAGTTCACCTTCCTTCAGAGTTTAGCTCCAGCTCTTAAACCCATTTGAACCAGTTAATCAAGGTCTTCAGGATATTAGACCAGGGTGCTTAGTCAGGGCTTTTTGCCGTTACCTTTTAACGCACAGGTTACCCCATTTTTCTACATGCAGGGAGCCTTGCTTTCAGTTACAAACATTTGCCAGCAATACACAGACATTTACAACAAAATGTTTTATGAAACAAAAAAAGTTCGGAAAGATAAGATTCAGTTTCTGACACTACTTTTTAATTTTCTATGGTATTAACAAATAACTATTGACTGTAGTAAAACTTGTTAACTTGAAAGTGATTCCATGACTCTAAGTAGGATTTTATAAGAAACATTAAAATCTAAGCTGTGACTTTAATAATCTTGTGTAGTGCTGATATTTTAGTTTTTGCACATTGACGTTCTGGATAGTCGTTTTGAATGGCCATTTTTTGCCAAAATGCCTGGTGAGTGGAAAAAAATAATTTCAAACTCTGGTTACTAGGACTGTTGTTCCAGGACTGACAATGAATTTGATCTGGAAACATGCCTTACTTGGCTAAAATCTCTTTAATTGAAGTTAAATATTTGTTATTGGATATTGAGCTCTAGTAAGCATGTCTCTAATGTAGCGAATTTAGCTCACAACAGGAAATATGAATAATTAACCATAACTAGTTATAATTAACTATTCATATTTTAGATCCGCTGTAGATATTTAGCTGACCTCTCAGGGTCAACTGTCTTGTCAATTCTAAGAACGTTAATTTCCTGGTTAAGGGAAATAACTTTCTTACTGTACAATTCTACAAGCTTGTAACGTAAATCTGCATGAT
>NW_015505437.1:839055-895943 GCF_001515645.1 Sinocyclocheilus grahami | reverse complement strand
ATATATTTATTTATTTATATAAATTCATTGTAATTCTGCTTCCTTACATTAACATTCAAGCTGCGCTTCTGCATCATGTTTGCAACCTCATTTCAAATTCAGGAACTGAACTGTATTAAGGATTTTTTAAATTCTAAATTGCACACAACTCTGAAAATAACACTAAAAATTATGAAGAAAAAACATCTCTGTTTGACACTGTTAATAGTTCTGACAAACGGAAAGTTTGGGGTTCACGTGAGGCTGTTTCAGGAAATATGGATTTTACCTTTATGATCTGACCTTAATTTGCTATAGTCTGGCAGTGCTTGCACTTCTTTTGCCCAATGATGCAGGAAGATATTCGAGGCTATCCAGTGATGACTCCTCTCATGATTAATTTAGGTGCAGGTATCTCTGCTGACCTTGATATCTTCTTCGGTTTGTGCTGATGTCTGTTGAAGAGCAATCTAAAGGGAGTGTACAGCCTTCAAACTGTTTTTTTTCTCTCTTCTTTTTTTCTGAAACTCTATATTTTTTGCTCTTATGGGAACTTAATCAATCTTAAAGTGTAAAATGCATGGACTGGGTGAAAAATAACGGGTTTGATGTGTCTGCTACTGAGTGGAGCCACTATCCACATGAAGACAAATCTAGCCTGCATATTTTACAGCAGAACAATTAACTAAAATCACAATCACTCCACATTTGCTTGCATATCGTATACTCTCATGATAATTTAATGGCACAACTCCACTGTATTGTAATCAACACTAAAATGAATGGTTGGTGCACTAAAGTCAATTTGTGAGCGAGCGTTTGCTTTATGAGTGTTCAGACTGGAGAAGGAACTACATTCATGTGTATGACAAATCCTCTCCCAAGCACCTATGGGGCATCTTTCACCCTATCAATGTGGGCCTCTTTATCTTGTGACAAACATTGATGCTAACATCAATCGACTCATTGGAATAGTAAACATATGCTGGTTGTTGCTAAGCAAATCAGTTGGTTTTTTTTTCAGTCACTTTTTTCGTAATGATTCCAGGTTTCTGAGAGATAACGGCTAATCTTTTGCGTTTGTGTAATCTGTGATAACAGCTACTTTTAAGCACAAGAACATCCAATCCCAATCGACTGCTAAACAATGACCATAACGATCTGAAATGATTATTCATGATTTTTCATTTATCTGTTTGTAACATCAGGGTCCAAACATATGCTTTATACGGTATCGGCGCAAGTGTTACCTTCGTTATGCCTACAGCTGAAGTGTAACCTTGTTGTTTTTTGTGAAGTGGCGATTGAAGAGCTTTGTTTACGGCCCATGTTTGCTCAAGCGTTCTATTTTTAATGTCACACAATCAAATGCTGAAGAGGCTCCTCTTAATCCTCAAGGATTATGGTGTGTATGACTAGCACCCAAGGCCAAACCGCTCGTTTGATTCAGACAGGAGAAGCGCGCCGTACGGCACACACTGCTTGTGTAATCGTATAAGAGGCATGCAAGGAAGCCTGGAGGAAGTGGAGGAGGAAACAAATGCACAGATTCTGGCGTTCTTTCAAAAATATGATGCTCTTGATGGGTTAGCATTCCAGTCTAGGTCAAACACATTAAGTGGAGTATCATTGGGGTAATTGGTTTGTTTGAACACAGTTGATACAGACAGGGTAAACTTTATTAACCCCCAAACTGTGTACTCTTATGGTGTTCTGTGCAAATAGTTGTGTGTTCACTTTTAGGGGCCATGACTACAGTATTTATATAATTAGCAGGACGTTGAAGTGAGTCACATTATCTGACAGACTTTGACTCTGTTTAGTTTAAAATGTCTAAAACATTGATTTTGGAATATCAGCCATATTCCATTAAAATTATATTTATCTAATCTTTGCACAGAGCTCTGCACAGAGAATGCAGTAAAAAAAAATGCAATTATCCCAGCACTTCTTTCTATTTAACCATCTTATGCTTAGACATTTCCCTGTTTCAGACATCATATTTAAGGGATCATATTTTAGATACACATAGTTGAGTTTCTCTTTCAGTCTTTATCAGTATTTTTTTGTTTACACTTATACCGGTCTCATCGAGCTCAATATAACTGATATAACACATCAAAATATTATTATTTTTGAAAAAAAAAACAACAACAACAAAAACAATAAAAAATAATTTTCTTGGCAAAAAGTATAAAAATATTGATTATTTGATTATTTGCAGGGGTTCTCAAACAGGGGACTGGAGCCCATTAGAGGGCCTCATAATGACTGACTTAAGAGAAGACAAAACAAGCATTAAAATAATCTAAAACAACTAACACTCATGGTGTTTCTTGTTTTAGTTCACCCAATCAGCCAATTTTTTTTCTTTCCTTTTCCTTGAAGAACGTCTCGGTTACGTACGTAACCCTCGTTCCCTGATGGAGGGAACAGAGACGTTATGTCGTGACGACATAGGGGGATTCACTTGGGAGCCCCAATCCTCTCTGACTTTAAGAGTAAACACCAATGAAATTTGGCTAGTGGATTTTGCATACCTGAGCCACTCCCCATGCATACGGGTATAAATAGATGACAGGTGCATCCACTCTTCAGGTTTTATGCTAAGGAGCCGAGAACTTGTCCCTGGCAACCAACGATGGTTCGAGGTTGTGGCATGGGGACATACCGTCTCTGTTCCCTCCATCCGGGAAGGAGGGTTACGTACGTAACCGAGACGTTCCCTATCTTACGGTCACTATGAGTTATGTCATGACGACATAGGGGGTCTATGGAAAAAGCCACAACCAGAACCCCGTCACAACCTTGTATTGCTGCAAATGTTGGCAAGCAGCCACGTGCCAAACAAGTGCTAATCGAAGGTCATAACCTTTCCAATGCCCCAGTGCAAATTCGCTGACCTTGGTGTCCGCAGGGACCAAAGGTGAGTACATCACTGCTGGCGATAGCAAAGCCGCTGTTCCTAAGACAGAAAATAATTTCTTAAGAGAAGGGATTTCGACCTACGTGAAAGGCCCTTCACACCTTTCCTGTTTGTTGTTTACAGCTTGGCAGTAGCGATGGGGAAGCCAGCCTTCCGGAAAAGGGCGATACGGAGACCACATCCTGCCCGTAGGGAGGTATCATGTGGAGACACTGATGTGGACTGACCTAGGCCTGGGGTAGTACTACATATGGAATGGGTCTCTGTGGCAGGTCCTACTCAGGAGTAGGGAGGAACCGCTGCCAGCAGAACCAGGGTTTGCCGTCCGGGGAACTTATGGGAGGAGGAAAAGGTGCTCGCATCCCCGGGTAAGGGGGAATGGCGCAGCAAGCATGACACCGGCCGGCTCTTCCCGCCACTTACCTGTTACCCAACACATGGGAAGAAACCGGCTTAACGCGGAGACTGTAACATCTCGCGAAGGTGTTCGGTGTTGCCCAGCCCGCAGCTCTACAGATGTCTGCCAGAGAGGTGCCCTGCGCCAATGCATAGGAGGAGGCAACACTCCATGTGGACTGAGCCCTCACCCCCAGGTGGCACGGATCACCTTGGGACAACTTTTTGCTGACCTCCGTAGCAGACAAAGAGCTGCTCAGAGCATCTGAAGCTCCGGGTACGGTCCATGTATATGCCTCTTTCGAAGGCAGTGCTTGCAGGTTCACCACCTGATCGCGAAAAGGCATGGTGGGAAACTTGGGCACGTATCCAGGCCGAGGTCTCAGGACAACGTGAGAGTAGGCCGGCCCGAACACAAGGCAATCTTCGCTCACCAAAAATGCTTGAAGGTCCCCGACCCTCTTGATGGAAGTGAGCACGGTCAGGAGAGCTGTCTTAGCAGACAGGAACTTATTTATCCAATCCAATTTACTCCAATCCGCCATCGAATCGGACCCGG
This sequence comes from Sinocyclocheilus grahami, assembly GCF_001515645.1. NCBI lineage: Eukaryota > Metazoa > Chordata > Actinopteri > Cypriniformes > Cyprinidae > Sinocyclocheilus > Sinocyclocheilus grahami. The sequence continues at coordinate 892,083 of NW_015505437.1, read as the reverse complement.
AGCTGACGTCCATGCTTTCTCGGGCAGCCGTAAGCATCGGGGTGGAGGTGAACACACCGCCCAGTCCGAGCTCTCGCGGCTGGATGATTGGTTTCTCTGCGCGGCTCCCATCTGCGTCCTGCGCTGGTGCCTTTTTTCCCGGAGGTGCATGAGGAGCTGACGAAGTCGTGGATGGCCCTTTTTTCGGCCAGAAGACACTCGTATATCTTCTCCGTCCTCACTACCCTCTATGGTGGGGTGGCTAGGGGGTATGTTGATATTCCCCAGGTTGAGAGAGTGGTTGCGGTGCACCTGTCTGTTACAGAGGTCAGCAGAAAGGGAAGGCTGTCTCCAAGCAGAGGTTGGCCCACTGGATAGTGGATGCCATCGCCTTGGTGTACCAGTCCCAAGGCGAGCCGTGCCCCTGGGGGTGAGAGCTCCTCCTCCTATGCATTGGCGCACAGAGCCTCTCTGGCAGAAATCTGTAGAGCTGCGGGCTGGGCGACACCGAACACCTTCATGAGATTCTACAGTCTTCGCGTCAAGCCGGTTTCTTCCCGGGTGTCGGATAATAGGTAAGTGGCAGGAAGTCACTCTTGCTGCGCCATTCACCCTCACCCGGGGATGCGAGTGCCTGTTTCCTCTTCCAGTAGAGTTCCCCGGATGGCGAACCCTGGTTGAGTATCCTCCAGCACCCCCGACAGTCAGACTGGGTAAGTCCATATTAGTGTCTCCACATGATACCTCCCTATGGGTAGGATGTGGCCTCCGTAGCGCCCTTCTCCGGAAGGCTCGCTTCCCCATCGTTACTGCCAAGCACTGTTCATGAAGGTCGAAATCGATTCTCTTAAGAAAAGATTTTCTGTGGTGGGAACAGCGGCATGGCTAACTCCAGCAGTGATGTACTCAACTTTTGGTCCCTGTGGGTGCCAAGGTCAGCGAATTTGCGCAGAGGCGTTGGGAATGTTACAACCTTTGCATAGCATTTGTCTGACATGCAGCTGCTTGTAAACATTTGCAATGCCACAGTGTTGTGATGGGGTTCAGGTTGTGGCACTTTCCATGGGCCCCCTATGTCGTCACGACATAACTCGAAGTGATTGATAAATAGGGAATGTCTCGCTTACGTACGTAACCCTCATTCCCTGATGGAGGGAATGGAGATGTTATGTCCCCATGCCACAACCTCGAACCATTGCTGGTTGCCAGGGACACGTTCTCGGCTCTTCAGCATAAAACCTCAATGAGTGGATGCACTTGTCGCCTATTTATACCCGTATGCATGGGGAGTGGCTCAGGCATGCAAAATCCACTAGCCAAATTTCATTGCCATTTTCTCTTAAAGTCAGGGAACGAGGGTTACGTACATAACCGAGACATTTACACTGTAAACTATCAGCAAAAGTTTCGCTCTATGAATGCAATAATAAGCATTTTCAAAAACTTGGTACAATGAGGTGACATTATTTTACTCACCCTTCAACTACCGATCATCAAAAGGAAATTTAAAAGTGTAAAGCATCAACAAATTACTATTCAACATACCACAAATAACTCCTAAATATCCTCCTTCTATCCGCATCAATCATTAAAGCAATATACAATTCCCAGGAAATACATGAACTGATGAACCTTCAATGCAATGTCGCTTTCGACAAAAACAAAGAACATGACTAAAAAGTCACGTAGACCTAAATTATCAATGAATAACGAAGCATAACATGAGCGCTAGACCTGATGTGAAACAAAACATCCCTTGCTCCAGACAACCTTTTCAAATAAATGATTTTATTTTGAATGGTTTATTTTAAAATGTGATGGTAATTAGAATAGCTTTTTTACAAATCTGTAAAAATGTTAATGTTAATAAAATGTTTAAATTAACTGATTTCATTAGTCAAACAAATTAAGGTTGGTTGATCGTTTAACTATCTGCATGTCTACTGTGAGAGTTTTCTTAATTACTTTGAGCTAGTTTACTCAAATTATATAATAATAATAATAAAAACAATCATCTAATTCCTTAAGATAAATAAAATAGACTATATAAAATTTGTTTTATATCAATTTACTCTATCATCTAGCGTAGCGTCAGTTCTGGCAGATCACGTTAGTCAAGCTCGGATCAGCTGACTCTCAGCTGATCCCCATCAACCTATGGGAATATGACACCTATCTAAGTATTCATATATAATGTCCTGCAGTAGTATCAGCAGTTTTCGCATTGCTCGATAGCTAATTACCCTCCTAAATTATCAATGAATAACGAAGCATAACATGAGCGCTAGACCTGATGTGAAACAAAACATCCCTTGCTCCAGACAACCTTTTCAAATAAATGATTTTATTTTGAATGGTTTATTTTAAAATGTGATGGTAATTAGAATAGCTTTTTTACAAATCTGTAAAAATGTTAATGTTAATAAAATGTTTAAATTAACTGATTTCATTAGTCAAACAAATTAAGGTTGGTTGATCGTTTAACTATCTGCATGTCTACTGTGAGAGTTTTCTTAATTACTTTGAGCTAGTTTACTCAAATATTATATAATAATAATAATAAAAACAATAATCTAATTTCTTAAGATAAATAAAATAGACTATATAAAATTTGTTTTATATCAATTTACTCTATCATCTAGCGTAGTGTCATTTCTGGCAGATCACATTAGTCAAGCTCGGATCAGCTGACTCTCAGCTGATCCCCATCAACCTATGGGAATATGACACCTATCTAAGTATTCATATATAAGGTCCCGCAGTAGTATCAGCAGTTTTCGCATTGCTCAATAGCTAATTACCCTCCTCCATCCCCAACTCCTCCTCTGTCAGTCAGGATTCAGCCTTCTGATTCTCCTTTGAATCAGACTAATTCTAAAATGTGTACATAACATTATTTAACTTTAACGATATCTGCAATTCATTTATGTTGGTTCTGTTTTGTTTACCCTAGGGGGGTTATCGCTGCTCTCCCTGCTCTCATCCATGCTAGGCTGCATGGATGCGCAGGGAGTCCTTGCCCAGAACGGAACCATACCGCCAATCCAAACTGTATGCTAATTGTCAATCAGCTTTGACGATAGTGGTCCTAACAGAAATGTTATTTACGACCAACAAAACAAAATTGTAATTTTCTTGTAAACTTTATTAATGCTTTTGATGAATGTACTTTTCTAAAATGTACTTTGGGTGTATTTCAGAGTGTGCTTAAAACGTATTTGTTTTCATTAGCATTTGGAAATGCTCCGTAAGCTGTGTATTCTTTATCTGCATTGATTTTATGTTTTTATTCTTCTTTTATCAGTTTCTTCTGTTTTTTTTTTCTCTTTTTATTCTTCTCTGTACAGCACTTTGGTTCCACTTGTGGTGTTGAAAGTGCTCTATAAATAAAGTTTGATATGAGTTGAGTGAGATTAATATGTTAAAATCAAAGTTTTATTTTCTGTGTTTTTGAGCAAGATGAGAAAGTCGAACACTTGATAACATTTCAGTTTCAATTATGTTGAACCATTTCAATTGCATCATTGTGCTGAAGCATGGGGCTTTTGCTTAGGCCAAGGACGGCCACATTGCTCAAATAATACTTAGCATTTAGCAAGCTAATATGTTATTTCACACAGTTTGTTAGCTAGCTAGTACTAATTCAGTGATACGACACACAAAAAAATGATACTGAATAAATGAATCATGTCAGGAAACCATATAAAGTCATTTAACTGGCTTACTTTAAAATAACTTTCAATGATGTTGACATTACGTGAACAAATTATGTTTGAGTAACATAATTGAATCATGTAGAAACCAACGCACATCATTGTACAGTACATCCAACATACATGTTTTTTCAGTGTTGTTGATATCAAGTAGAGTCTAAAGATAGACTGTCTTTGTCATTCTTCTTTTCCGGCTGACCTACAAATGTGACCATATAATCTTTTTAACATTGCGACAGAACCTCTGCAGCTCTTCTCATATGTTCACTTCCAAGAAATGCATTTGTATAGGTGTAAATGTGTCGAAGGATCGCTAATCTGAGTACATGATTACTGATGAATAGTGACACGTAGAGCATGATAATATGATTCAGCTGAGAGAACGAGCAAATCTCGATACCTCAGGTACATTCTGTTGCTATTCCGTGCTACCAGTTTTGTCATATGTGAAACAAGTGGGAGACTCAATTCTGTCGGCCCCTTGATAGTTGTCCCCTGTCATACATAATTACATAGAGAAGCACTAGATAATATATTTGGGTATAATCACAGTGTGTGTGCTTTATATGGTGCGGACCCCTATTCCCTGATTAGTTGCTCTGATGAAATTGAATTATCTCTAATTCACTGCATTTGTGGTGATTAAGAGAGACGAATCATGCGAGAACTTAGAACGACAGCTCTGGAGCGGCAAATAAATGAACAACCTCCGTGCATTTCCCTTTGTGGGGGATGTGAGCTGAAGCTGTCTCGCTTTAATTCACACAAGCCAGCGCTGCATTCGTCAAGCAAATGAGTGTTTTGAATTTACGTGGCTGTAATATGACATAATCAAGTTGTAATTTATCAATTAGAATAATTAGGAAGCTCATCTGATTTAATTAACATGCTGAAAAGGAAAGCAGTCAAACAGATTTAATCTTCAGCTGTGCTTAGTTACAGCAGTGGCATTTACAGTGGTTAGCCAAGTGCGGTGAACATTCATTAACTAGTAAAACCCAGCGGCTTGACTTGACTTCGCTGGTTTTTGGTTCCCTTTGCAATCTCGATATTTTTCAAAATTGTTATTAGTGGAACTTGAGTAAACAAGAGACTAAAAATAGAGATAGAATTAGAAAAAGCAAGCTAAAACTGTAATTTCCATGGCTAGCACTTTCCTATTCAAAAATAGTATTTACTTATTTAAAACCAAATTTTTGTGACAACAGCAAGTGTAAGTGTTTTGAGTGCTTGGAAAAAAAAAAAAAACGGTCCCCTAGATCAGTGGTTCCCAACCCTGGTCCTGGAGGCACCCCAACACTGCACATTTTGCATGTCTCCTTTCTCTGACGCACCAGTTTCAGGTCTTGGAGTCTCTACTAATGACCTGAATCAGATGTGATTGATTAAGGAGACATGCAAAATGTGCAGTGTTGGGGTGCCTCCAGGACCAGGGTTGGGAACCACTGCACTAGATAATGGATATAGGATAAGATTATATAGTGATACTGAATGGATTTTATAAAAACAAGAGTGTCATTGTTGCGCAAGACAGCTACATTTATAATATGAATTTAATTGTGTTAAATCTAAAGATAGGCCTGAGCATGACGTACCTGGAACTCTTTAATAACGTTGCAATCATTTTTTTAATGTAAACATTGCAAGTACTTTTGTTTCCCCAATTTATTCATCCCTTACTAGTAGTAACAGCAATAGAAGACAAAATAAAGGAATTAGAAAAGGTTGCGACTTTTGATCTCACAGTTCATATATCACAATTATTAGTGTAGATATAAACATAGAATTGTGAGCCATAAACAGAACTGTGAGACTTTTTTCATCTCAAAATTATTTTTCTCAATTCTGAGAGATTGGTAAATTAGTGTACATAGAATTGCAAGGCATAAACTCGAAAAAATTATGAATTTTAAGATATAAACTTGCAATTGTGAGAAAAAAGTCTGAATTGTGAAATCATGTATGTCGTGAAAGCAAGCCTCCATAAGTAACTGCTTGTTATTACCTGCCTACCTAAAATGTTCACATGCGTTTCATTCTTGTTGTTTCTGCAGAGGGTGCTATACCAGCCATTAATATAACTGTTATATGGTCAGTTTGAAAAGAATCTGGTTGAGTTTCTTTTTTTTCAGTCAGTTAAAATGTCAGCACTATGTTTAGCTAACAGATGGATGCAAAATGTTTGACATTTTCTAAGATTTAATCCCTCTCACTGTTTTCTATGATAAGATATAATATAGTTAAAGGCCCCAGGGTAACAGCCTCCTGAGATGTCATTTTCTCCTATAACACTAGCACAAAATCTACTACAACACTTTTCCAAAACACCAATTTGTTGTGACGGATGTGTGAAATATAGGCTCATATTAGCAGCTGCAGTCAAAATGGAGATTTATCTGTGAAATATGCATGCACTGAAATTTTAGCCCTAAGATTTACACCTTTCATAAACTGATTGCAGATGTAGTACCTCAGACAGATTACACACACAGTTGCTTGCCAAATTTCATAACCCACCAAAACAAGTAAACTAGCTGCCAGGGTTTCTGTGGAATTACCCACAAACTGTCTATATGCAGAACCAGGTTATAACAGCAAGGGCAAATCAACAAGACTGTTTTACTACACAAAGACATTTAGTTAAACTTCAACTTTATTCATTAATAAACCCTTTTTAATCCTTTACATTATGTATATTGTAATGTCATGATATGTTCAGCACCATGTACAGGAAGTTGAGTAACCTGCGCATACTAATGACAATGTCATTAGTTCAACAAACACAAGACAGTGTTGATGATTTCCCTTGGATACGAGAGAGAGAGAGAGAGAGAGAGAGAGAGAGTGTGCAGCATAAATGCGTGCAGCGAGTTCAGTCAGTTCAGCAAACGAATGGCTCGCAATCAGCCGTCTCCTCAAGAGACCCATTATGTGACACACATCGAATGGACGTAAGTATCTTTCCCTCTGCTGCACCAAATTTCTAAAAAAACATAATATACTGACCCGTTTTGTGTTTTCTATCATGCACACTGTGTGCTTTTGTGATGATGCAAGATGAACATCGTGCAATGGGGGTTTATGTGAATGAGAGTGTAAGGGAAACAGGTCAATTTAACTCAAAGGGAATCATTAATGTTTTAATAGGGCATTTGAACAGAATCACTGTTTTATGGCCAGCGATTCATTGAACGAGCCGTTTAACATCAACTCTGCAATGGATATTAAAATCCAAAATATAGTGAAAACACTATTAATTAGCACAGTAACAAGATCGGCAGTTTAAGACATTCACTTGTAAGCACAAAACACAAGATACTTCTCTTTTCAATATGAATGAGACTTTATTGGATAAATCTAAGACAATATGAACTAATATAACACATAAACACATGCACTCACACATTCATACAAGTTGCAGGAAGAGAGAAAGTGAGGAAAGAATGAGTTTAAGAGAATGAAAATGTGAAATCTCAAGTTTATAGCAATATGTGCAATTGCATAGACCTGAGCAACCATCAATCACTTAATAACCCTCGCATTGAGTTCCTCAATGAGGTTACAATTTATATGAAACGCACCAGTTCAGCTAGAATCTGGAGGTACTTGCATTGCCTGTGTAGGGGGGTTCCCTTTGTCACTGAGCTGGCCAGCGATTCATTGAACGAGCCGTTTAACATCAACTCTGCAATGGATATTAAAATCCAAAATATAGTGAAAACACTATTAATTAGCACAGTAACAAGATCGGCAGTTTAAGACATTCACTTGTAAGCACAAAACACAAGATACTTCTCTTTTCAATATGAATGAGACTTTATTGGATAAATCTAAGACAATATGAACTAATATAACACATAAACACATGCACTCACACATTCATACAAGTTGCAGGAAGAGAGAAAGTGAGGAAAGAATGAGTTTAAGAGAATGAAAATGTGAAATCTCAAGTTTATAGCAATATGTGCAATTGCATAGACCTGAGCAACCATCAATCACTTAATAACCCTCGCATTGAGTTCCTCAATGAGGTTACAATTTATATGAAACGCACCAGTTCAGCTAGAATCTGGAGGTACTTGCATTGCCTGTGTAGGGGGGTTCCCTTTGTTGTCATTGTTGCAGAAAGGGGGTTTCCCGAGGTTGCTGATTGGCTGGAAGTTCAGTAGTCGTTGAAGTGACGTCTTGGGAAGCCAATGGTTGGGCGTTGGCTGGAGATGCGGAGTTGTGGGCTGGTTGAAGTTTTGAGGCGGTCACAGACTCGAGGTGAACTCTGAGACACGGCGTTGTGGCAAAACTTAACTCAGAACACGAAACTCTCAACGGAAAATAAAATAAATTAAAGTAGAAGCCAGAAAGAAGAGTGACAAGAAAAGATGGTGTTTCTCCTCATGGTAGGAGCAGCTGGCATGTAAGCCAGAGCACGCTCAAAGAGCGCTAAAAAGCAGTGGTGGCAAAAAGGCTAAGTGCAAAAAGCAGTGGCAAAAAGCATAATTTGATGGTGTCCTGAGTATTTAAACATGGCTGTTGGACACATCCCAAATGGTGTCTTGACCAATTAGACATGGTCTTTGCTCGGGGTGTTGCAATGTTTCTCTTCCCAATACATAAATCAACATGTTATCTTATCAGTCACATGGTCCACATTTTCCCGCTCTTGCAGAGTATAATTTGGACGCGATTTCTATAACAAGAATAAAATAAATTTTACAAAGTATTGATTGATAGAAACATTTAAAGCATGAACTTTCAAACTCATACATACCCAACCTGAATATAAACTTATAAAAACTACATAGACAATGAGTGATTAGAAATGTGTGGGTTACATACATGATATGGACTTAAGCAATTGACTGATATTCATTTATAAGTCCTTTTGTGATCATTTTGGTGCATCTACATCTGTAAAAGACTGTCTCTCTGTCGTTCTGTGAATGTGAGGACGTGCTTTGTGAGGAACAAAAAGGTTGAAAGGTCTCATAAGGAATCTCAGTCTGGTTCTTGTCCTGAGTGGAGTAAACCACCCAACAAAGTCTCTACTAATGATTTCCCTCATGTGATGGTCATGATGTTGTCTCTTCAATCATTAATCTTGCCCAAAAATTGACAATCTCCTTCCTGAATTATCAATGTGTTCTTTTGTGTTAATGTTGAAAGCTGTTCAAAGCTGCTAGTTAGTGGACTTGCTTCAGACTCGTGGCGCCAAGGTATCGTGGACAGATTTATGATATTGTCTTGTTAGGCTTCTTTGTGGAATTTGGCTTTTTGGGTTGTTCAACACCAATCTGATCAAATCTTAAATAGTCTGATTCACTCTGATACCTTACAAGAGCCTAAAAAAGCAGACCAGCACTGCAGGGGTGCCAGGAACAATCACACTCAGATACGGACCACAGCAAACAGTGTGAAAGCCCTATTAATTTCCCTCCAAAAGTCAAACTTCTGATTGGCTTGCTCACTTTCTAAGAGTATGATATCCTCACAATTTAAAGATCACTGTACAAGAACACATTGGGAGAACAGCAACTTGTTGCACTAAGAAACTGCATCCACTTGTTAAATTTGAAATATTGGTAGCACTTTATTTTACAGTCCTGCTCCTCATGTACATACTATGTACATATTAATGTTATTACAATAACTAGGTACTAACCCTGAACCTACCCCTAAACCTAACCCTACTCCAATTAGTTACCTACCAAGGTATCGTGGACAGATTTATGATATTGTCTTGTTAGGCTTCTTTGTGGAATTTGGCTTTTTGGGTTGTTCAACACCAATCTGATCAAATCTTAAATAGTCTGATTCACTCAATAGTCTGAATAGTCTGATTCACAAATAGTCTGAATATCACCTTACAAGAGCCTAAAAAAGCAGACCAGCACTGCAGGGGTGCCAGGAACAATCACACTCAGATACGGACCACAGCAAACAGTGTGAAAGCCCTATTAATTTCCCTCCAAAAGTCAAACTTCTGATTGGCTTGCTCACTTTCTAAGAGTATGATATCCTCACAATTTAAAGATCACTGTACAAGAACACATTGGGAGAACAGCAACTTGTTGCACTAAGAAACTGCATCCACTTGTTAAATTTGAAATATTGGTAGCACTTTATTTTACAGTCCTGCTCCTCATGTACATACTATGTACATATTAATGTTATTACAATAACTAGGTACTAACCCTGAACCTACCCCTAAACCTAACCCTACTCCAATTAGTTACCTTATATTACCAGTACTTTCTTAGGTAAGTACACTTTAAGTACACTGTAAGTACATGTAAGTATAATATACAGTGCCTTGCGAAAGCACTGTATTCATACTCTTTTCTTTCATTTTGTTATGTTGCTGCCGTACACCATGACAAAGCAAAAACAGATTTGTCGCAACTTTGCAAATGTTTTAAAAAGGAAAAACTTATAGCATGGCATAAGCATTCATACTCTTAACTCAGTATTTAGCTGACACAATTTTACAGCCTCAAGCCTTTTAAAGCTGATGATACAGTCATTATTGCGAAAGTATTCATACTTAACTGTTTTTTGTTCTTCACATTTAGTTGTTGCATTATGTTAAACTACTTTCAATTACTTTTTTCCCCACATCGGTCTACATTACATATAGCATAAGGACAAATATAAACCATAAATATATAACATTCAAGTTTGCTTGATGATCTAAATCAGAGGTCCCCAACCACAGAATGCAAGAACATTCTGGGAAAAATATGTATAGATATGACACGCTGTTATTTATTGTGTGTTATTGATTGTTCTAATTATTATGTATTTTTGTTTGTTGTATGTGATTCATATGAAGTAGCAATTTGATGATTTCATGTAAATTAAACGTTCAATAAGTAAATTATTGTTCTGATTTGTCATATATAAGGGGTTTAAATGGATCACTGTTGATCCGTGATACGTTCAGCATGCATGTGATTCGCAGATTAATTTGCCAGTTTATACATTCAAGCGATTTTAAACCATTCCAGTGCAAGAAGAGGCGAAAGAGATTTGTTACTCACGCTCTGTTTTCTGTGAAAGAGCCGTGTTTCAGACAGAGCGCTAATACCAAGTTAATTCCTCTTTCATCTCTCCTTGCCTTTGAACATATACTGTACTATACACATACACAAATTATGTCAAAATACCTGTCTCAGCATTCTCATTCTCTGTGCTTTAAAGGGGTCATAGGATGCCCATTTTCCACAAGTTGTTCCACAAGTTAATGAAAAGTCTGTAACATAGTTTGGTTAAAATTTCTCAATGGTAGTGTAAAAATTTTTTTTTTTTACCCTGTCAAAAACAGCTCTTTTCAGATCAAGCCATTTTTGTAGCATTTTCCTTTACATGTTAATGAGCTCTGCTGACCCTGCCCCTTTCTTCCAAGCTGCTCTAAGAGAGACTGTTTACTTTAGCCGCATTCATCGTGAAACTTGGTAATTAGCACATTATTAGGAAAAGCGATTTGCAAAGATTCATTACAAAACATTATACTCACTTCTTCTGTAGATGAAGATGGATCACGAATGATTCAATTATCATTATAGGGTGGTTGTGTACACACACTGCCAACACACATTTCAGTTCAAACTACTTGTAAAAGTGCATGTAGCATCCTATGACCCCTTTAAGTAATAAATGGAAAGCAAACTTACAATGATATAAAATATTTTTTTCTTGCTAAAAAAGGTTGGAGACCCCTGATCTAAATGATCGCTGGATCATCTTTGAGATGTTTCTGTACTTTGACTTAAATTCAATTGACTGGACATGGTTTGGAAAGGCACACACCTGCCTATATAAGGTCTAACAGCTGATAATGCATATTTATATTTGGTAATATTTACATTACCATAGAACATCATAACTGACTTCAGTCTAGTGCGAGTATTATGCTCTTTAAAAACACTCCCGTTATAATCAGTGAAGCTACCTACACTGCAAATAAGGGGTAAGAGATGTATTCATGATACACTGGACATGTCTGCGGCGCGTTACGGCTCCGACATCACTGCATCACTAAAGATAGGCGCCTATATTTTTGATGGATAATAATAATAATAATAATCGTCTTGCTGTCGTCAAAGAAATCAGCAACAGGCAATATCTCTGACTATCGTCGATACATGATACTATCGTCTACCGGCACAACCCTAAATTGAAGGTTGTGATGACAATTAGTTTCCTTACCATAATGTATTCTCTTGAAAATTCTTTATTGTCAAATTTGTGTTGAATGTAAACTCCTATTAGGAATTTAACCATTCAGCGTGAATTTATTTCAACGAGAAAATTCTTAAATAAGGAAATCTATTCAGTGATTGGTCCATGTGTGTTTCGTCATCCAAAATCCAAATTTTTTTACACTTAATTCAATTCTTAGCAACGTTCTTGAGAGTAATTCTCAGAGGCTTGATAAATGCGGGCCCAGGTTCAGACTACTCAGAACCTCAGACTGGGCAGAAGGTTCACATTCCAACAGAACATTGACCATAAGCACACAGCTAAGACAATGCAAAAGTAGCTTATAGACAACTCTGTGAATGTCCTTGAGTGGCCCAACCAGAGTCTAGGCTTGAATCCAATTGAGCATTTCTGGAGAAAACTGAAAATATCTGTCAGCACCCATCCAACCTGACAGAGCTTGAGAGGTGAAGAGGTGAGACGAAGAATGGCAGATAATTGCCAAATGCAGATGTGCAAGGGGTATGTATAAGGGGTATGAATACAGTACTTTCGCAATACACTATATTATATACAATATTTCAATTTTAACAAGTGGATGCAGTTTCTTAGTGCAACAAGTAGACAGCATGCAAAATACACAGCTGCAATGTGTTTTTTTTTATTTCATCCTATGTTATCCTTTTAAATAATGTTATCCTTTTAAATCCCTTTTTTACTTGCCAGTTCCATTTTGCTACTGTTCAGATATAATTTATCGTCCTTCAAGACCTTACATCTTTTCTCATTCTCATGACCCTGTGAGTGCACATTGATACACAAACCCTTGGCTTTACAACTGCAGTAATCTTTTCTTAAAAGTTCCTTTAAAACTTTGATTCAGCTATGCTTGAATTATGATTTGGTTCAGCAGGTGAAAGCTGCAGCGTCATTCTGGAAGATTCTGTTGAACTTATGTATTCTTCCACATTAGTCTTTCAGCGGCCGCCGGATATTGGTTGAAAATAGCAGAAGCTGTTCTAGCCGTACAACGACACTACAAAGTTATTTTTTAAACGTTCACTCCCACAGTATTGAAATACAGATTCAGACTCTTGCTCTTTTTTGAACAGCATAAGGGAACTTTTGAACGCTTATCTCTCACTGTGAGATATTACCACTAAAGGACTTTGTGCGTTTGGGGAAATAAGCACATTGAGTTTCCTGCAGATGGGATTCACTGGCCTATACCTGTTTATCTGTCTGCCTTTTTATCCTCTTTTTCTCTGTCTTTCTGTCTGCCTGTCTCCATCTTTCCAGCATGAGGGCAGACAGGCTTGGCCCTGAATGACAAATGCTTGTTTGAAACAGTTAAGTCCATCAAGGAGATGGAGAGAGACTGTGGAGGAGTGATAAATTAAAGACATGCCTAAGGGAAAGGGAAACGCAATGGAAACAGTGAGGAACTGAAGCGGGGCGATGTCGGAGAGGAGGAAGAGGATGATGAAGAAAATAGCCTCAAATGGAGATTTATTTTGTGTACTGCTATCTGCTGAATGAAGTGCTCAAATCTAATCAAGATGTTTTCGTACAGCCAAACATTTGGTCTGTCAGACTCTTCAGCAAACAATGTAGAGTAACATGAAGCACAGACATCCATATAGTTTCAAGCTTGTAGATCAAATGATAACCCTGCTGAAAAGACCAGCTCAAAACGGAATGTTTTATATATGTATGTGAAGAGTTTGGTTCCAAAATGCGATAAATGCCATTTAAAAAAAATTTGAGTTTCCACAAAATCACCAATTGTATATGGTCCGTATTGAAAAGTCTATTTTTAATTTTACGAGTTATTCTGTCATGTTTTCTTCCTTTCTTTCCAAACCGCGTCAAACGCTAGTCTCCCTTCTCTGCAGAATGCGATATATCTGCTCAACCAATCACAGTGCACCATTCCACACACTCTAGACAGTAATGGCGGCGCTTTGAATACACCCGGCATCCTAGTTTTCCTCATCTACTTTGTACTTTGTGATCAACAAACAAACTTGGCTGCACGATAAATCGCATGTGATTGTCATGCGCATCTCGTCAGTAAAGCCGGTTCTGTGATTAATAGTAAATCTTCACCATGTGCTTTCAGATGGATACACAGAGCTGTAGATCACTGACTATGCAATATCGCGTTCATAATCGCAGATGAGTCGCATTCGATTATGAATGCGATATTGCGTAGCTTGTCAGTGTAAGTGTTTTTATTAATGCCATTTATGTTTTTGGTAATACAGCGTATAGCACCAGTCAACTAAATGAATGTAACATGGCAAAGATGAATGCACTTTTGGAAGTTGAATGTAAGGGAAATGTCATTTTGGAATTTTTGTGGTCTAATGTGATATTGTTGTTCATTTTCTTGTTTATGATGACATTTTTTCTTATTGCTGTAATTAATTTATAGCATTAACAAGATGACCCGTTGAATTCATTTTGGGAGTGATGACTGTTTGAATTTATTTTTTAGTCCAGTGCCTGTATATAAGATTAGTATTGACCACATTCAGAGGCTGTCATACGTGGATTAACCATGTTGTGTATTTTCAATATGAAAAATAACTTTTATATTGATTCAATTGATTTATTGCGTTTTGAGAGAGAAAAAAAAACGTGTCATGGATTTATTGCATTTTTGGAAAAAAAAAATCAAATTTTGGAAGAGGATGATGAAGAAAATAGCCTCAAATGGAGATTTATTTTGTGTACTGCTATCTGCTGAATGAAGTGCTCAAATCTAATCAAGATGTTTTCGTACAGCCAAACATTTGGTCTGTCAGACTCTTCAGCAAACAATGTAGAGTAACATGAAGCACAGACATCCATATAGTTTCAAGCTTGTAGATCAAATGATAACCCTGCTGAAAAGACCAGCTCAAAACGGAATGTTTTATATATGTATGTGAAGAGTTTGGTAACTTAAAAATAACTTTTATATTGATTCAATTGATTTATTGCGTTTTGAGAGAGAAAAAAAAACGTGTCATGGATTTATTGCATTTTTGGAAAAAAAAAATCAAATTTTTTTAAAATCTGGATTTGAATTTTTTATGTTATTATAACCTAAAGATTCTATGTGAAAGTTTGAAACAGAAAATAGTGGGTGTTTTTTCTGTTTAATCCTATAAAACCTAGTATATCATTTGATATTCAAAATTCTAAAGCCTCTAAATTAACTTCATTATCAAAACTTTGCTGAAAAACTTGTACGCAATCTGCTACATGCCTTCTGTTGTCTGATTGATAGTGTATGCTTTTTTTTAACCAGTAAAGGTCTTTTAGTATAATTGCACAAACGCCCACCTTAAGCTTGTGCTTCACATGTCTTTTTTCTGTGAAATCTTTACTGATTTTTATACCGCAAACTTAAGAATAACTTTTATATTGTTAGTATTATGTCAAGATGAACACTTATTGGACTGAAGCAGATCAAGTTTACTTGATTGTCGAGACATCTTTTTTTCATATTGTTTCTATCTTTCATTGTTTTTGATGTGTTTTTATTGTTACCACTGTACTCTCTTTTTTAAACTTTGTATCCTTTGAGTGTAAAGCGCTTTGAGAATTAAGTTTTAAAGGCACTATATCAAAATACATGTATTGTTATTATTATTATTTTCTGCTAATAGATTCTCTTACTAGCCTACTAGTCTACAGATCAATTGCTGTTACAATTTCTTACGCTTTTGTTTTTAAGCTAATAACCATTTATGCAATTGCACTAAAACCACATTCGCAGTAAATACTAATCAGACAAATAAATAAATAAATAAATAGTTTAGAGAGGCCACAAAGACAACCAGAGCTGTTTATCAGCCTAGACTGAAGCTTCTCTCACGAAGTGCTGATATTGTTTGGTCATAATTGCTATAAAGCACATTTGAGAGCACAGAAAGGAAAATTACCCACTTTGCGCACCTTCTTACCATTATAATTTGCGTAAATTGATTTTTTAAATCTGTTGCAACTGTTGCTTTTATGTACGATTGCCATGTGATGAAAGCCTGAAAGCGAAATGGAGAGTGAAAAAACGTCCCATCCGTATTTCAGTCGATAAACGCATGCAAGTAAAGGTCATTTCCTCAAAGAGCTCAGATATCTATTCGCTAAGGACTAAAGAAGACTAAATCACGGTATTTAAAGATCTAGACGAAAATAAAAACGATGCTTGAATACACAATGTTCTGTCTTTTCAAGCCTTTTTGTGAAGAAGATTGACTTCTCTAATAGAAACAGAAATAGAAAAGGCTATTGGAGAAAAGTGAAGGCTGTCTACACGAGCCTGCCCTTAAATTAAATATAATAAGGTGAAAGCCTATTTACAAAGGGCCAAAGAAAGCACCCGAGTCACTGTATTTAAACATCTACTCTGAGAAACTTTGAAGTTGTTCACTTTTTCCCCTTTTCTGTGGATGGGAAGGTGAATGGGCAAAAGAGGTAACAGCGAGCGTCTCGGGCGGTTTCCATTACGCACCCCGGTTGCTCAGCGCATGTTGGGCTCTACTGTATAAATTCCATTTTCATTACCTTCTGTAATAAATGCAAGTGTGAATCCTGGGAGGCAGGGGCGGCAAAAATAAATCTGATACATGAATAAACGATGTCCCTAGGGAGGAAGGGCTCCTCCTTTATGAAGAAGATTGACTTCTCCAAGACGGGACACATCAGGCAGGAGGAGCACAAACAGAAATAGAAACTGAGTAGAGGGAAGCGAAACTCTCTAACGCTTATTCTTCACCTCCAAATTCCCTCCATTCTGAGTCCTATAAACATTAACAAATGTTTTCTTTGACAGCTTCAGTGCTTCAATTAAACATAAGGAGGGATATTTAAACAAAAGACACAGAAAGAGACTCTGCTGCCTGTTTATGTGCACTTGAGTCATGCAAGCCACATCATATACTGTAACAGTAACTTGTATGATAGCTAGTTAGCAAGATAGAGAGATACGCCTCGTCATAACATTTCTAGTTACAAATTTAAGATAACAAGTTTCCAGCATCAACTTGTGTATTTTTGTATCTCACAGACAGTTGGGGATGTGCAACATTCAGAACTGGCTTTTTGATTTAATATTCCTGAATTGACCCTTCGCAGGGAGTTTGATTGACAGGGGATCTGACCAATCACAATGCAAAATCTGCCATTTTGTCAGATTTTTGAGTAGGACTTGAAAAATGGTGTGTATTGACGTATTTATGTGGCTGAAACAAAATACCTTCCGATTGTCATGTTTATTTTGTGCTATAACATATACTGCTTTATATTATTTAGATTTAACACATACATTTTCCCACTTCCCATAATTCCAGTTTAACTTCCTGTGGGGCATGGCCAATTCAACTCAAATTGGCTGCATCCAAAATTACATACTTCCCTACTATTTATTACTGTATACTACATAACAGTATGTGAACAGAGTAGTATGCCCAAATTCACAGTGTATGACCTACCATTTTTGGTGAGATTATGAAGTGCACATCTGATGGACACTTTACTATCCCATGAGACCACAGGAGAGGATTTGTGAATGGCAGTGAAGCGATGCAAATGATGCTGGTAGGTCACATGACAATGACAACAGGATGAGTGTAGTACAACCAGATTACATTCATACTACGTACATTCATACTATATAGAACATACTTTTTAAATGGTTGCTATGTAATTACTTATTGAAAAGTAGAGTATATATGCAATTTCAGACGCAGCCTTTCACACTCATTAACTGAAAGAGTACTAGTTTGCCAAAGAGTAAAATGCTACTAACAACAGTAAAATGCTGCATGAAGCATCACAATCAATCAGATACAACACAATTAGAGACCAGAACGTTGTGCAGACATGTTGCTAAAGAAGTCAAGAAACTTACTATTACAGAAAAAAATTGTTTATATACATTTATATACATACATACAGTATATATATAGCTTCATGCTCTTCAACTCATGTATGTTGTCAGTGTAGCCTACAAAGCTAGAATTGTTGCTAGTGGCATGTTGTTGTACTGGAAATCACTTGTTGGGGAAGAATCGTTCACTGAGATGCTCTTGTATTTCTTCCCAGCATCTTCAACACACATCAAATCTTGGAAATTCAACTTTTGCCTTTCAGATTGTGTTCTCTTGCTTCTCCCTTCTCAGGAGATTTGGATCAGCAAAGTAATATTGAAATAAATTGAGAAGGTCCACATCAACCCTTTCAGTCAGATCAAAATGTAATTTCTCTAATTTCACTTTCGCTATTCAGCCAGTCCTTCTGTTTGGTTTGTAAGCCATGCCTTTGAATTCGGGTTATATTCTCAACAAGAGACATCATTTAACAACATTTAACTGTGCACTGCTGAAACATAGACCTGGGGACATTTGAACCTTATTTCAGGCCTGATTGATTGATCCATCCATCCATCCATCCTTCCATCCATTTATTTTGTCACAGTCCCCATGTTTGTCTTGGGATGTTTTTAATGGCTGTGGCTTTTCACATCGTTTGTTTGCATTTTTATTAGAAACTTTAAAGCTAAACTATGTAATTTTGGCCCTCTTGAAGCACAAAACAACAAGTTACCTTGGGAAAAACATTGTTTTACTCACGTGACTTGTGCACATTTGTGAAAAAGGTGATGCAGACACATAGCATTTCTTTACAAAGTGACATCGCCAACTACTGGCTTGACATGCATAATACAACTTTTTTAGTAATTTCCGCTGATTTGCAAGAACAGGGAATCATTGTCATCTGAGGCCTGTTTCATAAAGTGTGATAAGAAAAGCGGGGATTTAGGTCCAAAACATGTCTTGAAATAACCTAACAAATCAATCTGGACCAAAGCAGTTCCATAAAAAATTAAGTTTACATAATCTCCCTGATTTGACTCGGGGTTTAATGAGTCAAGATAATTAGATGTGCACGCTATTCTTAAGCAGCCCTTAATGTTGATCATGGATCAAATCGATCCACTGTGGCAAACAGTGAATATATGTGTGCTGTTTAATGCATTTGAGATGTTATGTTTTCCTCAGTGCATACCTGACATGTTACAGTTATATTCTTCATCTGTAAATGTTAGAAAGTCATGCAAATATATCCATTTTGATGTCAGGAGTAGGTGAGGCTTATGCGAGTGAACAAGCGCTGCTGCGCACATGCTCACTAAACAGACGAAGAGCAATAGAATAGGAGTAAAATACACATTTTGCTGAAATATTTTTTGTTGCAGATTAAATGTGCCACATGTAGAATTCTAAACCTACAAGTAAGTGTATTTTTATGATAGCAGTAACTGTAAAGGGACCAGCCCTAATTACTAAGCTCAAACGGTTTAATGCGTGTTCCTCTGTAGTCTGTTTTTTTATTATCTATTTTCATATTTAATTTAGTGATTTTAACTTTTAATTAAGTGATTTTAACGCTTTAAAGAGCAATTTTAGATTGTAATGTTTTAATAACGATATAAGGTAGAGTTGTCATAAAACCAGAAAGGCTGCATGGCTAGAAACTGCTGATCAACTAAATGCATAACTTAAGTAGCAACCATGTCAAAATGTTTTCATATACCTTAAAATAATGTCACAAAATTGTGGACACAATACGTTAAATATAGTTGGTTGAAGCCTATATTTTTATTTATTTGATTTGCATTTAAGTCTGCATACTTTTATTTTTGGTGGTTAATAAAGTCTTATAATTGTATGTGAGAGAGTTCCTATTTTGGTCAGTGCTAGAGGAACTCAGCTTAGCCTGAACAGTTAGCCTGCCTCGGGCCAGGTTAGTTTCCCAGCATAAGTTGCCAGAGCGACTTAGCTCGAGTTATGTTAAATTTGCTTTATGGAATCAAATAATTTGACAATGAGTCAGACTAACTGAAATATGCCTGGCTTATTTGTTAAACGTGTTTTATGAAACAAAATCTTTTCTGATTTAAGAAAAATAAATAAATAAATAAAATAATGCAATTTTTAAAAGAATTAATAATTTTTTTAATCCTAACTTTGGAGTTTGACAATGAACATACTTCTTTTCTAGCCTGTGTGGAAATGTGTAAAGCCACATGTGTTACAATTAGCCCCTGTCACAGTATGTGTCTTTCATCACTTGGTATCACACATGTTAGCTTAGTTGCTAACTGCTACACAAACCAACTGCACAGTATTCAAATTCATACAGAAGCTACTTCCATATTCTGTGACATTCAAACACGTCCATAAAAAATTAAGTTTACATAATCTCCCTGATTTGACTCGGGGTTTAATGAGTCAAGATAATTAGATGTGCACGCTATTCTTAAGCAGCCCTTAATGTTGATCATGGATCAAATCGATCCACTGTGGCAAACAGTGAATATATGTGTGCTGTTTAATGCATTTGAGATGTTATGTTTTCCTCAGTGCATACCTGACATGTTACAGTTATATTCTTCATCTGTAAATGTTAGAAAGTCATGCAAATATATCCATTTTGATGTCAGGAGTAGGTGAGGCTTATGCGAGTGAACAAGCGCTGCTGCGCACATGCTCACTAAACAGACGAAGAGCAATAGAATAGGAGTAAAATACACATTTTGCTGAAATATTTTTTGTTGCAGATTAAATGTGCCACATGTAGAATTCTAAACCTACAAGTAAGTGTATTTTTATGATAGCAGTAACTGTAAAGGGACCAGCCCTAATTACTAAGCTCAAACGGTTTAATGCGTGTTCCTCTGTAGTCTGGTTTTTTATGATCTATTTTCATATTTAATTTAGTCATTTTAACTTTTAATTAAGTGATTTTAACGCTTTAAAGAGCAATTTTAGATTGTAACGTTTTAATAACCATATAAGGTAGAGTTGTCATAAAACCAGAAAGGCTGCATGGCTAGAAACTGCTGATCAACTAAATGCATAACTTAAGTAGCAACCATGTCAAAATGTTTTCATATACCTTAAAATAATGTCACAAAATTGTGGACACAATACGTTAAATATAGTTGGTTGAAGCCTATATTTTTATTTATTTGATTTGCATTTAAGTCTGCATACTTTTATTTTTGGTGGTTAATAAAGTCTTATAATTGTATGTGAATCCTTCCATCCATTTATTTTGTCACAGTCCCCATGTTTGTCTTGGGATGTTTTTAATGGCTGTGGCTTTTCACATCATTTGTTTGCATTTTTATTAGAAACTTTAAAGCTAAACTATGTAATTTTGGCCCTCTTGAAGCACAAAACAACAAGTTACCTTGGGAAAAACATTGTTTTACTCACGTGACTTGTGCACATTTGTGAAAAAGGTGATGCAGACACATAGCATTTCTTTACAAAGTGACATCGCCAACTACTGGCTTGACATGCATAATACAACTTTTTTAGTAATTTCCGCTGATTTGCAAGAACAGGGAATCATTGTCATCTGAGGCCTGTTTCATAAAGTGTGATAAGAAAAGCGGGGATTTAGGTCCAAAACATGTCTTGAAATAACCTAACAAATCAATCTGGACCAAAGCAGTTCCATAAAAAATTAAGTTTACATAATCTCCCTGATTTGACTCGGGGTTTAATGAGTCAAGATAATTAGATGTGCACGCTATTCTTAAGCAGCCCTTAATGTTGATCATGGATCAAATCGATCCACTGTGGCAAACAGTGAATATATGTGTGCTGTTTAATGCATTTGAGATGTTATGTTTTCCTCAGTGCATACCTGACATGTTACAGTTATATTCTTCATCTGTAAATGTTAGAAAGTCATGCAAATATATCCATTTTGATGTCAGGAGTAGGTGAGGCTTATGCGAGTGAACAAGCGCTGCTGCGCACATGCTCACTAAACAGACGAAGAGCAATAGAATAGGAGTAAAATATACATTTTGCTGAAATATTTTTTGTTGGAGATTAAATGTGCCACATGTAGAATTCTAAACCTACAAGTAAGTGTATTTTTATGATAGCAGTAACTGTAAAGGGACCAGCCCTAATTACTAAGCTCAAACGGTTTAATGCGTGTTCCTCTGTAGTCTGTTTTTTTATTATCTATTTTCATATTTAATTTAGTGATTTTAACTTTTAATTAAGTGATTTTAACGCTTTAAAGAGCAATTTTAGATTGTAATGTTTTAATAACGATATAAGGTAGAGTTGTCATAAAACCAGAAAGGCTGCATGGCTAGAAACTGCTGATCAACTAAATGCATAACTTAAGTAGCAACCATGTCAAAATGTTTTCATATACCTTAAAATAATGTCACAAAATTGTGGACACAATACGTTAAATATAGTTGGTTGAAGCCTATATTTTTATTTATTTGATTTGCATTTAAGTCTGCATACTTTTATTTTTGGTGGTTAATAAAGTCTTATAATTGTATGTGAGAGAGTGCAATATAGCAAATTTCAACAGCTCTAATTTGCCAAATGCGACAATTAGGCATTATGATATTAAAATATAATAAACATTAACATCATGATTTTTTTAGCTGCTTTGAAACTATTTATTGTAAAAAACACAGTAAATTTGATTTGATCTACTGGTGTGTTGTATTAAAAAAACTATAGTTTTTCCCTTTTTTTTCCAGGACTGAATGAAAGTTATAGTTGGCTCACAATATCTCTAAACCTACATGGCCTATTTATCTGTTGAACACAAGGATTTGAGGATAGTGATTGTAATTGTGATCTCAAAAACGTACAAGAATGTATCATAGAAGTAGTCAGTTTGATTTATATGATATGTGTTATATTCCATCCCTTCTGACTTCATTCAGTTGCTTTTTGTGTAAAAAGGTCATATTTGAAAGTTGTATTAAGAAGCTGCTTAATCTGTATTCTCCCTCTCAAAAAAAAAAAAAGTCTAATGGGGATGCAGAATTTTTGTTTGATAATTCAAATAAGCACAGCCATACATAATGCACACAAGCCTTGGTTTTTGTTTCCACAAAATAATAAATGTTAATGTAAATCACAATAATCTCCACAAGGGCAGGTCAGATCATTGTTTCACACATCAAGGTTTCCATATTGTTCTTTCTGATGGGTGTCAATCAGATCAAGGTGTTAGCGCTGCTCCCCACCACGTGGATTATCTGTGACCGAGCAGCGAGTAAATGCTTTATTAACAAAGCGGCCAAAATGGCCTGTATGTCCTCCTAAATAAACTATTAACTCTGTCACTGAGCATCCCCTGCCTGTCCCACAACAGATGGGTGGACGTCTGTGATCTGTGTAAGCAATTTTGCGCATGGCTGCCACGTAATTTCTTAGGGTGACATCTCACGCTGGTTTTCGGTCTGTACTTTGACCTTGAAATTCAACGAAATTATGCCTGTCTGTGTGGATCATTGTAGGCCCTTTACAGGAACAAGAATCAATCAATCATGAATATCAGACGCAGAGAACACGGCTCATTATACAGCTTAGCACATTTTTATGACTGATAGATAATTTCACTTATCTGATTTCATGAATTTGTTTGATTTACATATTCATGTACACTTTGCATGCTAGCAATACTCTGAGTGAAATTCGTTATTCAAAGATTTTAGGTTTGGAATTACATTTTCACTATACTATACAGTATATACCAGTAGTCGCAGTAAATGGATTATTTCAATGATAGTTGTTAGTATTTTATGATGCTTCTCACTGACCTTCTTTTGTTCAAGTATAGACAGATAAAATAGTGCTCAGGTCTCCAGTTAAATCAGAAAAGTAACAGGGAAGGTCACATTAAATACTCAGGGACTACTTTACAAAATAAGGGTTCATGGACATTGAATAAACTGACCTTGTAATTGTAATGGTTTTCATTTGGTTTTAAAATGCAGTAACCAGCAATCACAGCTGTGTTCATATTTTTGTTACCCCATTCTTCAGTGCTGGTTAAGCTCTTTTCATTTTCAAAAGCAATGTAGTCAATGCAAATTTAAACATGTAAATATCACTGACAACACACTGACAACACACATCGACAGACAAGACCCAGCAGGTCTCCACTTTCACTTTCAGGTTGCAAAGTTTAGGGGTCATGGAAACACAACTTTCAGAATCTGAAATCAGATTGGATTCATTCAGATTGACAAAGTTTAGCAAATATTAACATACCTAGTGCCTGATTTTGCAGTCAAGCTTTCAATATTTATAACCCAGGCTCATTGAAAATATGTGTTTGTGGCAATATTTCTGCAACACCGATACTGCCTTATACCTTATTGCACATTTTGCAGCAGTTTCAAAGTGAAATGTCCAGTGAGTGGCACTAAAACACACATTCAATACGTGATCGTGGCATTGCTTCAGGTAGGGGATAGTAAGGTAAGTTGACCCACCTCCTGTATCTTGGCATCTGTACAATTTAACTGTCATGTGACCATGTATTTTGGAACCACCCATCATTTCTGCCAGACTGTGAAAATGATACGTAAATGGGAGGAGTGGAGGGCACCCATTTACTTGAAAAAAAAAACTACTGTTTTTGGCTTGTCAAAGTAATATTTTAGCACAACAAAGCATCTGATTTATTATTAGAATTATCAATGTTGGCAACAGCTGTGCTGCCAAATATTTTAATTTTTTTTTGGAAACGGCTACAAGAATGTATCATAGAAGTAGTCAGTTTGATTTATATGATATGTGTTATATTCCATCCCTTCTGACTTCATTCAGTTGCTTTTTGTGTAAAAAGGTCATATTTGAAAGTTGTATTAAGAAGCTGCTTAATCTGTATTCTCCCTCTCAAAAAAAAAAAAAGTCTAATGGGGATGCAGAATTTTTGTTTGATAATTCAAATAAGCACAGCCATACATAATGCACACAAGCCTTGGTTTTTGTTTCCACAAAATAATAAATGTTAATGTAAATCACAATAATCTCCACAAGGGCAGGTCAGATCATTGTTTCACACATCAAGGTTTCCATATCGTTCTTTCTGATGGGTGTCAATCAGATCAAGGTGTTAGCGCTGCTCCCCACCACGTGGATTATCTGTGACCGAGCAGCGAGTAAATGCTTTATTAACAAAGCGGCCAAAATGGCCTGTATGTCCTCCTAAATAAACTATTAACTCTGTCACTGAGCATCCCCTGCCTGTCCCACAACAGATGGGTGGACGTCTGTGATCTGTGTAAGCAATTTTGCGCATGGCTGCCACGTAATTTCTTAGGGTGACATCTCACGCTGGTTTTCGGTCTGTACTTTGACCTTGAAATTCAACGAAATTATGCCTGTCTGTGTGGATCATTGTAGGCCCTTTACAGGAACAAGAATCAATCAATCATGAATATCAGACGCAGAGAACACGGCTCATTATACAGCTTAGCACATTTTTATGACTGATAGATAATTTCACTTATCTGATTTCATGAATTTGTTTGATTTACATATTCATGTACACTTTGCATGCTAGCAATACTCTGAGTGAAATTCGTTATTCAAAGATTTTAGGTTTGGAATTACATTTTCACTATACTATACAGTATATACCAGTAGTCGCAGTAAATGGATTATTTCAATGATAGTTGTTAGTATTTTATGATGCTTCTCACTGACCTTCTTTTGTTCAAGTATAGACAGATAAAATAGTGCTCAGGTCTCCAGTTAAATCAGAAAAGTAACAGGGAAGGTCACATTAAATACTCAGGGACTACTTTACAAAATAAGGGTTCATGGACATTGAATAAACTGACCTTGTAATTGTAATGGTTTTCATTTGGTTTTAAAATGCAGTAACCAGCAATCACAGCTGTGTTCATATTTTTGTTACCCCATTCTTCAGTGCTGGTTAAGCTCTTTTCATTTTCAAAAGCAATGTAGTCAATGCAAATTTAAACATGTAAATATCACTGACAACACACTGACAACACACATCGACAGACAAGACCCAGCAGGTCTCCACTTTCACTTTCAGGTTGCAAAGTTTAGGGGTCATGGAAACACAACTTTCAGAATCTGAAATCAGATTGGATTCATTCAGATTGACAAAGTTTAGCAAATATTAACATACCTAGTGCCTGATTTTGCAGTCAAGCTTTCAATATTTATAACCCAGGCTCATTGAAAATATGTGTTTGTGGCAATATTTCTGCAACACCGATACTGCCTTATACCTTATTGCACATTTTGCAGCAGTTTCAAAGTGAAATGTCCAGTGAGTGGCACTAAAACACACATTCAATACGTGATCGTGGCATTGCTTCAGGTAGGGGATAGTAAGGTAAGTTGACCCACCTCCTGTATCTTGGCATCTGTACAATTTAACTGTCATGTGACCATGTATTTTGGAACCACCCATCATTTCTGCCAGACTGTGAAAATGATACGTAAATGGGAGGAGTGGAGGGCACCCATTTACTTGAAAAAAAAAACTACTGTTTTTGGCTTGTCAAAGTAATATTTTAGCACAACAAAGCATCTGATTTATTATTAGAATTATCAATGTTGGCAACAGCTGTGCTGCCAAATATTTTAATTTTTTTTTGGAAACGGCTATACCTTTTTCAGGATTCTTTGACGAATAAAACGTTTATTAACATTTATTCAAAATACAAATCTTTTCTAACAATATAAATCTTTGCTATCACGTCTTATCAATTTAACACAACCTTGCTGAATAAAAGTTTTACTTTCTTTAAAAAAAAAAAAAAGAAGAAAAATGAACTGACCCCAAACCTTTGAACGGTAGTCTATATTGTTAGAAAATATTTCTATTTTAAATAAATGCTCTTCTTTTTAACATTTTATTCATCAAATAATCCTGAAAAAATTATCACAGGTTCTAAAAAAATATTAAACATCAGAACAGTTTCCAGCACTGATAATAAATCATTCTATTAGCATGATTTCTGAAGGATTATGTGACACTGAAGACTGGAGTAATGATGCTGAAAATTCAGCTTTGCATCACAGGAATACATTAGATTGTAATGTACATTAAAATAGAAAAACGTTATTTTACATCGTAATACTACTTCACAATATATTTTTTTCCCTGTATTTTTGATCAAATAAATGCAGCCTTGATGAGCAGAAGAACTCCTGTAAAAAACATAAAAAAATTGACTAAAATGTTTATTAGTTTCTGTGACATTTATTTAATTTTACTCAACGAACTCTGTTTAGTTTTTGGGAAGGTCACAACTTTGGTGTTCAACATTTTGTTTCAGAATTGCAAACAATTAAAGATTGAAAATTAAACCACTTGGTTGGTTTTATGCTGTTTAATTTAGCTTTAAGACAAGAAATTTGATTATTTGATTATTAAGTTACTTTTTAAAAGAGGTAAATTATCTTTCAAATTTCACATGGGTTTGAATCAGATTCAGTTAGATGGACAGTTTACACCCAGATGGTGCATCTTACACTCTCAGAAAAAAAAGGTACAAAAGCTGTCACTGGGGCGGTACCTTTTCAATAGGTACACTTTTGTACTTTTTAGGTACTAATATGTACCGTTAAGGTACAAATATGGACTCTTTAGGTACAAAGTTGTGCCTTTTGAAAAGGTACAGCCCCAGTGACAACTTTTGTACCTTTTTTTCTGAGAGTGTACCCACTGACACAGAATCAACTTACCTATAACCTGGGGCAAATTGAGCCATTGGAACACTTTTTTATAAGAAGCCATATTTTTTAGAACCCTTTGTCATAAGGGCCTTTCGCACCGCAGGAACCTTTTCATAGTACCAGAACTAATTGTGGAACTACCCACTTTTCGGCGTGTTCGCACCGCCGGAACTGGGAGCGATTTTAGTACCGGACTGCCTTTTTCGAGAACCAAATTAGCTCCTACTCTGGAGCAGGGTTTAACCAGCACAACTGGTACTAATCGTGACGTAAGTAGACATTGATTGGCCAAACACGTATGAAAACCCCCTCCCCCGCCATGATTTAAAACGCCGTGTAAACATACTGTAAGCATGTCAACTTATTTCGCAAGTATGGAGAACAGCGATAGATGGACGGACGCTGAAGTGCAGGCACTTGCAGCAAATGTAGCACTGGCAGTTGTCGTTGGAGTTTCTTAGTCCTCCTTTCCGTTCTTTCAATCGCTTTACGTATACGTCGACTTTCCATGTCCACTGTGAAACCCGCGAGACACAACAAACACACAGCTTTCTGAAGGATTATGTGACACTGAAGACTGGAGTAATGATGCTGAAAATTCAGCTTTGCATCACAGGAATACATTAGATTGTAATGTACATTAAAATAGAAAAACGTTATTTTACATCGTAATACTACTTCACAATATATTTTTTTCCCTGTATTTTTGATCAAATAAATGCAGCCTTGATGAGCAGAAGAACTCCTGTAAAAAACATAAAAAAATTGACTAAAATGTTTATTAGTTTCTGTGACATTTATTTAATTTTACTCAACGAACTCTGTTTAGTTTTTGGGAAGGTCACAACTTTGGTGTTCAACATTTTGTTTCAGAATTGCAAACAATTAAAGATTGAAAATTAAACCACTTGGTTGGTTTTATGCTGTTTAATTTAGCTTTAAGACAAGAAATTTGATTATTTGATTATTAAGTTACTTTTTAAAAGAGGTAAATTATCTTTCAAATTTCACATGGGTTTGAATCAGATTCAGTTAGATGGACAGTTTACACCCAGATGGTGCATCTTACACTCTCAGAAAAAAAAGGTACAAAAGCTGTCACTGGGGCGGTACCTTTTCAATAGGTACACTTTTGTACTTTTTAGGTACTAATATGTACCGTTAAGGTACAAATATGGACTCTTTAGGTACAAAGTTGTGCCTTTTGAAAAGGTACAGCCCCAGTGACAACTTTTGTACCTTTTTTTCTGAGAGTGTACCCACTGACACAGAATCAACTTACCTATAACCTGGGGCAAATTGAGCCATTGGAACACTTTTTTATAAGAAGCCATATTTTTTAGAACCCTTTGTCATAAGGGCCTTTCGCACCGCAGGAACCTTTTCATAGTACCAGAACTAATTGTGGAACTACCCACTTTTCGGCATGTTCGCACCGCCGGAACTGGGAGTGATTTTAGTACCGGACTGCCTTTTTCGAGAACCAAATTAGCTCCTACTCCGGAGCAGGGTCTAACCAGCACAACTGGTACTAATCGTGACGTAAGTAGACATTGATTGGCCAAACACGTATGAAAACGCCCTCACCCGCCATGATTTAAAACGCTGTGTAAACATACTGTAAGCATGTCAACTTATTTCGCAAGTATGGAGAACAGCGATAGATGGACGGACGCTGAAGTGCAGGCACTTGCAGCAAATGTAGCACTGGCAGTTGTCGTTGGAGTTTCTTAGTCCTCCTTTCCGTTCTTTCAATCGCTTTACGTATACGTCGACTTTCTATGTCCATTATTGTGAAATCCGCGAGACACAACAAAAACACAGTTCCGATCACAGCTTCCTCCATCCTCCTGTTGTTAACGTAGTTCTTTGTTTCTGTTGTTGACAACTGACGTCGCTGTCGACCGGCTTACGTCACTTCTTAGTACACACTGTCTGTGCGAATGCAACCCTTTAAATGGTACTGGGAAATAGTTTGTGCAAAATCGTCCCAGTACTTTAGTACCGTACGTTTAGTTCTGGAACTAAAGCGGTGCGAAAGGGCCTATAGATACTTTCTGATCATTCAAAATGATCCTGAAATTACTTTAAATACTTCAATTGTACTTCTGCCTCATTTGCCCTTTTCATGAGGACAACATAAGTAAAAAGTGGCTGATCTTACCCCACTCTTCCCTACGTATTGCGACGGTTCAGAATTCAAATGTCCCAGGAGTGTCACTAAAAGGTTAATGGTGTGTTGGAAAATAACAAACCCCCTACAACAAACCCAACCCTAAACCTACCTGACAGTGTTAACAAAGACAACTGTGCTATTTTATTTTATTTGTGTTTGCGGAACGATGTTTGTTATAATACATCGTGTACACTCACTAAACAAAGAGTGACAGCTTTTTAGTGGTTATGAGCACTCTTTGCAAGCTTTCTAGTCAATAATCCATTTAAAATGTAGCCTAGAACTTTGTTTTTCGGCCAGACACACGTTGCAAAGTTTCGGGAATGACGTCAGTATATTTATGCGGGACTCACTCTCGAAGTAGCAGTGATTGACATAGTGATAACCATAGCAACAGACGGGACAAAATATGTGAAAATGTGCATTAAGACTAGAGCACCCTCACTCATTTCAGAAGCACCCTCAGTGATTATTTCTGGAACCTGGTTGATACGCTTTTATTGCAAAACTTCATACAAAAACAACAAAATACAAATGCACTAAATAAAATAATTGAATAAATGCATATTTACAATTTAAGCACTTAACTAAAATAAGTAGGCAATTAATAAAATAAATAACTAGAGAAGACTGACTATAATCAGCTTGCTTCCATTTAGTGAGATAGGCCTACTCCTCACCTGAATTAGAAAAAAAGCTCTTCGTCTTCAGTGATGCGAAGACAACGTTTGAGCGTGTACACGCAATGTCTGAGCGAGAGCAGAGCCAATTCATAAAATAACAATATTTAAAAGCACACGTCCAGTTTTGTGTGAGTGAAGGAAATCCGCTTGGGAGTGGAGAGATTCATCCTCGTGCACATGGATCGCGTAACATTACGCGCTCTCGACATTGTCATTAAGATCACACTATAGAAACCGCCTAAGTATAAAGTATAAAGAAGAGAAGAAAGCGGCCCTAGGCAGCTGCCTACACATGCCAGGATCCGCCACTGTCAGATGCAGTTAGAAATTTACTGAAAACTAGCCTATCGCAAGACATCTGGTAGGGGGGGCACCTGGGGTGGCCAGCCAAATTTCAGGGGGGGCCGGTGCCACCCCTGGCCACCATGTAGACACACCCTTGATGCTAACATTCATAAGTATCAGTTTTCAAATTTCGCAGCATGTTAAAATTGTTTTGAGGTCATAACATAATATTGTACAAGGAATTGTGTGAAAATTAGTCATTCTTAATCAAAACTCTGGCCCTGTAAATCATAATTTGTGTGAAAAAGGATAAAAGTTGCCTGACCTCTTCAAGCGTTTTTTGAGTTTTGCAGAAATGTAGCTACAGGCACGTATTTCCAATGAGCCTGGGTAGGATATTAGCTTCTAAAATGTATGCATGCAGTTGAAGTATAAATGGGCTAGACTCAAAATTCTCAAAACAGTACACTCTTAAAAATAAAGGTGCTTCAAAAGGTTCTTCAAGCGATGCCATAGAAGAACCATTTTTGGTTCCACAACGAACCATTCAGTCAAAGGTTCTTTAAAGAACCATCTCTTTTATACCTTTTTGTAATCTGAAGAACCTTCTTTCGCCACAAAGAACCTTTTGTGAAACAGAAAGGTTCTTCAGGTGTTAAAGGTTCTTTATGGAACCATTTAGACAAAAAGTTTCTTCTATGGCGTCGTGAAGCACCTTTATTTTTAAGAGTGCAGTTTTCATATTGTGTACTTATGCGTCAACCAAGCAGCTGCCATTGAATCACAAAACTATAACATTCCTGTTGTAAACCTTTGCAGTGTAAACAGTTTCCTTTATTATAACAGGAATGATTGTAGTTTTGTTGTGTCATGCTGCTCATGTAGATGCAGAAACAGCGACTTCATTTTATAAAATGTGGTGGTGAGCCGCTGATAACCAGTAGGGGGTCAGATTTTGGAGTATCTCTGCTGTGGAAACTCTGGATTTTTTTCTTTCTTTCTTTTATAAATCAATAATGTCAATTGTGCACACGCAACATCTCAAAATATTCTGTTTCTCTTGGCCCTCCTCCATCCAGATCTGTGTTTTTCCCTATTCCTGTCAATCTTATTGCCGCAGTGGTTTAAGAGCAGGCCCTGCTGTCATAACAGAGAAGAGCGCCAAAATGTTACACACACACGTAGACACACCTTCCATACAATCTCAACTGTAATGTGCTGTCAAAACCTGTCAGAATATGCAGGGCTGTTGGGTGGACATGTGCCCCTGCCCACGACTCTGCACACCAAGCCTCGCCGCTGTGGAAAAATATGATTATAGACAACACTTGCTCTCCAGCCGCTGAGAGCGACGTGTCTCCGGTGACATAATGCAAACGTGTGTCTCCTGCTCTGATTATTTAGAGCCGTAGAGGCTCGGGGGAGGACTGTGACATGACATCAGGCACCTCTTCTTCAGCTAGAGATCAAACCTCATTACCTTGAGAACTGACATGGTGGCCCATCTCCCTCAGGAAATGCTTAAAAATGAACATAAAGAGATAGAAAGGAGCGATTGACTTTCTCGTCGAGGTTCTCAGGGGCCGCGGCGCCGGCTGTTTGCACAGGGAATAGGATTAGCTTGCTCAAACATTAGCCTGATGAATTGCTGAAGGTTTTGAGGTGTGTTGACTAATGGAATGGGTCAAGCATTATGGACACGCTTTTCTTGATACATATAAATGTTGGGATTATCTTTCTTGTTTTCTGTTTCTCCTTTTTTAGAGATCCAATTATTCTCTCCTGTGGCAGTTAGGAAAGAAGAAAAAATTCCCTGCATATTTATAGATACTTATTAAATCATATAGGGGAGATTGCATGTGGCTAGTCATCACACTAACCATAAAATCTTGACAAAAATAGCTGGTGAATATTGTCTGTTATCACCCCGGGGGAAAATACTTGACTTTTTGTGACAAAATGCACCAATTGTGGGGCATGCTGTCAGAATGGGAACCCGCCATTAAAGGGATACTCCACCCCAAAATGAAAATTGTGTCATTAATCACTTACCCCCATGTCGTTCCAAACCCCTAAAAGATTTGTTTGTCTTCGGAACACAATTTAAGAT
The DNA here is from genome assembly GCF_001515645.1 of Sinocyclocheilus grahami. NCBI lineage: Eukaryota > Metazoa > Chordata > Actinopteri > Cypriniformes > Cyprinidae > Sinocyclocheilus > Sinocyclocheilus grahami. Next base: position 859,378 of record NW_015505437.1, on the reverse strand, counting down.
ATTTTGGATGAAAACCGGGAGGCTTGTGACTGTCCGATTGACTGCCAAGTAAATTACACTGTCAAGGTCCAGAAAAGTATGAAAGACATCGTCAGAATAGTCCATCTCCCATCAGTGGTTCAACCGTAACATTATGAAGCGACGAGAATACTTTTTATTTGCGAAGAAAACAAAAATAACGACTTTATTCAACTATCAATCTCCTCTGTGTCTCTCTGCATCACCATAGCGCCATTTTGGAGAATAGCCACTGAACGTAAGCGGCATTCAAGCAGCGTTCTATGTCAGCCGCGACACAAGGATACATTTTCTACCTGTATTTACGCTTTGATTTGAACAAAAACAGTGCATCCGTGCAGCGCGGCTGACACAGAATAACGTACGTTGCTTGTGTTCAGTGGTTATTCTCCAAAATGGCACTACGGTAATGCGGAGAGACGAATTGTCGAATAAAGTTGCTATTTTTTTTTCTTTTGGGCACAAAAAGTATTCTCGTAACTTCGTATAATTACGGTTGAACCCCTGATGTCACATGGGCTGCGTTTACACTTGGCATTAACATGCGATCACCGTGATCTGATCAAGCAGATCGAATCACGGCAGTTCGTGATATAGTCACGAAATTTAATCTATTGATTCGTGTTCATGGACACGAATTTCCCTCTTTTTTCGTGTCACTCAGCACGAATTTCCATCGAATGTATTTCAATAGGAAATATCTTTCGTGCCCTCCACCACGTTTTTCTTTTTGCCACTGGGTACCACAGACGCTGTATATTTTTTTCTGATTTGTTATTCTTTTTTATATTCAAGCATTATTACTCAACATATAATCAGGAAATTGTATCCTTCTTTTTATTGCTTTATATTCTGTAATCTACTTGCTATTATAAACCCGCGATTCCTTGCGGTCATACTATACATACACTACACACATACTATAAGTTACGTTACATATACAAATATACGAGACTGCGTTAATTAGAGACACACACGTTTATTACAGGTACAACTTGTGTTGAGTATGCAAAAGATTTTGTATCAATGTTTCGGCCTAAATCTTAAAGAGATGTCCCCCTTTAAAACATAAATTCAGTCGTCAACTTCTGACCTGAGGAAATACTACAACTTTGTGCTGTCGATCGCCAGATCGGCTTTCACCGTGGAGGATGCAACGCAACGCATAAAAAGACAGTATAAGTCGTTATAATCCATAATTATGTCCCCACTGGATGCAACGAATGCCTCGTTTATAATGGGTTTTCATGTTTTTGACCCAGTGGCAAAAAGAAAAACGTGGTGGAGGGCACGAAAGATATTTCCTATTGAAATACATTCGATGGAAATTCGTGCTGAGTGACACGAAAAAAGAGGGAAATTCGTGTCCATGAACACGAATCAATAGATTAAATTTCGTGACTATATCACGAACTGCCGTGAGACTGGGTTGAATCATCAGTCAATCAGGACACGGCGCGTTTAGACTTGGCAACATCAACTGACTTTTCTATCTGGGTAACCGATCGGATCTGTCTTTCTCGCACAATATTTAAATAAATTTGCAGAGAATGGCCCGGTGCAAAGTCAACCTGAAGTGGTGGGTTTTCTTTTGAAAAGCATTTTCAGTCGCGGGACATTTTACAAATCAAAGATAAATGTAGGAGTCTCACTAGCACTCCACACAGGTGTTCTCAGTCTTTTTTTCTGACAGTTTGCGAGAGAGGGGGCGGCGTTTTGCATGATGTTGACCTGCGAATGCAGACACGAGGGCTGGATTGCGTTTACATTACACTGAGATCCGATCAAAATGCATCCTCGACTACCTCTGGACCAGGACAACACGCTGATCGGATAACATTCCGACTTGTCTTTTCAATGTGTATGTGGACAACATCCGGATACAGGTCGCATGTTAATGCTAAGTGTAAACGCAGCCATGGATTATTTTGCAGATCTCCTTGCTACGTTTCTGGACTTGGGAACATTTCAGTTGCGTTGCTGTCTATGCAGGGTCAGACAGCTCTCAGATTCCATCACAAATATCTTAATTTGTGTTCCGAAGATGAACGAAGGTCTTACGGGTTTGAAACGACATGAGGGTGAGTAATTAATTTCATATTTTTTATTTTATTTCTAACAAGAGGCCAGAATAACTAACAGCTTTCACCAGTGCAAACCCTCTTTTGGCATTACAAAAAACTGGACACATGAGGCCTTTGTTCACACCCCGGAGCCGAGTAAGGCACGTTTTAATGTGGATAGATGCGCTTTATTTGACTACTCTTGGACTGTTGAACAAAAAAACCTGCCCATGCCATTATAAAGCTTAGAAGAGCAAGAACAATTTTTAATATAACTTTTTAATTTTAAGATTTTTCTGAAAGAAGAAAGTCAAATATACTTAGGATGCCTTGAGGGTGAGTAAAACACAGGCTAATTTTAATTTTTGAGTGAACTAATCCTTTAATTTTGTGGCCGAATCAGTTATGGAAACTCAGTTATGTAATTATTTGGGCTACTCCCGACCAAAGAATTTCTAGTCAACTATTAGTTGTTCATGTAAGCTATTATCACACTGTCACACGTTTATGACAGTAATTTAATGTGCTGTCATATTTGTGGGACACAAGCAGGACAAAGTTCATTGCTTGTCTAATATCTTCCCATCTTCTTTCAAGTATCTGACACTTGTTGTAAAAGTTCAGAAGAGCACATTTTATCTTCTGCATGTGCAAGATTATATTTGACATTGCTCTGTCAGAATAAGTGAAACTATAATACTGGCATGTGTCAAATGCACAAAATTTACAAATAAACTTGCCATACCATGCCAAGGTCTAACAAGCAGAAACTGTTAAATAGAATTTGATGTGTAACTAAAAAGGTATCAGCGTGTTTCTGCTTTACCACTTTAAAATGCAAATACAGTAATTCAAAGTGAATGAAAGGAAGAAGTGTTGCTTCTTCCTGCGACCAACCGACCCGATCTCATGAAAGTGCGTATAAACAGTACGCCAAATAAAAACGAAAACTCGTGGTATTGATACGCAAAAATGGACTTTGGTGTGTATATGCTACACAATGGGTAGGTTTAGGGTTGTGGGGTAGATGCGTATCATATGTACACTCTAAAAAATGCTGGGTTGTTTCAACCCAATGTTGGGTCAAATATGGACTAACCCAACTGTTGGGTTAAAAAGTTAATTTAAAAATGTAACCAAAATTTAACCCAACAGTTGGGTTAGTCCATATTTGACCCAACATTGGGTTGAAACAACCCAGCATTTTTTAGAGTGTACATGAAAACTGCGTATCATATGCACGCCAACAAATTTCGTATCATATGCACGCGAAAACTGCATATTATATGCACGCCAAACACATGCGTATCATATGCACGCCAAAGTCCATTTTTGCGTATCAATACCACAAGTTTTCGTTTTTATTTGGCATACTATTTATACGTATTTTCATGAGACCGGGCTGGACCAACTGACTAATTACATTTTGGTGGACTTAGCCTTTTCTCGCTTGTCAACTAATGTTTAGTCGACTATTAGGGGGCTACATGTAGAAACAATTATGTAGATAGTTCAGAGTCAGCTGTAAAGCAGTTCTAAAAGACAACAGTGTCACTGTTTAGATCAAGTCAGTTTATTTGGTTCATTTCATATCAATAACAGTATGAATTACATCAAATTTTAAAGTGAGTTCAGTTCTGCTATAAGCATTTCCACAAAAGGCAGCAACGTTGTTATTCAGCTTTAGTCAGTTAAATGTTGATTCAGTTCAGTTCAATAATAGTGTCGATGTTGCAAGATCTGATTCTGCTCTTTGTTCTCATCTGATGGTGTCAGTGTGGTCACTATTTTGTTATTAAATGACATACAGCCAAATACTGTATAATAGAAATACATTTATTTATTATGTGTATGTTTAGACTTATTGGTTCTCTATTCCCCTTCCTTTTAAACGTCTCACATAAAAAGCTTATATAAACCGTTTTCCCGAGCTAAAGATGGTGTCTCCCTGGCATCTCTCTGGCGTCTGTGGTGCGATGACAGGCCGGTCTGTTGAGTCTGAGTCCGGGGCCCTCACGCTGTGCTGTTTATGTCCTGCCCCCATGGCCCAGCTTGTTACAGAAATGACAACATGTTTTCTTCCTTTTTTTTGTCTTTGTGCTTCTTTTTCTGACAGTCAGAGAGCCCAGAGCTAAACAAACAAAGGCGGCAACAAAGCCAGCAAGATTCTGAGTTCTGCCTTTCTTCTTGAAGCCATGGAGACAGGCAAGCAAATCTACAAGGGTTTTGTCTCCATACTAGCTAATAATGTATCCAATGTGCCCAAAAATGAAAAGGCTCGTCTTGTGTTGGTTTTAATTTGTGTGACTTTTTTTCTTTGAAATACAAATGGAGATATTTGTATACAGTTTGAAGAATGTTCACTAGGGCTGGGCAATACACTGAACATTAGTGTTATTATTGCTATATTTCCGCTGACTACATACAATTAGGGTGAACGATGACAGCTGATAGCCAGCTGCCTACAAACAAACAAACAAACATACATACATACATATATACATACTATCTCAATTCTTCATTTACATCTCACAATTTAGTTTTTCCCCCATTACAGAATTAAAAATGTTGTGACTTTTTTTTTCTCTCAATTGCAAGTTTATATCTTACACTTCAGACTTCTCAGAATTGCTCGTTTATATCTCACAATTCTTAGTTTATATAGGAATTCCTTTAGCTTATTGTAGTTACTGTGGCAACCAACAACAGGACAGCTTAAAGCCTCGTACACACCGGGATGATTATCGCGCGCGCTTATCGCCAATGTTTTTCAACGCATCTTTTGTGTTCATACCCAAGCGATTTTCACAGGCGATGAGCCGAGTGAACCTGCAAATTCACTCCCTGACGTTAGATGGCGCTTAATGAAAAACAGAAATACCCCGGTACACATCGAATCCTATTTGATCTGCAATTCCTCTCCATAACAACTCCCTCTTATCGAGATTTTTGTAGTCTCTGTCACGTATAAAGCAGATTGTGTTCAGACACCAATGAGACCAGCAGCTCTACATTCATCTTGCCTCGATGCATCTTCTTGGTCTATTTACTTCCTCTTCGTCGTTAGGTATCAATGTGTGCTCGGCAAGACCGTTTTGTGCTTGAGCGCCACCAAGTCGTGTTTTACTGTAACTTCAGCAGTTCCAGGCACGTGAACAAAAGCGTCAATCTCATTGGTCGGCCAGTTTTTAATGTGGCGCGACAAACCAAATAAATGAGCCCAAGGCGTTTAAAAAAAAATTACGCCTCGCGTTTTGCGCATCGGTGTGCACACTCACCGTCACTCACTCACTAATTTTTATATTTAGTTACATTGAAAAAGTTTCAATTCAGTAAATCTTTTTTTACCCCGTTTTAACATGGATTTCTATGGAGACCTGCCGTAGCTGTCAGGCAAGATGGCGGATAGCAGCGGCGGCACATAATTTCCGCATTCTGATTGGTCAGATCGCCTGTCAATCAAGCTCCTTGCGAACGTTCAATTGATAGCTTTAGTGATTATAGTGATTAATTAGTGTTATCAGTGTTATTTTTGCTCTCTTTGTTTATAACTTTTTTTATTTTTTTATTTTAGCAATATATTTTTTAGTATCATAAGTATTATTTTTAAATGCAATTCCTGGCAGTGATAGCAATGGTAACAGAGGAGGAAAAAAAAAATCTCAAAACGAACAGATCTGTGCATGGAGTATATGCAAACTAATACAGTGGGTACGGAAAGTATTCAGACCCCCTTACATTTTTCACTCTTTGTTATATTGCAGCCATTTGCTAAAATAATTTAAGTTAAATTTTTTTCCTCATTAATGTACACACAGCACCCCATATTGACAGAAAAACACAGAATTGTTGACATTCCTGTCACTTGTTCTCTGTAATGTTTGATGTGTTTCTTTGTTCTTCATCTTTCTTTGTTCTTCAAAGAAATCGGTTTGTTGTTGCAACAACCACAACTCTTTGTGAGGAATATTTCAATTTTTGCATACTTTTCATATTTGTATATTGGCACATCAGTACCTTTAGTAGTAAGTAAATATAATTGTAAATGTTCCTTTTGTGTTCGAGTAAAAAGCAGTGAGTCATCACTATATCTAAATATATGTGTGAAATGTATTGATTTTGTAGTAAACAATTGGAACATACTTCGTAACAAAAATGGTCCTATCCAGATCATGTCTTTTTTTGAGGTTAAAAAAACTAAAAATCACCTTTTTAAATTTTTCTAGAAATCTGCAAAACATATTCTCTAGCTATATCGCTCTGCATTAGCTCACGCTACTCTTTCCTATACAATGAAAACATCCAATGTCCTCATTTGTTTTGTGCATTTGCCAGCCCACAGTCTTGAGCTGTAATGTGACAGGCATCATACAGGGAAAAATGTTAATCCATTTCACACTTTTCAGCATGAGCTGTACAACATGTACTATAATATTTTGAAATATTGTCTGTTAATAGGTTGCTTGCAATTTAGTGAAACCAGACTCTACAGCAGGGGCTACTGGAACTGGACCGGGCTAATAATTAAAACCTTGATGCATTGCTTGCGAAATTTAGAATGATAATATGAGGTTAAAACATCAAAATGAGCTTAAAGAACAGTACATTTAGAGAAACATGATTAGGTTGGCAGTGATATTGCTGCTGCTGATAGACAAATGCTTTAGCTGCTATGATTTTTGCATGCACTGTCACAAGTCTATAAAATGCATCATCTTAAAGTTAGGGCTGTTGATGTAACATAGATTAATTTAATTAGCTATGGAAAAAATAACACATTAAAATTATTTTTAACCCCTGACAAAGATCTACATCGGTCGACTAACATTTCAAACATCTCATTGTGTGATGTAGCCTATAGAATGCAGTTATATGCCCCTAAAATGCAAGATATTGGGGACAAATTTGTATAATATATGATACAGTTAAGCAATATCACGAGCAACGAGTGCAATATAACACCAGTGCTGTTTTTGTCCCAAATATCATGAATGCAAATGTGAAATAGATTTTATACAACAGTTCAATAAATAAGAACTTAATGTTGTGTTATATTTTAGACACAATAGTGTCTGTTTTTGCTCAATTTTGCAGACAAAAATATTACCTATAAATTTGCAGCAAAGCTGTTTTGAACAAAAAACAAACACGCAAACAAACAGAAAAACATATCGCTTTAATACCCATTTTTGGGTGAACTATCCATTCAATACCCATTTAAAACCCAATAATCTCATCCCATTAATGTTGAATCAAATCAAATATTTATTTCTAAAGCTACTTTTTGTAATGTCTATTTGATGCTTTTCTTAATTAACACAATAATGGCTTATCGACTTAATGACTTGTGATTACTTAGATTAATCGCCACACTGAGTAATTAATTAATTCACTTGATAGCCCTACTAATAATGTGATATTTTGAACTACAAAAAAACAAGAAACATTCAGCTAATAAACCACTTTGAACCATGACACGTTTCCACTTTAAAACCATTTTCAGACACTTTAGGTAGGAGTCAGCTTGCCTGAAACTAAAAACGCATTTCTTTTAGACTTTAAAACGGTTTCAATAAGGTTCACACTGTCATTAAAAAAAACTTCACCTTCATCTGCTGGACATACTTCAGCAGCAAAGTCAAAGTCTGTGCTGTGGTTCAGTAGTAGAAAAACTGTCCAAAACAATGAACGTCAGATTTCTTGATTTCTTTGCAATGGACACATTAATAAAATACTTTGCTTTAGTTTCATTTTCAAATCTTCATTTCTCCCAGCTTTCTGACTCTGTGACCATGGTGTGTAACCTTGCCGATACAGTAAACATTTCTGGTTGCCAGGTCCTATTATTTCAGGCTCTATAATGAGGCTGACATAACGAAGCGTCTGTCCGGCAGATGGGGAGTTCGGGGTCGCACGTGGCCACGGGAGGAGAACGCATTAGATTGGCACATCAGAACCGTCCCTCCTGTGATTTTATGAGGTCGACTCAATTACGTGGTGACCCCGGGTAATTATTCAATTCACAAAGTTAATAAACACTGGAGGGGATCTCCTGACAGCCTGGAGCGCAACTTTGTCACTTGCAATTCAAATTACAACGGGACTCCACGGTGCAAGACACTGGAAATAGACGACAGGTAATGATCTATTGCTTTGGAGAGAGTGCTGAGTTTGTCAAGGGGGTTGGGGAAAGAGGCTGGGTTTATTTAGTCACTTATTTTTCATGCCTGCACTCAAAACAACGGCAAGAACAAAAGAAACTCTTGAATTACTGTGGGAGCTGGCACACTTGTTTCTGTTCATTCTGTTGAAGAAGAAGATGAAAAAAAACAAAAAATCCGCCCTCTACCATGCAGCCTCCAATGAAATAAACATTATGAGGAGTTTACACTCAATGAAGAGATTCCATAATGCTTTTCAGTTCCGATCAGAAGTTCAGTAATGCTTTAGATCAGGGAACACTATTCACTATTAATAGTTGCTTATTATCATGAATATTAATAGTATATTGGTTGTTTATTAGTACTTATTAGGCACATAATCATTTTCAGTATTACTCCAGTCTTCAGTGTCACATGATCCTTCAGAAATCATTCTAATATGCTGATTTGCTGCTCTAGAAACATCTCTATCTATATCTATCTATCTATCTATCTATCTATCTATAGGTAGATTCACACCTCACCGACAAACGCCAACAGACCAGTCTGTCGGAGTTTGTTGGATCAGTGTGTTACCCATGATGGCGTTTGTTGGCGTTGGTCGGAGTTGGTTTTAACCCGACTGAACATGTTTAATCGGCGTTTGTTGGGTCGTGGAATGTCTGAGCAGTGTGATATGATTTTCCAACAAACGACAACAAACTCTGACGTAATCTGACCTAGCCACGAACCGTTGCCATGACAATGAGGCAAGACTGCATGTAGGTGCTGGGCGCGCTTAGGAAAATAACTTTAAACATGGCAGGTTTCTGGACAAACCAGAAAGAGGAACAGTTTTTGGATCTTTGGGAGGAGAGGCCAGAGCTTTATGTGGTGGGTGTGGCCGAGTATACCAACCGTAACGCGAGGGGGAATGCGATCAGATCGATCGCTACGCTTGGGAAATTTCACAACGGAAATTTATTTGACAATATATTATTATTATAATAAAACTGCCTTACAATATTACCAAAGGCATTAATAGCAGTATCATTTTGATTGTTGTTACAAGTTCATCCATGAAGTCTGTTGGTGTCTGTTGGGGCAGTGTGAACATGACAGTTATTTTTCATAAAATTCTAAATCCAGCGGCCAATGTGTCTGTTGGTGTTTGTCAGTGCGGTGTGAATTGGCCTTATCTATCTATCTATCTATCTATCTATCTATCTATCTATCTATCTATCTATCTATCTATCTATCTATCTATCAAGTTCAAGTCTGCTTTATTGTCAATTCTTCCACATGTACAGGACATACACACAGAGAATTGAAATTGCGTTACTCTCAGACCCTTGGGTGCATACAGATAACATAAATACAGATTAAATACAAAATACAACTATACAAATATACAAATAAGGTCAAATGTAAAAATATATATATAAAGCACAAGGCATATGGCAGATAGAGTGCAAACCAGTAAAGTAAACAACAGTGCAGAAATAGTGATTGTAGTGCAAAAAATGATTTGTAGTGCAAAAGAGCTTATTCAGACTGATTAAAGTGACAGTGTGTGTGTGTGTATTTGGGGTGCAAACCAGTAAAGTAAACAACAGTGCAGAAATAGTGATTGTAGTGCAAAAAATGATTTGTAGTGCAAAAGAGCTTATTCAGACTGATTAAAGTGACAGTGTGTGTGTGTGTGTATTTGGGAGGGGGGAGTGGGAGAGTCCGTTAGAGGGTCAGAGTTCAGTGGTGCGTGGGGCAAAAGAGGGGAGGGGGGCCAAGGTCGGGAGGGAGTTCAGCTTCCTGAGAGCCTGATGGATGAGATAGATGATCGATAGATGATGATATCTATCTATCTTGTTTATTTTCAAATATATCTACAGGAAACAATATATTTACATTTACATTTAGTCATTTAGCAGACACTTTTATCCAAAGCGACTTACAAATGAGGACAATGGAAGCAACATACTATAATAATATATAACTACTATGTTAGAATATAATGTAATTAACATACTGTTGAAACATTTCCATATTTTGATTCATCCAAACAAGTGGTAATATACCAAGATTGCAAAGGATGTGACAGAATCATCTGAAATGAGGTGAGATTGTCAAAGGAGACAATGTTTTCAGGATAAAAGCCGCTACTGTGACGACCCCTTATGGGACTGCTGTAGTCATACGGTTTCATTCATTTCAATTAATCATATAAATATTGATTTAATATTTGTAATTTGTAAGCTTTCAGCTTGACCATAAGGTGTTACACTTTATATTGATAGTCGCTTTTAACATTCTACTAACTATAAGTAACTTTGCAACATGTCAACTAACTCTCATTAGAGTATTAGTAGACTGGTAGGTAGGATTGGGGTTAGTAGAATAAGTTGACATTTAGTTAGTAGTATGTCTAAAGAGGACTATCAAATAAAGCAATAAGCCCCAAGAAGCCGTGGTTTACAGAGAATTTATAACAGCTAAGGGGCGTTGTTAGGCACGACGCAAAGCTTTTATAACACGGTTATTCCATATATGTAGTAAGGTTTCACAAAATAAAACGGAGGAAATAAAGTGTAATGATATGAATAAAAACAGTATTCTTCCACCAAACAATGTAGTTCCTCAGAAACGGTTGTGGTTGCAATAAAGTGGTTGCCAAGAAACACACAAAGTAAACAAAGGTGTATGTTTGTAGAGTAATTTACAACAGCTTCGAACGTGGCTCAACCAATCAGAATCAAGGACCGTAACTGTCCTTTTTATAAATAAAGTGTTATCCAATGAGTAAAGCATGGTCCAGAAGTATTGGATATGGAACTATCAGGTATTTCTTGAAGGAGATCTCGTCTCCAGAGCCCTGAAGCATGAAACTTACCCTGAATTACTTACATTAAAATGCCTCTCAGTTTTAATCATTTAAGCAAAGGTGTGTGATAGATTTATATGAATTATGCCTGTCTTAGAGCTTGATCTCATTCCATAGCTCATGAAAACCTAATTGAACATCATGTGGCCAAATGATTTAAATAGCTTGTTATTCATTCTTAAGTCGTTCAGCGGCAGGCAGGCAGGCACTCAGCTATGAAGGTAGGTCACAGACATCTGTTGCCACCATATCAGCCATTTGAGAAGGGTGAGGATTTTAATAAAATAATAGCTGCTCGTAAAAATTTGCTTTATAAGTATCAGGGTGAGAAATTAAATCAAAATTAGGTCTTCTGATCTTGTCTGTCGGACTGTCAAATCTTGGCAAGGGTTTCGAGAAGTTCTTCCCCTTTGATGAGTCCTGCAATTTGAGTCTTTGAGCACAGACCACATATCAAAAAGAAATAACTCTTGAATTGTTGGACATGAAATTGCTTGGTAGACTTCAGCGTCTCCCGAGATTAAAAGAGCCAACACATCTAAGCCAGATTGGCACTGCTTTGAATGCTTTCAGGTTTTTCTGAAACCTACAATAAAGTTTCAAATACAAACAAAGCTTCAACATAAGATCCCACAACAAATGCACCACATACTATGAACTAAACCTTTTTTGTGTTAACATGTAAACAGGTTTTAAGACTAGGTATGGTATGTTGCTCTAAGCTGCCATTTCTACTGGCATGGATTGTAGGTGGGGGGAGTGAATGTACAGCGCTCTCTCCACCTTCAATACCACGACTGAGGTGCCCTTGAGCAAGGCACCGAACCCCCAACTGCTCCCCGGGTGCCGCAGCATAAATGGCTGCCCACTGCTCCGGGTGTGTGTTCACGGTGTGTGTGTGTTCACTGCTGTGTGTGTGCACTTTGGATGGGTTAAAATGCAGAGCACTAATTCCAAGTATGGGTCACCATACTTGGCCACATGTCACGTCACTTTACTGTGTGATAAATAACATTTAGAAAGTGATGGTGGACGACTCGAGTTCAGTACAAAATGGAATGTTTCTCAGCACTTATTTAATTAAAATGTCTCTTTTCCCTTATCTCTTAATTTGTTATATGCCTGTTCTGTAATTAGTTTCTTTGTTTCACTTTCGCAGTGTTATTATCCTTTTATCTTTTATCTCTGTTTCTCATATTTGGGACTCAAATTGGACAAATGGATATCTGAATATATGTATCCATTTAAACACAATCAATCAATCAATCAATCAATCAATCAATCAATCAATCAGGAATGATTTTTCTGAAAGGACATAACATGACATAGCATGATTTGTTATTTATTATGTTATTAACATGACTTATTACTATTTAAATATTGATTAATTAAAATAATTATACTAATAATGCACTATAGCTTTCATTCATTTTTATTTCAGTTTTAGTAATTTTACAATTTACAACAATTAAACTTATTTCAGTTATTTACCAAGGCAACATTTCTAATATTTCATTTAATATTTAATTTAATTTTAATAACCAAAAATGTTTCTGCAGTAGGTTTAGTTAACAATAACAAGACTTTATTCTACGTAAATCCTACTTACTATACATTTTTCCCCTTTTTTTATTTAAATAAAAATCAATCAATCAACCTTGTTTTAATGTGCATGGATGTAGTGGTGGAGTGCAAACTAAACACCATTTCTAAAATAGCAACAATAACAAAATAAGAACATCTAGATTACATTTTGCAACCGATTTTAAAACTAGTCAGTTGTAATCCTTCAAATCTTTTGAAAAATGACTACAACAACATTTTGCTAGTGCACGGATATTCCCTTATACATCATTAATTGAGAGGAACAACAAAGAGCAAGTTGCATTTTAAATGCTGTCTGATCCTTCAAAGTCTAAAATTAAAATGATTCAAATCTGTAGGAGCATCACTCATTTTCCCTGTTCTCCAAACCCTCTGCTCAGTCAGAGCTCACAGTGACCCATAAGCATTATTATTCTTATCATTTAAGGCATGGTAGGATTAGCTAAATCATCCATTTTTCATGAGAAGGCTGCCAACTGGAGATGAGCATTTCATGTCTGATGGCGTTTTTCTGCCTTCGTTCTGGTGTTGTGCCTTTGGTCTGAGTCTTCGGGTGGTCTGTGATGAGGTTCTATCCCCCAAAATAAAAGCCTGGATGTCTGCGCTTGGATGAATAATTACAGAAGTCTGATAACTGCTGTCACAACAGCCTCGGATTCAAACTTGGTAAACTTGTTTTCTCTACGTCCTACCATAAAATTCTCTTTCCTTTTGGCCAAAATCAAGCTTTTCCCCAAATATTCAGAGCTTTATACTGTCAATGTTGCTTTATTTCCTGGTTGCAGTACTTTCTGTGTTGTGCTTTTTCGTATTTAATCCCATCAGCTGAGAAACAAAAGATTTCAAACAAACTTGAGGTTCAAAACAACACTGACCCTAAAAAAAACAAAAAAACAATTAAAATCAACATTTTCATTTTCCACATGAGAAATAAAGTCATACTGGTTTGGAAAGACATGAGTAAATGATAGCAGATGTTTATCTTACAAAGCTAAATCAAAGAATAAATCAGATAAGCAGAGGCCATTTTAATGAAGTAACGTCTATGGTAACAGATCCAGCTTTGTAGGAACCAGATCATCCATCAAGCAATTAAGGAAGTATGTAAATGAATGAATGAATATGTGCATATGAATCAAATCTAATTATAGCTGCTGCCAAAGCACTCATGGGTTATGACAAAAATAATAATCATAGAGCACATTTGTGATTGTGATTTTTGAAGTGTCAGTTATAATTATGAGTGGGATGAGTTATTAAAGTTAATTACTCTCTGTAAAGTGAGGGCTGCTTCTCATGTGCCTGTCACTGTACTTTCTTTTTTTCGGTGTATCACTCTTAAAAGATGTTTCTTCTTCTTCTTCTTCTTCTTAATCAGTTAAGTTCTATTAACTAAATCAAATCAATATTTGGTGGTATTTTGTGCCTTTAGTACAGTATAATATAGTGTGCAGTCAGGTTTCTTTCATCCATCTTGGAGATTTCTTTCTTTCTTTCTTTCTTTCTTTCTTTCTTTCTTCTCAGCCGCTCTCTTGTAATCCCTGACTGACTTGATAATGGTGAGATCAGATCTGTGTGGGCTGTACCATCTGTTAAAGGACTCCATGTACATACAAAAATTACATTATTAGCAAAAACAATGTTTGGAAACGTACAACAGATATGTCCTACTGGCATAAACAGTTGCATAAACAGCCATTAGGTTACGACTATGTCTAGCCTACTAGTCTAGACCTAGTCTGACGAACTAGTAGTTAGCCAAGAACAGTGTAATACACTTTTCTGTATTATATTGGACCAATCAATTAAATTTTTTTAATGTCAGACCAATCTATGTAAAAGAAAGCCAAATGAAAGAGAACATCAGCAATATGGTTTAGTACAATTATCAGATCACAAAGACTGTCACGAATTCAGTCCATGGACTTCCGTTTATTCACCACCAGAGGTCACCCTTTCCATTTCATTGACTCTCGCACAACACAAACTGTTGCATAGTACCCCTTTCCGAGTCTCCGTGTTTTCCTTGTTTTGCCTTGCCTTGTCAGTTTTCTCGGTTCTGATCTTTGCCTGTCTCCCTGGATTTATCCCTCTAGTCTCGCCCCTGTGATTCTGTCTGCCGATCGTCGACCTACGCTAGCCCTAGGACTATTCTTGTGTTTTGCCCGCCATATACCTGTCTGCCATTATCTGACCCATGCCTGTTTTATGACCACGTCTCTGTCTTCTCCTAATAAAGAGCTTGCATTTGGATCCGCACGTCTCACGTCTTGTCAGCCCCCTGACAAAGACAGTGTTGTAATTATACAAATTTGTAAACTGAAACGCTGTGATATTTTCACACCGCTCATAACAATGTTTTCAGCATCTCAGTTTGCGGTAAATTCTGCTCCACACAAACTCCATCTTTGTAAGTGCTGTGAGTTTGAGTCCCTTATACTCTACGCCGCTTATATGTTGCATTTGAAAATGCCACATGCACCAAACATCTTCCCGAGTTTGTGATGAGAATGATTTATAAATCTGTTAAAGAGGAAAAATCAAATTAGAAGTTTCAATGTGATTTTACAAAATAAAAACTGTATGGTTTAATATCTGAAAGCAAAGTAGTAGGTTTTAATATATTTTTGGATTGTTGCATTATTCATTTAATTATGCTGTAATAAATAACTGAATTATGCTGTCACACCCCAGGACTGTTCGTTGTGTTTTCTCCCTCATGTGCTTGTGACCTAGTTTTTCCTCATGTCTGATTGTGTAATTATGTTCACCTGAGTTCCATTAATTATCCTCATTTGCCTCCCTACTTTAGTTGTAGTCTGTTCAGTCTGTCTTCGTCCGGTATTGTGAATACATTACCACACACATGTGTGTGTTCCTGCCCTGTGTGGATTACCCTCGTTGTGGAATCATTAAAGATTATTGTACTATTCGTCTTCATTGTCATCCTGCCTCATTCTACACAACACATTTGTGACATATATATAGTAAACAATATTTAATTTTCCCCTGTGGTTGCCTTATGATATTACTAAGGTTTTGTCTTAGTTTTGTTTTCATGAGCACTTTCCACTCGCTCTCCGGATAACATGGTGTGCCAGAATAACCGGCCACAAAACAAAAAGTAAAGTGCCGTGTTACCCCGCATTTTGTTTATGGATTTTTGGAAAGTGTTTCATTTTTTTTTTTAAATTTTTTGTTATGGGCACCGCAGTAAAAATTCACCTCCCTAGCCCATAAGGACCGTCCTTTCTTGGAATATGCCATCAAGTTCAGTGAGTGCGCCGTTTTAACGACGTTGGAGGATGCCACACTGAACTCACTGTTCTGGATTGGGGCAAATTACCATCGCCCCGTCGACCTCCCAGACACCACTGGACTGTGCTGGAGGGAGGCAATCATCCGGTGTCTGGAAAGCGTCTGGCCCCTATCCAGAACACAGCCAGACCCAGAGCCCAGCCCACCATCACCCCGCTGCAAGGAGCAAAAGCCTGAGCCCACCGATGATGGAAAGCCTGAACCTGCCGTGACCGACAAGCCATCGCCTAATGGAGTGACAGAGCTGAGGATCTCCTCGGAGCCAGAGCCTCAAATGACGTCAGACCAGGTGCGAGAGCTGGCTACAGTGCTCGCCACGGGGGAGAGCACGATGGACAGCGAGAGCCTGGAGGGAAGCTCTGCCCACTGCACCACCGCTGAGGGTGATATCCTACTGGACTCTGGGGATTTGATAGAGTTCGATACGGATATACATCTGCCAGTCTCCATCAGCGTCGGGACTGGAGGATCCCTTGTCTCTGCCTCCAGCATCTGAGTCCCGGACTCCACCTCGGCCCATCGACCCAGCGGTTCCACCATGGCTTCTAGCTCCCTTCTAGCTCCCTTCTAGGTCCGTCAGTCCACCAGCTCGGCCGAGCTCCCTCGTCCCTCCGGCTCTGCCTTGGTCTGTCGTCAACCATCCGCCACCTCGGGACTCCACTCCTCTGGCTGTGCCTCGTCCCTCCGTCCTTCCGTCTCTGTCAGGTACCTCCTTCCCTTCTGCTCCACCTTGGTCCTCAGTCTCTACAGCTCCACTGTGGCCTTCTCCCTCCGTCGGCTCCACCGTGGGTTGTCATCATGGCTGTGGCCTGGGTCCCGCCTGGCTCCTCCTGCTCCAGCTCGCTCTTGTCTCCGTCCTGGCTCCTTCCTCTGTCTACTCCTCCATGGTCCCTCGTGTCACCTCCGTGGCTCCTCCCTCCGTCAGAGCCACCCTGATCATCTGCGTGCCTCCCTGCCTGCCCTTCTCCAGCCCCTCGCCCCCCTCCTGAACCCCCGCCACCTTTGGTCCTTCCACCTTGCTTTGGTATAAGTAGTCCCGGTTTCTGTTCAGTCCCCGCCGGTTATTAATGTTGCCTGTGTTGAGGTTTGGTGGTGGATACTATGTTGGAATACCTGTTCTTCTGTGGATGATTATTAAAAGGAGTGTTTGAAGTTGTCTTCTTTGTCTTGCGCCTGATCTCACTTCACACAACCGTGACATATGCAATATATGTTATGCGAGTCAAATGCTAATTACTGGCCATGTCATTTGAAATCCAAGGCAAATTTCCCAAATATTCTATTCTATTCTATTCTATTTAAAGAAAAAAAACAATAATAAAAACAATAATAAAAACTGGTATTATAAATGAACTTTTGTTATAGAAAATATATGATTTTATATTGTCTAATTAGTAGTTATTAAATCAATTATTACATTAAAATATTATTATTAAATACCTCACATTTTAATTATATCATAGATATATTTATTAATTTATTTATTTTTATAAGTTCACTAAATAAATAAATGAAACAATAATAATTAAATAAATAAAGCACAGTTTCATTGGCGGGAAAGTAATAATTATATATATATATATATATATATATATATGGCTGGTAAATTTTCTCATGGCAGGTGTGGCAAAATGTTAGTTTTAGGCCCTTTGTGCAGCCCTAGAATGAATACTATAACAACATTTTAACACTTGTTAAAAGCAATCAAATAAAAGCTATTTCCCCTAAACATGTGAGCTAGATATAAAACACAGCTGTCACCCAACATGGTCACTGCCTACAGACAGTTGACAGTCTGTAGCTCTGAGGGTTCAATGGGTTGCAAGTGTTCATGTGTGTTAATCATCTAATGTTGCATTAAATTCAACATATGAAAACTATTTGTCCATTTTCTCTCACCTGTTTGCATCATACATCTTTCAGTTAGACAGGCACTGTGTGCTTGTCCATGGAGCGAATATGCTTTTTTATAGCGTTAAGCCTGTTGGCCGAACAGTTTCAACCATATTTCTGAGGAGATCCCTGCCAAGGAGAGCTCCATTTGTTTTATTCACAACCTCTCCCACCTCGTCCTCCACAAATCACTGAAGAAAAAGAGGTGTAAAGTAAACCTCCATCATGGGAGGGGAAAGTACCTTTTAAGATGTGACAAAGCCTCTGCTAATGGGGGTTATCCATCCTGGGCTTTCAAAATGTCACATTCCAGTCTTGTTCATTTGCATAACCTCTAAAGCGTCCCTGCAAGTGAGAGTGCATTGATTTAGTCACCGCCTTACAAGCTACTTTCCTTGTTGACACAGCCAACTCCATCAGAGTTAAGGCAGTCGCTAATCCACTGAGCGTGACTCATGCGCAGATACTCCAGCCGTCCTGCCGCCAGCCGTTCCGCACATGTCCGTCTAGCGCTCGCAATAAATATCGATAGCTTATCATTGTGTGCTTTCTGAGTGGCTGTGAGAAATAAATTAACACACAGGCTGAATATTGGCACGGAGAGCTTTCATCGCTGTTGCTCTCGGGCAATAGATGTTGTGCCGAGTCCCTTAGACAAACGTAGTTCAACCCATGAATTTGGGTAGTCTTGGAAAATATTCAATATGCTTAATGGGGCTGTGCTGCATAGCTTCTTATCTTACAAATTCTTAATTAAGACAATTACCCTTGTTTGGTCTTTTAATGAGAAATCGTTGTTTTCAAATGACTTTTATAAAAAAAAAAGGCTGTCAATCCTTTCAACATTCTCGCTGTAGGTCACTTACATCCCAACAAGAAAGGTTTCAGTCATTAGCGACCATGTAATTAAGGAACAGCTCCAAAATAAAACTTCTATTATTTTTTCACCCTTGTTTCTGTGAAACACAAAAAAAAAAGAAAAAAAAAGCGCTGTAAAAAAGCTTTAGCTATACAAAGACGTTGCACTCCTATTAGTTATGAATGGGAGAAAGTGTAACACGCAATATGGTGGGAATAGTCCCACCTTCTTAATAAAAGAGCCAATAGGCAATCGCTAAAGTCTTCGCATCATTGCAGCTTCCATTAGAAGTCTCGGTCGCTAGAAACAGTCAGCATTCTGCGAACTGCACATGTGCATTGGCTGGTCTAAACTGAAAAATAAGTTTATCATAAGTTTATAAAATTTATCTTGAAGGTGCAAGACAAGACAAGGAGTCTAGATATGATTTATAATTCTCATAGTAAAGAATGAAAACCGAAAAGTGCAGAGCCTTCCAAGAGGTAAGAGCAGCTTCTTTCTTTTTACGCGTGTTGAATATGCAAACATCCACTGTCTTTTTACCTCTTTTGAAGCAGAGATAAAAGTCTTAACTTTCCAAAGCACTTGTGGCCATTTCTTAGATGAAGTTGGTGGATGTAAACTTCACAGCTTCACGTCACATTAAATGGGCCATTTATGAAACCGACATCCATAGATGTAACTCAGAGATTTTTATAATATGGAAAATAGCTTTTATTTAACACGCTGTGTATAGAATTAAGAGCTTGCGATGGAGTGTGTTACTGTACCGCCGAAAACAGTGAGAGCCAAGTCCCTGCAACGCTCAGGGCAGTAAATCGATTGAGCCGTGTAACATTTGCCAGTGTGTGTGTGAGTGGAAGAGCTCTGGGTGATTCATAGGGTTTGTGAAAGCCGTGATGAAAATCGATGAGGAATAATAAATTAGAAACAACAGAGTGGATTATGGAGGTTATTATGGCATGGGGAAGAAAAGGAATGAGAAAGAGGGACAGAGAGAATAAGCAGGACCAAGTGTCTTTACAAGGAGAAGTGAACAAAAGATATGAGCGCATACAATTGGGTGTTTGTTCAACTGTGGGCGCATTTGGCTCTGAAACTCCCTTAAAACACTTTTACACTCTCACTAGTTGAAAAATTTCAACTAACAAGATATGTGGAACAACTGGACCTTTAAGAGGGGATGATAAAGAGGGAATTGGAGCGCTGGCCCAGGCTTAAGATGGACTCGAAACCATAACAATGTTTTGGATCAGCCCAAAAATAACTACACAAAACCGTTTCAGTATTTATTGTGTGAAATATTTTTTTTTATATTTTCACACAATAAATACAATTTTAATAAATAAATATTAAATAATTTCACACAATAAAATAATTTTTAAACATTTCGAACATGAGTTTTTTTTCGTGTTAAAAGAAAAATATATTATGAGAAAAACATTTGGTCATGGTCAAAATTATTATTTTAAAATGTATAGAAATAATTTCACACAATAAATAAGTGAAATAAGATTATGATAGTCTTCAAATGTAGGAATTTATTTTT
>NW_015505437.1:835164-838867 GCF_001515645.1 Sinocyclocheilus grahami | reverse complement strand
TTTCATTTCAAAAAGTCACTGTAAAATGTTTTCAAAATAGTTTTAATGTGGCCTTAATGACCAAAAGGAAAAGTTCAAATCTCTTACTTAAAAAAAAAAAGCCACCACTTTTATTAAAATTGTCCATAACTGAAAAAATTGTTACGTGCGGAACGAAACGTTAGACATTTGGATCCATCTGCAGGCTTTTCATAAACAGGCATGGGGCAAACAGGTATAATCCAAGAGCAGGCAAAAAGAGTAATCCAATAAGCAATCCAAGGTCAAAATACGTAGGCAAAACAAGGCAAGGCAAGACAGAAACTAGACCGGGTAACAAGCTAACAGACTAAGCAATAACCAGCGATGTGTGTGTGGATGTGTGTAAACTTTATAGTGTCCCTGATAGGAAACAGGTGTGGTGCAATAATGAGTTCCTAGGCAGGGGTTTATGGAAAATCCAGAGAGTCCAGAGAGAACCAAGACAAAACCCATTATCGTGAGAGAAATACCCACTTATGTACAGATACAATGTTTGGCACAGTGTGGCAAGGTCTTGGTTATCCCTAAGAAGTGCACAGATGGACCTCAGGTGGTGGAAATGCCAACCCATTCTAATAACAAAACACAACTATTTCATGAGAAAATGTGTGGATAAGGTTGTATGAGTTCATAAGAATTAATCACCAAATCGCTAAAACATCAAATAGTTACAAATTGCCATAAGAGTGTCTTGGAAGATATTTGAGACTACATATGAAATGAAATATGTTTAAGCACTAGGGTCTCACAAATAATCCAAATAAATAGCTCTGGTTCAGACAGAAGAGCATCAGTGAGTTCAGACACTGACGAGGCCTGGCTTACAATCACTGTTCCAATTCATCCCAAAGGAAGTCGGGAAGTCTTGGCCTAATGGTTAGAGAGTCGGACTCATAACCCAAAGGTTGCAGGTTCAAGTCTCGTACCAGCAGGGATTGTAGGTGGGGGGAGTGAACGTACAGCGCTCTCTCCCACCTTCAATACCACGACTGAGGTGCCCTTGTGCAAGGCACCGAACCCCCAACTGCTTCCCGGGTGCTGAAGAAAAAAAGGGCTGTTTACTGCTGTGTGTGTGCACTTTGGATGGGATAAATGCAGAGCACTAATTCCGAGTATGGGTCACCATACTTGGCCACGTCATGTCACACTTTTTTTTTTCACAAAGGTGTTCAGTTGGCAGGATTTTTGCAGGTCAGTGAAGTCAACATCAGTCTCAATAAATCATATTGACCTTGCTTGTAGCTTTTAACTTGTACCATAAGGATTTGTTGTCACTGGAATTAAAAGAAAAGTTCACTCAAATATGACATTTCTCTTATCATTTACTCACTCCATGTCATTCAAAATCCAACTTTCACCCATCTTCTGAACACAAATGAAACATTTTTAATGAAACCTGAGAGATTTCTCTCCCTCAAGTATAAATTAAAACAAATGATCACAAAAAAACACAAAATGATCATTTAAGGAATTCACTACCATATTTAATTGTGGTTGTCAGTCCTGAAACTTTATATTTTCCCTTTTTTGCTGCCAAAAGTAACATGACTTAAACACCATTTTGCGAAATTCTTCAGCTCAGCAAACACCAGTAATTTGCAATACATTTGGACAAGTGCTACAAAGATGCTAAAAAGTGACAACTGCTGCATAGTTATCTTTAAAACAACACACATGATTAAAAAAAACTAAACAACACATGTTTAAGGAATTAATTAAGATTTATATTCATGAAATGTGCCTGTTGCAGAAACAAAAGAACAGCACAATGGTTTTCAGCCGATTCCTCAGCTTAGAATGAAACGATAGTCGAGCAGCAAGCAGGTGAAGACAGAGATAGAGGAAGTGGCTCATCAATAGTCTGAGGACATTTTCATTTTAATTAAGACTTTTCAGTTGGTTTTGTCCGACATTATTACAGTTTCAACCAGATGAAAAAGGCAGGAATTAACACACCTCAAGCACGACTCGGAATGAAAATGCTGGCTCATTTCTGTCACAAACATCATTCCTGCTGAACACTAAATGCAGCTGCTTTTGTGAATGGACATTGAAAAGGTCATTGGCTGGCCAGATTTACACGTGATCATGCTGTGCATTTGTAATGTTTGCACACTGATTGTGATCAAACGGTGAGGGTGATGCATGGTGAAATCAGAGAGTGTGTTAAAGCAGCACTGATCTCAGACTGAATAGTGTAGTAACAGACTGGTGACAGTAAAGGTGACGGGTTCAGGCTGCGGATGAGGGTGCAGGTTATTAATCTTAGCAGGGGCAATCAATCTCACCTCGTTGTATGTTCCGTAAATGTGATTGAGTACATTTGAAATACCTTGTGATTGCCTCTCTTCGCTCATTTAAGTATTATAATTCAATCGGATAAACGGGGAGCTCAGTTCGGCTGTCATTTATTGCCCCCACCTGCATCACTCCGGTTCTAACCCCAACCTCATTCCTCATGCTCCAAAACAATGAACAGAAATAGATTGAAATGTAAGTAGTTACTGATAATATTCCCTTCCACCATAGCATTCGAATCAAAGATGACGTCAGCACTGCAGGTTACATCAAACCAGTGACGCAAAAATTACATTATTGACCTTATTGATTCTCACATGTGTTGTTACCAAATGCAAAATATCACGCGACACATCCAACTGTACTATATTTGATTTGTGGGAAAGAAGGGAAGATTGATTTATGGCCTTGATTTAAAAAATACATTTTTATTCAGAAAGGATACATTAACCCCTTCAGGCCTGAATTTTTTTTTTTTTACTGAACAAAATGTTTTTTATCCACTTGATATTTGCTCTTCTCTGATATAGAAATAAGTCTAAAAAACAAGATTTGTGTCGACTCATTTTTTTATTAGATTTTTTTTCATGTTCACTATAATGGACAGCAGGACTGAAGAAAAATAAAAATCCCCATATTTTAACCATACATAATAAGTAGAGCTTGTGCACTATAGTTGAACAAGTGTTTAAGATTTTGAAAAGAACACATGCTATAAGAATGAACAATGCAGTAAGAATGTGGAAAAAAGGTAAGATGATATGAAGTCTCAAATAAACCTGTTTGATCATTTTTGTTGGTTGAAGTGGGTGAATCTGAGTATATGTATAGATGTCGTTATGTGTCTGTGAATGGGTTTATGTGTACTTGCTGATTGTTTTGATGAATATATGATTGTGTGCATTATAGCATCAAGGCATCAGTGTGTGTGGAGGGGGTGTGAGTGTATGTGTTGCTGTGTATTGACTGATCTCACATCCACTATGGCTGTTTCTCACTAAAACCAATGAAAAGTTGATTGACAGGCTATGGTCACTTTGATGACATAAATGAAATCATATTAATATTAATTTAATTAATTAACATCAATGTTTATAAAACATTAACATTAGAATTTGTAGCTCTGTATTTAGCTTTGAAATGCTTCCACAAATTTCTCAAACTGTACAACTAATTCATGAGGTGCTGCTGATATCTTTCAAGACCTGATGTCCATTGCGATGGACATTAATTTTTTTTTTTAAATCCTGTGTTCTGCAACTCTGAAAGATCTTCAAAATAACTTTGAATATTATTATTTGATAGTCTTAATTTTATAATAGGTGCAAGTTGATGAGGCTACCGTAAACATAAATCTGCATATAAAAGGTAAAATGTGGACTTC
>NW_015505437.1:833728-834313 GCF_001515645.1 Sinocyclocheilus grahami | reverse complement strand
ATAAAACATTAACATTAGAATTTGTAGCTCTGTATTTAGCTTTGAAATGCTTCCACAAATTTCTCAAACTGTACAACTAATTCATGAGGTGCTGCTGATATCTTTCAAGACCTGATGTCCATTGCGATGGACATTAATTTTTTTTTTTTAAATCCTGTGTTCTGCAACTCTGAAAGATCTTCAAAATAACTTTGAATATTATTATTTGATAGTCTTAATTTTATAATAGGTGCAAGTTGATGAGGCTACCGTAAACATAAATCTGCATATAAAAGGTAAAATGTGGACTTCATCCTCTTCTTGTCTAGTTGGTTAGTCATGTCTCTCTTTTGTGATGCATGTAGCTCAATCAGATTAAGTTAGGAGTCATATCTTCATTGTGATTGGTTGATCAGGGACCAATCAGTGACCAGGGATTGCTCATATTATGAAAACATAACATTTTATTGGTTTAAACAAAAAAATCATGTGATGTCCATTTCAATGGACGCAGGTTCCGAAGGGGATTTATATAATTTTAGTGCTGTCAGTTTAACGAGTTAACTTAATTGATTAGTAATGGAAAAAAAAAAAAACGCCCTTAAA
>NW_015505437.1:817042-832807 GCF_001515645.1 Sinocyclocheilus grahami | reverse complement strand
AATTTCTCAACCTGTTATACAACTAATTCACGAGGTGCTGCTGATATCTTACAAGACCTGATGTCCATCGCGATGGACATTACTTTTTTTTTTTAAATCCTGTGTTCTGCAACTCTGAAAGATCTTCAAAATAACTTTGAATATTATTATTTGATAGTCTTAATTTTATAATAGGTGCAAGTTGATGAGGCTACCGTAAACATAAATCTGCATATAAAAGGTAAAATGTGGACTTCATCCTCTTCTTGTCTAGTTGGTTAGTCATGTCTCTCTTTTGTGATGCATGTAGCTCAATCAGATTAAGTTAGGAGTCATATCTTCATTGTGATTGGTTGATCAGGGACCAATCAGTGACCAGGGATTGCTCATATTATGAAAACATAACATTTTATTGGTTTAAACAAAAAAATCATGTGATGTCCATTTCAATGGACGCAGGTTCCGAAGGGGATTTATATAATTTTAGTGCTGTCAGTTTAACGAGTTAACTTAATTGATTAGTAATGGAAAAAAAAAAAAAAACGCCCTTAAAATATTTTCACGCTGTTAACGCACTGGACCCGCCCCTGACCTGTACGTCATCTTACATTTCATATAGTTGGCTGTTGACAAATATGATGCAGGGCAACAACTCCCTAAACAACTCCAAATGCCCTACAGTTCAAGATATTGGGGCAAAAATGCTCCTGTATGAGTTTTTTTTCTCATATTTATGTCACGATAAGCGATATCACACGAGCAGCGAGAGCAATATCACACGAATGCTGCTTATGTCCTAATACCACGAGTTCAAATGTGATATTACACAACAGTTCAGTAAATAAGTTAATATTGTGTTATATTTTAAACACAATATTGTCTGTTTTGCTCAGTTTTGCCAACAAAAATATTACCTATAAAGCCACAGCAGAATTGTTGTGCGTCTGTGAGCAACACAGTGGTGTTTAGTTTCTGAATGAATCTGCGGTTTTGAACGAATCGTGTGAACCAATGATTCAAAGCCCCATTGATAAAGTGAGCCGTTTAGTGAAATCCTGAATGAATCAGCTGTTTGAACAAATCAAATGAAAGACTCATAAAGACATTTACCGCCACCTGCTGGCAGTTTTAGTTTCTTATTTAGAGTATTATTTCATTTAAAAAAAAGAAAAGGGGGAAAAGGGAGAAAAAAAACTTTAAAGGGGTAGTTTACCCCCAAAAATTGTATTATGTCATCATTTACTCAAACCTAAATGGCTTACTTTCTTATGTGGTGTAACGAATCAGCTCATCGGGAAATATGAATAATTAATCATAACTAGTTATAATTAATTATACATATTTAGATACGCTGTAGATATTTAGCTGACCTCTCAGGGTCAACTGTCTTGTCAATTCTAAGAACGTTAATTTCCTGGTTAAGGGAAATAACTTCCTTACTGTACAATTCTACAAAAGCTTGTAGCATAAATCTGCATGATTAAGTGACTCCAGTTATGAGCAAACACGCCTCTCAAGCTGGGCTTGTCCAATGAGAAAGGCCGGAATCCAAAGTGGGAGTTTTGAGATACTGGGGAGTTTTTATGGCTCTTTGTGTGGAAGCATGGTAATTTGCATATGGAACTTGAATCGAAATTACTAAAGATTCTCAGGACACCAATATATTGCCTATGTACCAACATATAATATACATGCTAGTTTAGATCATCAGAAGGCAAATTCATGAAAAAAAGCCATGGTAGAATTATATATAGGAAAGATTGACAGGACGAGTGGTTCCCTCATAAGCCTGCATAAAACAGTCTAAAAATATCTAAGACAACATACACCATGACCTGAAGGATACACTGTTCATTCAAAGAAAGGTTTTCCTATGAATTAATTAGTAGAAAAGTCCATTTCTACTGTGCATTGTGCCTCTTGCTATGGAAAATGCAGTGAGAGTCTCTCTGCTCACATTCCTCTGGGCAATAAACCCAGTGATATCCGTGTTTGTTGCCATGGAACCAGGGGCATGTTCGGCTTCCCGGGGTGTTACGCATTTCGGGGGGGAAGGGTCCATAGGTCCTCATATGGCTTATTAACTGAGGGGTGTTACAGAGTATTTATTAAATCTAGCTAACAAAATATATATTGTGTGTTTGATTGGTCCAGACGCTACAGTGGCACATGTTGGTAACAAAGTTGTTTTGGTTACCAATGACTTCCATTGCATCAAAAAACAAACAAAACCTTTATCATTTATAATGTTACAAAAAATCGAATTCAAATAAACGCTGTTCTCTTGAACTTTCTATTCATCAGAGAATCCTGAGTTTTTGAGCAGCAAATTAGCATATTAGAATGATTTCTGCTGAAAATTCAGCTTTGCATCACATGTATTCAAAGAGAAAACAGTAATTTTAAATTGTAATAATATATCACAATATTACTGATTTTACTGAAGTTTTGATCAAACTAATTTAGGCCCGATTTTTCAAGTTAGCTTTTCAAGAGGAAGACTTTCAGCAAAAAAAGAAGAAAAAAAGTGCATTTTGATATGTTCCTCAAACAAACCTTTAAGTGTGCCTTCAGAACAGTCATTATATAACATGTAATTTACATGGTCTACACTTCAGATACTGTTAGAATGTCGTTTATATGACATACGGAGCTAGAAAGCCCCAGTATCCATTTACTTCTGTTGTATGGATAAAGTCAGCTTGTGAAAAGTTCAAAGACTAGTGTGATTACATTTTTATAACATGCTAGGTGGAATGAAAATTGTTCCTTTTTGCCAGTTTAGCAGCCGTGAAGATCATAATGTTATTGGCAATTCACTTGTAAAAACACAAGCCAATTCTAAAAACCTCTAAACTTCCCACAATGTACAATATGCATGTCAGGGGAAGCATTTTCTTTTAGCACAGTGTGCAAATAAATGCCAAACAATAAAGTGCTCAAATAAAAAGCTTTAATGGAATTGCAGGGGCCTCTCACAGCCGGAGCAGCTGAATTCTGGGAAGGAGTTGTGCTCCAAGCTGACGGGCTGCTGCCTCCATCTGTTTCCTCTCTCAGCGCTGACTAGATGAGCCCTCATGCCAGTTTGACAGGGGACACCATCTCTGCCACCAGTGGTCAGAGGAGAACACTCCAGGAACGAGATGAGGAGATGATGGAGAGCTGAGACGGGTCTGGATGAGAGGAAACTACCATCTGAGGACTTTTATGTCATTAAATGTGCTGGTTTCGGTTTAGAGGAGCATTACATCAGATTCTCTTGGACCAGGAGCCACAATCGAACACTATATGTCAGGTTATGCTAGGACATTCAGTGCTGATTACAAAATGTTGGAAAGAGGAACACATGGTACATCAGTGGATGTCACGCCATTATAGTTATGTAAATGGGCAATTCATATTTAGTGCCTCACTTTCACACACTTAAATTTATTTTGCGGAAAGTTACAATGTGCCATGCTTTGATAATGTTTATTTTGCATAAGCAGGGAATATTATAAAGATATAATATTCCATATTTGGCTAAAAAGATAATGATTCACAGGTCTTTTGAGTTGATCTGCATATCTTGGTGAGCTTAGCTCTTCAAAAGATTATATCATCCAGTAAATGTCAAAACATGTTAAAACATAATATATACACTATAAACTTTTTAAAGTTGTAAATGAAACAAAGATTACTGGAGTAGGTTTTACAAGAAAACACAATTTCTACTTCAAAATTGCATGTTTAATTCAATGTTATTTGCCATTTCTTTGTAATTAATTGTTAAGTTTACTAGCAATTACATCAATTTCAAATTATACATAAAATATAAAAATGGGTAACACTTTATTTTAAGGTGTTCTTGCTACATGTTACATGTACTTACTATCATAATAACAATAAATTATGCATAATTACATGCAAATGACCCTAAGCCAAACCCTAATCTTAACCCTAACCATTTAGTAAGTACATGTAGTTCATTCATATTATTCAGCACTTCAATGTATAATTACACTGTAAGAAGAACACCTTAGAATAAAGTGTAACCTAAAAAATGTTTACATACTAAACACATTTGTAAAATCTGCAAGCTTATAAAGTCTGTTTGACGTCAAGCTAAACATGTTTCCAATTTAGCAAACAGAACATTATCAAACCTCATTACACTGTTAATTAACTGATCAAATATTTTCTGTTCACCTGGAAGCAAAGTACAAGCATGTGATCATATATTCCTTAATACATTAATTTCAACAAATGATCTCGCTTCAGATTTCAGTGGATTTGTTCTGGTGTCATCTGAGGCTAATTTGAACGCTACAGGTTTACATTACCAATTACATTTCTTGTGTAGTCATTAGCTTGCAGTCAAATTATATTCTCTTTTATATATATGCAAATAATATATATATATATATGAAAGGTTTTCCTATGAATTAATTAGTAGAAAAGTCCATTTCTACTGTGCATTGTGCCTCTTGCTATGGAAAATGCAGTGAGAGTCTCTCTGCTCACATTCCTCTGGGCAATAAACCCAGTGATATCCGTGTTTGTTGCCATGGAACCAGGGGCATGTTCGGCTTCCCGGGGTGTTACGCATTTCGGGGGGGAAGGGTCCATAGGTCCTCATATGGCTTATTAACTGAGGGGTGTTACAGAGTATTTATTAAATCTAGCTAACAAAATATATATTGTGTGTTTGATTGGTCCAGACGCTACAGTGGCACATGTTGGTAACAAAGTTGTTTTGGTTACCAATGACTTCCATTGCATCAAAAAACAAACAAAACCTTTATCATTTATAATGTTACAAAAAATCGAATTCAAATAAACGCTGTTCTCTTGAACTTTCTATTCATCAGAGAATCCTGAGTTTTTGAGCAGCAAATTAGCATATTAGAATGATTTCTGCTGAAAATTCAGCTTTGCATCACATGTATTCAAAGAGAAAACAGTAATTTTAAATTGTAATAATATATCACAATATTACTGATTTTACTGAAGTTTTGATCAAACTAATTTAGGCCCGTTTTTTCAAGTTAGCTTTTCAAGAGGAAGACTTTCAGCAAAAAAAGAAGAAAAAAAGTGCATTTTGATATGTTCCTCAAACAAACCTTTAAGTGTGCCTTCAGAACAGTCATTATATAACATGTAATTTACATGGTCTACACTTCAGATACTGTTAGAATGTCGTTTATATGACATACGGAGCTAGAAAGCCCCAGTATCCATTTACTTCTGTTGTATGGATAAAGTCAGCTTGTGAAAAGTTCAAAGACTAGTGTGATTACATTTTTATAACATGCTAGGTGGAATGAAAATTGTTCCTTTTTGCCAGTTTAGCAGCCGTGAAGATCATAATGTTATTGGCAATTCACTTGTAAAAACACAAGCCAATTCTAAAAACCTCTAAACTTCCCACAATGTACAATATGCATGTCAGGGGAAGCATTTTCTTTTAGCACAGTGTGCAAATAAATGCCAAACAATAAAGTGCTCAAATAAAAAGCTTTAATGGAATTGCAGGGGCCTCTCACAGCCGGAGCAGCTGAATTCTGGGAAGGAGTTGTGCTCCAAGCTGACGGGCTGCTGCCTCCATCTGTTTCCTCTCTCAGCGCTGACTAGATGAGCCCTCATGCCAGTTTGACAGGGGACACCATCTCTGCCACCAGTGGTCAGAGGAGAACACTCCAGGAACGAGATGAGGAGATGATGGAGAGCTGAGACGGGTCTGGATGAGAGGAAACTACCATCTGAGGACTTTTATGTCATTAAATGTGCTGGTTTCGGTTTAGAGGAGCATTACATCAGATTCTCTTGGACCAGGAGCCACAATCGAACACTATATGTCAGGTTATGCTAGGACATTCAGTGCTGATTACAAAATGTTGGAAAGAGGAACACATGGTACATCAGTGGATGTCACGCCATTATAGTTATGTAAATGGGCAATTCATATTTAGTGCCTCACTTTCACACACTTAAATTTATTTTGCGGAAAGTTACAATGTGCCATGCTTTGATAATGTTTATTTTGCATAAGCAGGGAATATTATAAAGATATAATATTCCATATTTGGCTAAAAAGATAATGATTCACAGGTCTTTTGAGTTGATCTGCATATCTTGGTGAGCTTAGCTCTTCAAAAGATTATATCATCCAGTAAATGTCAAAACATGTTAAAACATAATATATACACTATAAACTTTTTAAAGTTGTAAATGAAACAAAGATTACTGGAGTAGGTTTTACAAGAAAACACAATTTCTACTTCAAAATTGCATGTTTAATTCAATGTTATTTGCCATTTCTTTGTAATTAATTGTTAAGTTTACTAGCAATTACATCAATTTCAAATTATACATAAAATATAAAAATGGGTAACACTTTATTTTAAGGTGTTCTTGCTACATGTTACATGTACTTACTATCATAATAACAATAAATTATGCATAATTACATGCAAATGACCCTAAGCCAAACCCTAATCTTAACCCTAACCATTTAGTAAGTACATGTAGTTCATTCATATTATTCAGCACTTCAATGTATAATTACACTGTAAGAAGAACACCTTAGAATAAAGTGTAACCTAAAAAATGTTTACATACTAAACACATTTGTAAAATCTGCAAGCTTATAAAGTCTGTTTGACGTCAAGCTAAACATGTTTCCAATTTAGCAAACAGAACATTATCAAACCTCATTACACTGTTAATTAACTGATCAAATATTTTCTGTTCACCTGGAAGCAAAGTACAAGCATGTGATCATATATTCCTTAATACATTAATTTCAACAAATGATCTCGCTTCAGATTTCAGTGGATTTGTTCTGGTGTCATCTGAGGCTAATTTGAACGCTACAGGTTTACATTACCAATTACATTTCTTGTGTAGTCATTAGCTTGCAGTCAAATTATATTTATATATGTATATATGCAAATAATATATATATATATATATATATATATATATATATATATATATATATATATATATATATATATATATTATTTGTTCTGTTCATTTTGACTCTGTTCTTGGAGTGGTCAGACTTGTTCTCATTATGGCAATTTAACAGGTATTCTCTAAGGTGAATAATTTTCTCTGCTTCCGCTATTAGATTGTAACAAGCTCAGATCTACAGTCTGGAAAGAGACAATAGTGATTTTACAAATCACTGCAGGAATACAAAAAGACCAAGTTCAATTATGCCTGTGAATAGGTTACTGGCCTTTTTGTCAGGATGATGATGCTACCGTTCTCACACAGAAATAAGTGAAATAAAGGGGTCATGACATACCTTTTTTTATCAATTTAAAATGTTATTTCCTTGAGGTTCACTTCTAAAAACTTTATCTTTGCAAAAAAGAAGATACAATGTAAATGTCCACTGTTAAGATTGGCTAACGCCAATGCATGGAATAAGGACTTTCTACAGATTTCTGCTAAAATTACAAACCTCCAGTATCCTATGTTCCCATAGCAAACTGTGAAGCAATCTCTTTGTCATATTTCTAATAACTTTTGATGATAACTAATTATAATACATTAGTAAAAATGGGATATAGGCATAACAAAAGTAGAATTTCTATAAACCCATACAGGAAGATTGACTTATTGTGTTATCCCAACCACAAATAATATTACCATATAGGCATAATATAAAAATATAGTCTAAACAATCCAAATTGTAAAAAAATAAATAAATACATAAAACCATGGTTAATTTTTGTAAGATATATATAATATTGTATGTATGTTTATATCGGCCTATAGCATTATATATATATTTATCATTATATAGGCTATATATCATCTATATATATATATATATATATATATATATATATATATAGTGGCCACTAAATGCGGTCAATTGCATGTGCATAAATGTAAAATCATATAGTCAAATCAAGTCACCTTTATTTGTATAGTGCTTTTAACAATACAGATTGTGTCAAAGCAGCTTTACAGTATCAAATAGCAAAATAGTGTGCCAATAATGGAAAAGGACAATAGTAAACTCTCAATTTTCAGTTAAAGGCAGTTCATCATTGAATTTAGTGATGTCATCGTCCAGCTCAGTTCAGTTTAAATAGTATCTGTGCAATCGAGTCGATAATATTGCTGGAAATTAAGTGTCCCCAACTAAGCAAGCCAGAGGCGACAGTGGCAAGGAACCAAAACTCCATCAGTAGTCTCGCGTAGCCAGAACTTCAGACTGACAGGTGAAGGTCTGGAATACATGGCAGCTTTCACTGGCCAAAGCCTGAAAGCGGAAAGTTACAGAACGCGACACAAACGTCTCCTGGAAATCCTGTATAATTCAACCAATCCGATGATGACTTTGAAACTCCTGAAGTGTTTCCACTTTTGTGTGCCATATGCATCAGACGTTTAGCCAACGTTCCATGGGCGTGACGTCTGAGGCTGAGGCTACTCCATCGGTGACTCAAATGGAGAAAAAAAACCTTGGGAGAAACCAAGCTCAGTCGGGGGCCAGTTCTCCTCCGGCCAGATAAACCAGCAGTTTACTCCATGCTGCAGCTAAGTCAGATTGTGCAGAGGACTCATCTGGTTCCCGTGGTCTTGTCCCGATGCCCGTCTAGGTGAGGTCTTCACTGGGGATCTGTCTCTGGGGCTCATCTAGTTGTCCTGGTCTCCGCTGACATTCAAGGCTGTAGGGGTCGTCTCTAGGTGCTGATCCACCATCTGGGCTGGATACGGACTGGATCCGGGGGACTGTAGTGACCATCTGATCTGGATACATACTGGATCTGGTGTCTACGGTGACCTCAGAATAAAAAAGAAACAGACTAATATTAGCTTAGATGCCATTCATTTTACGATGTAACAAGTACATTGGGTGTTATGGGGAAGTGTTCCCAGTTCCGGTTGACCTAATTAAAGCAGCCTAACAATCCTTTAACGGATTTGAATATTAGAAACGTATTAGTGTGTCATGTGTAAGCCAGGTTGAAGAGATGGGTCTTTAATCTAGATTTAAACTGAGAGAGTGTGTCTGCCTCCCAAACAATGTTAGGTAGATTATTCCAGTGTTTTGACGCAGTCAACACTGTCGTCGAGAGGTTTCAGGAGGCGAGGAAGCAAGTGGCGGTGTCCCTCATCGCTCCCAGGCCCATGGGGCTGCTGAGAGGGAGCAGCCCTGGCCATCAAGCTCCTCGTACTGCCAGTCTCAAAAACAGAGCATTGCAGCCCGCACCCCTCCACAGAAAGAACGGGGGTCGGGGCGACGCTCTCAGTTGGGGTCTCTTCTAGACCGAAGACGGATCTGCGGACCGTTATTTTGTCAAAGAGGACCTCGACTAAGCAGTCCTGACACCACCATCGTCAGGCACCTGAGGGCAGCCCCACCTGGGGAGGAAAGGATAACACCTCAGTATACGGTGCCCGATACTCCTCAGTGCCCTCACGAAGATTCACTGATACCCCTGCCACCCTCGGTGCTTCAGTGCTCAGTGAGCTCCGACGAGCGAAATTCCCAGCTGCCACCCGGCGACGGTACGGCACGGGAGTGCTCGTCCCCTCAAGTGAGGGTGCTACAGCAGTCAGGTCGGTTGTTCCCTGCCGGTCATTCGCTTCAGGGCACCGAACTGGCTCCTCTAATAACACCAGAGGCCAGCCTCGAGAGGCTGGTTCCCTTAGTAGATTTTTTGGCAGCGTGGAAACTTCTACCAAATGTCTCAAAATGGGTCCTGCAGATTGTAGAGAAAGGTTAAAGAATCCATTTCTGTTCTCGTCCGTCTCGTTTTAACGGGGTCAAGAGCGTCTGGGTTCTACAGCCAGTAATTAATTGCTCCGAAGAAGGATGGGGGGTTGCGTCTGATCTTAGATCTCCGTCTTCTGAAGACAGGGAGCGCATCAATCAACTGCCAGGTATACAATGCAAATAACTGTGGAACTATGGAAGGAAATGCATCATCACAGTCTGTGAAAAGGGTCCATGTAATGGAGAGTGTTCATTTGAGGGCGTTTCTCATCAAACATCATACAATTATTGATGAATAAGCATTATATGTAATTATTAGGCACATGTGTAGGAAACCAGGTTATACAGCCCTACGACTGATGAACTGGAAAAAGTGGAAAGTGCTCGTAAAACATTCCTTTATAATTGGCTAATGTGTAATAGGTCTACAGGGCAAGTATCTGTGGGGCTCAGGGATGTTGAGATTTAATTTTCAGTGTTTTTCAGCCACTTTGTGAGATGTATATTTAAAGCTCATTAGTGCTTTAAGTTATCCTCTTAAGCAACAGACGAGAGCGCCAGCATCGCCTGACTAACTCATTCCAATCCTCATGCTTCACAGTGCTTTATCATTAGCTACAAACTGCAGATTAATATTTCATCAGATGTGACATCAGGAGAAGCCTCCAGCATAGCGGTGATATCTCATTCTAACCGCTTTAGCTGTAAGGCGTCTGTCTGCACAGCCTCAAACTATGATGGATGGACTGAGAAGGGAAATGCCTCGACCGATTATTATTGGAGAACTGATTGTAGTTACTACATTTTTCTCAAAGAGATAATACATTTTTTGACTTGTACAGGTGTAGTAATTGAATTTACAATGAGTCTGGGTTTTGCGATGCAGTATAAATCAATGAACTGGATGTGTATCCCTTACCTTTAAACTTCCTGGTTTCTGAAATCCTCAAAAACTGTCCTAAAGAGACCAGGTTTTATTGTGACCTCATTTGAAATGTCAAAGAGTGCATCAGAACTGCATAAGAAATGTCTCCACAGTTTACTGAACACAAGTATTTGCAAGTTTGAAGAGAGTGTAGAAGGACAATTAGGAATGAGACATTGAATTTACATACATAAATTATCTCTCAGAAGATAAACTTACATTCATATGTCCTTTAGACCTGAGAATGATGTTACAATTTTGAGGACTCTTGTCTAGACTTGGTGAATTTTTGTAGCTTGACTGTGGTGGCACTCTAATGTTGAGTCGTTTTTGACAGTAAACAACTATATCATCTATAATAAGCGTGTATGGTCTCCGAAGGCCATGCTGGTCAGAGAGGGATGAGAAATGCATCTGTCTTATATGATATTTAGGCTTGACTGAGCCCAGTCAATCCTTTTCTGTCTCCCTCTCTTCCTCTTAGCGAAGTATAGCCTCAGTTCACATTTCATACATGCTCTTAAATCATTTAAAAACATTGCTTTGCTATTGAGGTCTTTATTTCTTGTCCAAATCCAGTTCAATGATCTTTTGCAGCTATGTCTTTTGTTTCATTAACGAGTTAATTGGTTTGTTTCTATGCAGTATACAAACCGTCATCGAATTGATGCACATTATATAGGCAGCTACTTTCTGTTGTGTATTAGTGCTGCATCCATATGGTAAATAAATTTAATTTTGGGTTGCTCTATATTTTGGACACAAAAATGATAAAAACTGTTATTGAGAGAAGTATTATATACTGTCATGCATTAGAATTTTACACGAAAAAGGACTGCACGTTTACAATCAATGCCTGAAATGGGCCGATACACACCAGTACAGCCTGGTTTCATTCACTCCAAGGCCCTGTCCACACGAATGCAGTTATTTTTAAAACCACAGGTTTTTCTACGCTGTTTGGCCATTCGTCCACACGCAAACGCAGCACCAGGTCACTGAAACTGAACATTTCCAAAAACTCTGGTTGCAGTGTTATCGTGTAGACAGCGAAACCGGAGGTTTTGGCTTGTGACGTCGGAGCCTGCACTGTTATCTCCGCCTACTGGAAACTTTTTCAGGCTTCTGATTGCCCAACATGACTTTACGGTTGAGATAACCACCTATTGGTTTGGCATGCTCTTGACAGTGCTTCATAGCATGTGTTTGCAATTTCATGTGGACAGAGATTTTTTTAAAAACGGAAGAAGGAAAAACTCAGTTTATAAAAATACGCGTGTATGTGTGGACATGGCCTGAGGAAAAAAAAAATCTGTACAAAGGTTAAAAAAGGTACTTTTCTGCCATTACTATATCCATTAAGTTTACAGACATTTCCTTTAACTCTAAACACAACCCAATGCAATGTGTATTGAAAATATGAGTAAAACACCTGTGAAAAACCAATACGGAAAATTCCCACAGTAGATCGGGACCAACTTGCTGTTTATATGTGTCACAGTTATGAACTTTTAGTTTAGTCCAGTGGTTTCCAACCCTGGTCCTGGAGGCACCCCAACACTGCACATTTTGCATGTCTCCTTTTTCGAACACACCAATTGCAGGTCTTGGAGTCTCTACTAATGAGCTGATGACCTGAATCAGGTGTGTTTGATTAAGGAGACATGCAAAAGTGTTGGGGTGCCTCCAGGACCAGGGTTGGGAACCACTGGTTTAGTCAATTTCTGTTAGTTTCTTCCAGTTCCTGTTTTTCCTTATTTGGTTATGTTCCTGTTCTTGTTAGTTCGTCATTGGTTAACCTCCTTCACCTGTCTGCCTCTCCTTATTTGCCTTATTTAGTTCCCTCCTGAGTTCAGTTCTTTGTCTGGTGTCTTCCATGGTACCTTGTGTGTATTCCTGTCTTGGATAACCTGTTTTCGTGTGGATAATAATAAATACATGTTTATATTCCTTCATCTTCGTCATGTGCTTGTCTTCTTACACACGAGAGTGTGACAATATGTATGTATTGCAACATTTACAGGTACAAAAACATATGGCAACACTTGGTTTTAAAGACCAATTCTCACTATTAACTAGCTTGCATACTACTAGCATCTTGGCTGTTTATTAGTACTTATAAAGCACATATTAATCCCTTATTCTTTATGACCATATTTTAGATCCTTAATCCACCCCATACCTAAACTTAAAAAATACCTTACAAACTGTTAATAAGCAGCAAATTAGGAACTTATTGAGGCATAAGTCATAGTTGATAGTTAATAGTGAGAATTGGACATTAAAATAAAGAGTGATCAAACATGCTTTTTTGTATGTCTGGATAACTTGTACAATATGGGCGTTCTGACAAATTAAGACAAACATTATTACCTATTTACAACTATATATAATTCAAAATATTTACATATCTTTTATAACTTACATATCTTTTGTAAATATGTTCGTATAGTTACATTTTTAGTCAGTAGGGTTAAACAAATAAGATTTAAAACGTTCTCCTTGATCAAAAATACAATACTGATTAATTCTATAATGTAGTTCAGATGTAAATAATTGAACAAACCAGCTGTGGACGTTAGATATCATTCCTGAGGTAAATGTAACATTAGGTGACAAGTTGTTTACATCGTTTACATCTTTCAGCGGTTGATCCACTGATTGTGTGATTACATGAGAGATGATACATGTCAGCCAGTTGGACTGCATCTTTCAACATCACCTCTGATGTTCATATTTTTCTTGTTATAAAGTGTAAAAATGAGGAAAGCTGATTGGAGAGAAAGTGCTGTGCCATGGTCCCATTTCAACTGCTTTGATAGATAAGACTAAATCGGCAGGTGATTTGTAACACTACATTAAAGAGCATCACATTATTTACTGCTTAAATTTTTTGATGAAATTTACATAGTTTGATCATTTATTATTATTATCATTTTGTCTCACACACATATGGATGATATATAGCTAATCATCCTATCATTGCTGCTAAGAAACAACTGCCCACAAACCCCTCCATCCCCCAAATATCAAATTAAAAGAAGACCGAGAATGATAAGATACAAAAGGCCAAGATGTGTGTAGATGTATTTTTAGAACCAGGCAGTTAGTTAAATGAGGCATATTGTGGAGGTTTGTGAAAGGAGAGGCAGGAGGCAAAATGATGGTGATGATGGCCATCTTCTTCAGAGTCTAGTTTTTGTTTGACAGCAGAACAAGGGTAAGAAAAGGGCCATTTTGTCTGGGTAAGTGCACATCATTTGATGTTGTATGACTGCAGTACAAAGCTTTGTTACTTTCATCTCTTGATTTTCAGTTTAACCATCACCTTACCAGCAGAACTCCGGATTCTGCTGCCTTCCATTAGTTATGTGAGTAATAAAAGTGTATAATTTCTGTGCCACAAGCATCACCAAATAAAGTTATAAGCTATGTAATATTGTAATTATTATAATTATAAAGATACAAAAGTTTTGTGTTGGTAAGATTTTGTAATGTATTTAAAGCTCTTTTGCTCATCAAGGCTGCATTTATTTGGTCAAAAATACTGCAAAATTTAAATGTAAAATAACTTTTATTTTTTACGTTTTTTTTTATTTGAATATTTTTTTAAATGTAATTTATTTTTGTGTTCAAAGCTGAATTTTCAGCATCGTTACTCCAGACTTCAGTGTCACATGATCCTTCAGAAATCATTTTAATATGCTGATATGCTGCTCAAGAAACATTTCTGATTATAATCAGTGTTGAAAACAGTTGTGCTACTTCATATTTTTGTGGAAACCGTGATACATTTTAGTTTTCACGATTATTTGATGAATAGAACATTTACAAAGAACAGCATTTATCTGAAATCAAAAGGTTTTGCAACATTGTCAATGTGTTCATTGTGAGTGTTCACACACACACACACACACACACACACACACACTACCCTAGATTACATGGGAATGAACCCATGGAAATCTCTCCAGGTATTGTAAACCTCTTAGTTGATAAACATGACAAAAGCTACATGTCTGCAGGCTCAGCAAATGCTAAAGACTGTTCTGGTTACAGCAAATTCATTTACATAGTAAAAGAGCCTGATACTACAGCACGTGTTCACCATTAATTATGCCCAACCTGATTAAATATTTCAAAAGATGAAACAAAGACCTGCCCCTTCCTGTAGCAGCTGCATTAGTGCTTATATTGTGAGGAATGATGCTTGAACCAGAGCAAGCGCCTCCTATCACCTGATTCTAATGCTGTGCAGTGTAGTTCAATGCCCTTGGCTAAATGTAGAGTGTAAAGAGGAACCAATCCTGAGTGGCTGGGCTGATAAGAGCCATCTCACTCGCTCGCTCTTAGTCAAGGATTCAGAGTCTCTCCCTCGGCCAAGAGCTTTCCGTTCAGAGGACTCAAATGAACCACATCATTAATGAAGGTTAGTGCCAAGGGCATGCTTTGTGTTGATTATTTTAAAACCCTGTCTTTGACCGGAGACTTGTCCCGACTGTAACGCGCCACACTATTATCCCAGTGCGGCTGAGTTTGTCGTGCAATGTTTAAAATTGCCTGACGGATGTGTGGAAAAGTGTGTTTGCTTTGCGGAGTTAACTGAGCGCAGCAGAAAGTAAGTTTTCAGTGCATTGTGAGACTATAGGTTGGTGTGTTTTTTCTTCAGTTTGACATTCTGCTCTGTTTCCATCAGCTCTCTGACCCGGCTGACCCCACCGGAGGCTGTTTCTCAGTCGGCGCTGGTTGAGACTGAGAGCCCCTCTAGGACTCCATCATCTGAAAACACTACCATTCATGAATTTACAAAGGTGCTGGCAGCGACTGTGTGCAGTGTCTGCACATGCTGCTTAGCAGCAGGGGTGGGCGATATACGAGTTGAAAGAGTAAACCAATAGAAATATGTCAAACGGTAGAATTTTTGAAGTATCTAGTTCCAAAGTACATTTTGTTGTTGCGCAACATGCCATAGAGAATAATGATTCTAAACATTTTACAATCAGGTTTAATGCATGACAATCAGGCTGAGTATATTATATTCGTATATTCCGTAATTATAAAGTAAAATCTGGATAAATCATGCAATATTTCTAGATTTTATCTATACTATATATACATATATATATATATATATACA
>NW_015505437.1:814171-816787 GCF_001515645.1 Sinocyclocheilus grahami | reverse complement strand
AATTTGAGGGGGTCTGTATACTTTCCGCACCCTCTGTATATATATATATATATATATATATATATATATATATATAGTTCCGTCTTCAGACTTCATTCAAGACAAGAAAGAAAAAAAAAGAAAAAAAAAATATTTTGTAATGATTCATTTATGTCTTTATTTTTGTTCAATTTATTACATTTTTGTTATGTTTATTTCATTGCTATGTACTTGACTGCTCAAATGATCAACCAAAAGAAAATAGATATAGAAATGGATGGATAGATAGATAGATTTTACAGTATATGATTTTATATTACAGAAATTATATGGTTATTCACAGTCTTTACTTTAAAAAAGTGGTATTTTATAGTAAAATTACATATAATACAATGTAAACAATTTACAGTTTGTCACTGCATATGGAAAGTTAACAGCATTTTATGTTTTAACATTTATTTTTTTATGGAAGCCCATTTCTGCCACTCACAATTCAGATTTTATTTCTTGTAATTGTGAGTTTTCTCAGATTTGGTTGATATAAACGCATAATTCTGATTTTTTTCCCCTCAGAATTTCTCTCACAATTGACTCATCGCAAAGACCTGCCCCCCTTAGTTACTGTTCTTAAGTCCAACAAGCCATGATGCTCTCACACGACACATTGTTCTCACGCAGTGAAAAATACATTGCGGCGCAGAGAGGAAACTGACAACGCGATGACAGACAAGACAGAACAGTTCTACTTCTGGTAAGAAACAAAGTTTCAGCTTTCAAACTTTGACTTTTTTAAAGAAATTCAAACAATAAATACCCAGTAATATATCTTCAGTTACATTTGTTGTTCTCATCCCATTATTGGCCAGCTGCATAATGCTTAAAATAACTAATTAGCATTTAGTCTTAATTAGTGCTGTCAAATGATTAATCGTAGCCAAAATAAAAGGTTTTGTTCACATAATATATGTGTGTGTGTGTGTGTACTGTGTATATTTATTATGTATATATATATATAAATACACAACCATGCATGTATATATTTAAGAAAAATGTGTTACGTTTATATACTGTTTGTGTGTTTATTTATATATACATAATAAATATACACAGTACACACAGATATATTATGGAAATAAAAACTTTTATTTTGGATGAGATTAATCGGGATTTATGATTTAAGGATGTTTGGATATTGTTATTGAGAAACCAAGACAAAACACCAATTAAGAAAATGTTGTTTTGCAGTGAATCAGAACTGATGTTGAGATATACTTACATCTGTGTTAATTTCCACCCCATTGTCTAATATATGTCAAAAAGGTTGTATTCGTGGAGAACATCTTGTTCATCCATTGATTGCCCACTGGTTTGGGATAATAATCATTACCAAGACAAGGCTGACTGGTGCCTGAGCCGGAGGCCATTAGTGTCTCATTCTGGCCTGGAGGTCTGAGCAATGGAAATCTATGAATCCAGTGGACCTCATCTGGCTTAAACCAGGCACACACTGTGTTCCTGTTCTTTACGATTTTTGCATCTCAAAAGCGTATGGTATGCATCTTCGCAGGGTAGGAGATTAATGGGGGCTTTGGAAAAAATGCCATCAAAATGAGTAAAAATGTCCTCTAAATGTAACAAAAAATGTTACCCAAAAAAGAAAAGTGCCTTCAAAATTAAACCAAATCTGTTATGAAAGTAGAGATTGCAGCATTCGATTGAGGGGGTGTTTACATGACAACTTTTTATGAGTTTTGGAGCGATCGTTTACATGAAAATGGCATTTTGGGAGCCTGAAAACACATACTTTTGAAAATAGGTTTCAAAATGCAGGTTTTTGCAGTGTTGAGCATTACAACCACAATTACAATCACACATCTTCCTGTTGAGTGCATGAATGGAATGGCCCATCAGAGGTGCTTAAATTAGTCACCGGTGATGAAATCCACTGAATACATCAGAGTTCGTTTCACTGACTGATTTCTGTGCTGTAGTGGTTTCTCTAATCATACACAACAAAGAGCAGATACAGTTTAAGTAAAAGATTCATTTGACAGTGTAGACGGCTTCAGTGATTATAACAGGAGTTTTTGCGAGAGAGCAGAACTCGTGCTAGACTGAAGTCATGGAGCGCTTCAGTGAGGAGGAAGGCTTTTTGTTCGCTTTGCATATAATTTATTCCCAGTTTGAATAACTGTGAATTTTTTTTCATGCTACTAAAATAACCACAATGTCTTGATATTCGAATGCATAAAAAACAAGTAACTAATTTGTAAATGGTTCTTGTTTTGTCTGTGTAGCTTGCAAAAACATGATTAGCCATTTCCCCACACATTAAAATTTTTTATGTATTCTAGTAAATGTAATTAATAATCATTATTAAAATATCAAGAGAAATAATCATGAATAAATACTCACTATTATATTGCAATTTTGCCTTGTAAGGAATTCCTGAATTTAGAATGTATATGCTTTAAGCCATTTAGATTATGCAACATAATGTAATTGCCATGTAAATGCATGTATGCCACATTTGAGCAGCATTAAACAGTCCGTGCAAATACACATAAATGTCAAATGCAGCTTCTGTTCCACGTTTGCAAAAAAAGGCTAGTAGCAGTCTATATATATATATATATA
>NW_015505437.1:795137-813941 GCF_001515645.1 Sinocyclocheilus grahami | reverse complement strand
TATACGTATATATTTCCTTAAAAAAAAAAAAAAAAAGACAAGACAAGACAAGCTCAGCACTTTAACTAAACTTACACCGTCTGTCTCTTTCTCTCTCGCACACGCACTTCATCAATAGCTGTGCTCATATCGGTTCTTCATTAGCAGACACGCTGCAGGATTGCAAACCAAAATTTCAGTCACTGCCAGAAGTCTGTCTGAGAGAAAAGATTAATTACAAAGCCAATTAATTAGCCATCGGTGAGGATGTCAGACTAATCCATCCAAGACTGCTGATTTTGCCCGCTGACAAAATAAATGTTTTATCATGCCCAACGTTCATCTCAGACAGCAAAATTGTGGCAAAAACATCAAGTGTGTACCTAGGTTCAGAGGCAGTGGATTCTACAGCAGCGTGGAAAAGCCACCAGAAGAGGGCTCTACATGTCAGCAAACAGTTCCCTCTCTCTGGATAAACAGATTCTTTTCTTTCCCCGAGGGCACCTTCATCATCACCCTCCTCCTTCTGCACTGGGCAGAACATATCCAGTATTAACAGGCAGGGCCAAGGGTGCAATGCCTTTGAATATTTCAGCATACCGCTGGTAGAATGGAGGCCCCGTAACCTGATAGGTGAAATAGAGGCGAGAAGAAAAAAAAAATGCTGGAAGGTGTGAAAATGCATGAATAGAAGATCTCAGAGCGCATTCTCGTTTGCAGGTTGATTCGTGGTGTAGAATTCAAGAGAACTGGCTGACAGAGCGGCAGCACAAATTCAGCCAAAGTTTCTTAATTACAGGTGGGTTCGTTTGACAAAACCTCATAAATCTGTTCTCAGAAACTGTCTGGTAGGTTTATGAGGGGAATAGGTATGCTTATGAAACAACATTTTCTAAACACGAGTGCTAGCTTGCTAATGTCAGTTAAATGTAAAAATCCTGTTGAATTCTCCTTTGCTTTTGTAGAAATACAGAAAAATTATTTAAAATAACTGTATATTTTAAATAACAATAATGGAGCCTGTTGTTGCCAGAAATTCACTGTAAAAACACTTGACATTTCTGGCATTTTATTTGAATGTAAATATTCACTAACTGAAATATAATTAATAGCAACCTACATGAACTACAACAATTTGCTTTGTAGACAGTTAAATGAAAATTAGCTACCAAGTTCAGTACAATTTTTATTTTATTTCATTTCATTTCATTTTCAGTGTGTATTTTATCCAGGCTTTAAAAATCACACGAGACAGAATTAAGCCATTATTATTGAACAAACATAATTCATCTCAAATCAGTTAATTCCATGATTTCAATTTTCTTTGAACATCAAATGATTCATAAACACTCGTACATTTTTAGATGGTGTCAGAATCTTTATATTGTACATTTAAGTGTCTATCTAAATGAAGGAAATGTGCTGGAACCTGCTTTTACCTGTGATCACCTTTGAATACTAATGAGATGTGAGTTCTTTGAATGACTGATAAGCTGAGTTTAGCTTTCTGTGTAGCCGCACAGATGAAACTCCCACACTATTAAAATAAATATAAGCTCTGTTAGCCTTGTACTGAAGCACGTGGAGTCAGAATTTTTTGGCAGTCAGACTGTTTAATGTTTACTATTGGCCACTTATTATAACAGCAAGACAGGATTGGACGACATCCTGTTAGCAACACAAGCCAAATTCAGTGAAGGTGAAATGGCCATACTTATCTAAATGAATATTAAAATGCATCGCCGCTGCTGTAGCAGTCATGCTGACAGAAATATACAGCATATAGTATGCCTATATGTCTGCGCTGAATGCGCAAGTGGATAGAAGCATCTAGGATAGAAGTGGATAGAAACATGTTAGAAAATAAATTAGATCTGAATCTTAAAAAATTTAAATCAGATGTCAATGAAAACAAAACAAAAGTGTGACACATCATTTTAGATTAATT
Organism: Sinocyclocheilus grahami; assembly: GCF_001515645.1. Lineage (NCBI taxonomy): Eukaryota > Metazoa > Chordata > Actinopteri > Cypriniformes > Cyprinidae > Sinocyclocheilus > Sinocyclocheilus grahami. Next base: position 812,014 of record NW_015505437.1, on the reverse strand, counting down.
TAATTCGATTTTACAGTGAGTCAATGCATTGGTTTAATTTCAGATATCAGTTTAATGAGTTTGAAATTCCAAATTAAGAAAATTAAACAATTTCTAAAATTTTTTTTTTTTGTGGCAACAATTGTGCCACTGAGCAAATCACTTATGTAGCTGCTTCATGGTTCAGAAATAAACTGTCGTTTGACGGTATGCAATGATCCAACGTGAAAAACCAGCCACGCCCAAGAACCACCCCAGAATTATTGCGTGGAGTTTCCTTTCATAGAAGGAAAAATGCTTGGGGAAAGATTTGCCATTGACCCAACCATAGCAGAGAGAATTTAAAAGATCAAGAGGTGCAGAGAGGAGGGAGTCTTGTGAGTTAATTGGCCTCCATCTCAGAAACATCCACCGCTGGGTGGCTGGCTTTAAGGACCGCGCTCAAAACCCGAAGCGAAATTCAAAGCTCTCGGATTTAGAGGGAATATATATCCTAAGAGCAGAGTGGGTGGGGGACGGATGAGGGCGTATAGGCATGGATAGTGGGGATCAATAATTCATAAGACCTCTTCTTATTAGGGGTCTCTTGACAGTCTCGCTGGTGCTCACACGGGGGTCTCTGCGCTGGATGAGAGGCATCTAGAAGGGCAGTGTACAGAATCCCGTTGCATACTTCTTGCTTTTTCATTCATGATCACAGCAAATACAAACCCATGATTCATATATCCTAGCATAACAACGAGCCCTGGTCCGGAGCCCACCATTTGTAAAGGTTGTTTCTATTACCACACACAGCTTCTGGATTACCATGAGAGCAAGACAACAGTGTGCTTTGTAACGTGTAGTTTCACGTTCTCGTGGTCCAAGGCGAGAGGGGAGAGATGCTTTCTAATAGTATGTAATTATGCTTCAAGTCTTTGAATGCTATGTAATTTTCCCTAGGTGATTGTTCCAGTCTCTCTTTAAATAGCCCTGAAACGTTAGCGAGATGTGTTTGAGGATTTTGTACAGTGTCCTAACAGCTCCTATACCGTCACAAAGCCTTCTGGAATCAGAGAGAGAACTGATGCTTACTAAAAGGAGGATTACAACCAAATATCAATACATGTTGACAGAGTGTAGAACAAACATCCTTTTACGCAGAAACAATATACAGATATTTAAAAGCCATAAAGTTTAATACTCATGCGAAAAAAAGAAACTTTGAACTTTTTAATATCAATATCATATTTTTCTCCAGTTGTTAGTATACAACTAAAGCAAAAACCACTGAAAATTTTGTTATTTGAAATAAAATAAAATAAACATTAAGTTAATTATATTAAATGCATATTTATTTATTTATTCATTCATTCATGCATGCATGCATGCGTTTATGTATGTATGCATTTACTTACTTGCTTACTTACTTATTTGCTAGTTGCCCAAATGCCAAGTGGATAGAAGCATCTAGGATAGAAGTGGATAGAAACATGTTAGAAAATAAATTAGATCTGATTCTTAAAAAATTTAAATCAGATGTCAATGAAAACAAAACAAAAGTGTGACACATCATTTTAGATTAATTTAATTCGATTTTACAGTGAGTCAATGCATTGGTTTAATTTCAGATATCAGTTTAATGAGTTTGAAATTCCAAATTAAGAAAATTAAACAATTTCTAAAATTTTTTTTTTTTGTGGCAACAATTGTGCCACTGAGCAAATCACTTATGTAGCTGCTTCATGGTTCAGAAATAAACTGTCGTTTGACGGTATGCAATAATCCAACGTTTGGCGTGTATATGCTACGCGATGGGTAGGTTTAGGGTTGTGGGCAGGGATTGAAATTAACTTTTTCACTCACTAGCCAATTTGGCTATTAAATTTTTAAGTTACCGGCCATTCATAACTTCTACAAAAAATTAAGACATTTAATTTTTGGGGGCAAAAGCAGGGATTGAAATTAACTTTTTCCCCCACCAGCCAATTTGGCTACTAAATTTTTAAGTTACCGGCCATTCAAAACTTCTACTAGCCAAAAAAAAAAAACTTGAAATAAACCAACAGCTTGAGGCTGTCTACATTGAACGTGACAAAGTGACCGCTGCAAATAATTTTGTGTCAAAACTAGGGGTGTGCGATATTGGCAAAATATTGTATCTCAATATTTTCTGGAATTTTATCGATAAAGATAATTAGACCATATTTTGCATATTTTGAGTGTGTTATTGTGCTGCTATCTTAAGGACTACCGTGGACAGCTGACTCCTAAAGTTTTTGATATATTTCATATTTTGTGTGGTCAGTTCACAGCATTGATATAAATTAATCTTTTCCAATAAGTTTAAATTGATTTTTACCTTTTATGTGCATTTTACCTTTTATAAAGTCATTTTTTCTAAAAGTGTGCATCATCTTTTGAGAAAAAATTCTTACATTTAATCAGTCAATTATAATAATACTACATTTAGGCTGATACTAAACAAATGAAATCAGTATCAACTAAATTAATCTTTGCAGAAGTTCCATATGAAGTGGCATTTAGATGTATTTACACATATTAATGCAACTTAGAGTGACATGGGATGCTTTAACCTGCAGTTACAAATGCATACATAATGTTTTGATATTTTAAACATGAAATTTTGAATATTTTAAATTATTTAAAAAATGAAAAGATACATTAGATGTAAAATTAAAACAATTAAAACCGCCAGTAGGTGGCAGTAAGTCACTGTTAATAAGTGAGTCATTGTGGCTGATCATCATCATTTAAACGGTTGACTCATTCAGGAACAAATCACCGTCATGTTGCTCAGACACGCAAAAAAGTGCTGTGGCTGTGTTTGGAATTATTTTTGCTGGCGAAATAGAGCAAAAGCAGGCATTGTGTCTAAAACGTAAGTCTCTTGATATTAACTTATTGCACAGATTTGGCTTGCACGAACTTCCCCAAGAAATTAATGAGTGAACATAACTTACAAAAAGAAACCCGCCAAATTAGCTAGTGATTTGACAGCGTTACCCACCACAGCTGATTTTTACCTGCATTTGGCGGGTTGGCGGGTGTTAATTCCAAACCCTGGTTGTGGAGTAGATGCGTATCATATGTACGCGAAACACATGCGTACAATATGCACGCCAAAGTCCATTTTTGCGTATCAATACCACGAGTTTTCGTTTTTATTTGCCGTACTATTTGTACGCATTTTCATGAGACTGGGCTCAAATGTGTCATTTCTCATTTCCATTTAGTTTAACTTACTGTACTAAAATAACTAAAACTAAAGAAAAATACTGAAATAAAACTGAAACTGTAATAAAATCTTGCACAAAAAAAATAAAAAAAATAAAATAAATAAAATAAAATAATTTGCTGTACTAAAACAACTAAAACTTTTTAAAAAATCTATATAGATATATTTAAATCTATATAGATATTATTAATATTATCTTCACTGGAAAGAAAGAAAGAAAGTAAAGACTAAATTCAAAAAACTAATTCAAAATATTAATAAAACTAAACTAAAATAATACCTCAATTACAATAAAATAACACTAAAATAACACTGATTTGCACTATATGGATGAATTTGATTATTTAGGTAAAAAAATCAACCTATATGAAATACATGTGTATTTAACACAATTACTGATCTGTGTTTGTATTGTCACAGTGGTTCCAACCAGTAAAATTACACAGAACAGAATTAAACCATTTTAATGTCCATTCAGGCAAATTATTTTTACTTTTAAACGCATGTGCTGGCATTGAACATTTAATTAAACTAATTTATTCTAAGTACAATAAAACCAATCAGATACTTGTAAAGTTACTCATGCATAAAAGGCTTTATGTTTTAGATACACATTCATGTTGTATGTCTCACTGTCTGTCCAAATGTACAAAAAGGTATGTGTGCCAGCAGCACGCAAAAGCTTGGAATACTAATGAGATCACACTGTCCCTGATGACTGCGCGCTGCTTAATATCGCTGATTCTAGTTCAGTGCACTGCAAATTAGCTCTGCAGGTGTGACTGCTGTGAACGTCCGGTGTTCAGACGGCTTTGTGTGTGATGCAGGATTACAGGATCGTTTCTTTCTGACAGATGAACATGTGTCTGTCATCGAGGAGGAGAGGATGGAGAAGATGATGAGGAGAAACAAAAGCGAGAGGTGCATCTGGGCAAAGGGAAAGTGCAGCTAAAAATCATAAGTGAAAGAGCGGATGAAAAAATTGTATGTAATTATAAAACACTGTAAGGCTCCTTCACAGGTGCAAAATTATCTGCCCCCATCCAAAACTCCCCAAATATAATGTTCAATCCATAAAACACTAATGATACATTAGTAGCTGAACTGACATTAAATCAAACTCATAATCTATGTAATGCCAGATGAGATAAAAGTGTGAGTTACAAAAAATTTAAAATAAAATCACCAAAATGATACAAATTTCCCAAAAAATACATGAGATTGCATTGTAATGTAGTAGTAATGTAGACATGTATTCTGTTGGAATAAAATCTTATAAGCAATCAGTGCTGAGCAAAAAAAGTAATTAAGCATGAACTACTAATTACATCTTTAACTGTGTAATTAGATTGCTGTACTAAATACTCTCTCTAGAAAGTGTTGCATAACTTATTACTAATTACTTTCTAAATCGCATATCAACATTGACCAGATGAACAATAAAAGGACAGACATGAAACGGATCTTTTAATTCTTTGAAATAAATACGATTACAATTGTGTAAAATATTCTTGAACCAAGTATTAAAAGGGAGGTGGTTACATTAAAATAAGTATTCAATTTGGATGTTAAATCCAATATTGGTTCATATATATATATGTATATATATATATATATATATATATATATATATATATATATTGTAACAATTTTATACAGTTTATACAGTATTTAATGGAATTACATCAGAAGTAACTGTAATTAAATTACTGATGAAGAGTAATTTCCTATGTTTTCAATGGAACAGTAATGAATTACTTAGTAATACTGTCACGAATTCGGTCCATGGACTTCCGTTTATTCACCACCAGAGGTCACCCTTTCCATTACATTGACTCTCGCCCAACACAAACTGTTGCAAGGTCACCCTTTCCATTACATTGACTCTCGCACAACACAAACTGTTGCATAGCACCCCGGACTACATATCCCATCATTCATTGCACGGTTTGCACACTGCACTGATTGCACTCATTGCACACAGCTGTTTCTTATCACCTCACTCACTATATAACACCCACTCAAACCACCATTCTCTGCTGAATATTGTTTAGCCTGTACCCCTTTCCGAGTCTCCGTGTTTTCCTTGTTTTGCCTTGCCTGTTTTTGCGGTTACTGATCTTTGCCTGTTTTCTTGGATTTTTCCCTCTCGTCTCGCCCCTGTGATTCTGTCTGCCGATCGGTGACCTACGCTAGCCCTAGGACTATTCTTGTGTTTTTGCCCGCCATATACCTGTTTGCCATTGTTCGACCCTGCCTGTTATACCACGTCTCTTTAAATAAAGCTTGCAGATGGATCCACACGTCTAACGTCTCGTCAGCCCTGTTACAAATACATTACACCCAACACTGATTGAAATATTTAATTAAATCATTGTAGATGTTTAATGTGTTCGTTTCGGAGAGCTCTTAAAATCATGAATTCGACTTTTATTTGAACTGACTTGACAAAATAGTACTCATTTAAGCAGTATGTCACGTGTAGCAAAATTACATTTCTCATCTCTCTAAATAAAATAGGAAATAAAATGCATACATTTACAAACATAAATAAAAATACTATGAAACTGCACCCATTTTATTCCTGCCAAAATCACTTATCCCTGTCAAAATGCACATCACATCGTAAACTGACTTAAAGACAGTGCTGTAAAAAAAAAAAAAAACACTGTAGAAAAATGGATAATGTCCTGGCCGAAAATTACCAGTACATTTTCTATTAAATTTACAAACATTTTCTTCAACACTAAACAGTACACAATGCAGTGTGTAATTCAAACTACAGCTAAAACACCTGCAAAAAATCAACATAGAAAATTCTTTCAAATTAGCACAGTACATATTTAAGAAAAACTATAAAATGTGCAATAAAATACTATAATTTTACCCATTTTTCCAGCTTTGTAACTACAATGTACCAACAATATAACTATAACCATTATTATTGAGGATGAAGCGAAAAGAAATAAGAAATCGCTGAACGTGTCCATTTGATTCTCACCAAAATCACTTTACCATACTGTCAACTATAAAATGTGCAATAAAATACTATAATTTTACCCATTTTTCCAGCTTTGTAACTACAATGTACCAACAATATAACTATAACCATTATTTTTGAGGATGAAGCGAAAAGAAATAAGAAATCGCTGAACGTGTCCATTTGATTCTCACCAAAATCACTTTACCATACTGTTCCATTAAAGAAATTAATTATTTATCAGTTTAAGTTATGAAATGATAAACTATTGTTCACTGAACAATTAAACTCTTCGAATTGTGTTTCCTTCGAGATTTTTCTATGGGTTTTTATAATGGGATTTTTCAGTGCATGAATAAAAGATGGTATGTTAAACACAACTTGAGAATATTTGGATGTTTTGCTTGTAAATTGCACACACTCACACCTTATGTACTTACTTATTACATTTTGAAAGTGAAAGTGATGTGACATGTGGCCAAGTATGGTGACCCATACTCGAAATTAGTACTCTGCATTTATCCCATCCAAAGTGCAAACACACAGCAGTGAACACACACACACCGTGAACACACACCCGGAGCAGTGGGCAGCCATTTTTTGCTGCGGCGCCCGGGGAGCAGTTGGGGGTTCGGGGCCTTGCTCAAGGGCACCTCAGTCGTGGTATTGAAGGTGGGAGAGAGTGCCCTTGAGTGCCCTTTAGTCCGACTCTCTAACCATTAGGCTACGACTTCCCCCCTAAAAAAAGTAAACACAACTGCTTCAAAATTAGTTTGATTCAGTATGTGTGTATTTTATGTTATAGAGCATGTAGCAAATTAGCTCAAAAAGGAAATGTAGCCTGGCGCAGACTTACATCCTCATCTTCTCAGAATCTAACAGTACCACAAACTGAAGGCGGGTCGCTGATGTGTTTGCCTTTATCTTCTATCGAGGTCACACCTCTGGGGGATCAAAGAGCCAATTGTGTCTTGAACTTTTGGAGGGAAAGTTTACGACTTGGTATTTTGCATATGTAATTCGATTGGGTGTTGATGCAAAAACTAGTAAAGATTCTTAGAACATTAATATGTTGCATAGGTATCAACATGTAATATACACTCTCATTTAGATCATCAAAATGCGAACTTGTAGATACCAAACATGGTATAGGTGAGTTTACATTAAACAGTGATCTATCATAAGCATGCACAAAACAGTATAAAATACACAAGACCATATACAAAGAAGTACCAGAGGATATGCATGATAGGAAAAAAATGTAATTAATGAAAGAAGTCATTTCCTATAGCAGTATATGTGTCTGTTTTAGAGAGAACTGAGTAGGGAGGAAGATTCTCTCTACATACGTTTAGGTAGTAAAGTTGATCTGATCTGGCTGAGGTGTCCTGGCCTGGAGATCATTCACAGACATATAGGCACCGAGTCTGGTGTTGGGTGAGGGGTCTGTGATTGTTAATCTAATGAATAACTGATTTGTTCAATCTAATGCACAGTTGTGTGTCTGATTGGTCCAAATGCTACAGCAAAACATCCAAGCATCATCAATTTATATTTACCACAGACATTGTTCTACTCGGAAATTGAAAAACGCCATTATGAAAACAATAGGAAAATCCTGAGGGAACCCATGGTGAATTAGTATTCAAGTTTTTATGGCATGACGGCAGCACTATATTCACATTGATGAAGAACGTTTTACATCCGTGGAACCTTTCCATTGAACAAAAGGTTCTCTATAGAGGACAAGTTCTTTAGGGAACTGAAAATGGATCTTCCGTGGCATCACCGCAAACCCCGCTTTGGAACTTCTATTTCTAAGAGTGTAGTTGTAGTCATTTTGTCATTTTTTACTTTTACTGTATTTTTGACAAGAAAATTATTCAATTGCAATGAAACGTCCATTTTGTCCTGACCCAAATCCTGTGAACACACGTCACATCATAATTACGCTTTCCAAGAGCATAAGCAGGCCTTTCCCAGGAGCAGCGGGCAGTGTAAGACCTGTGTGGCCTGATGGTCTGATAGTCAGGCTTTGGTGAGCGTGAAGCGGAGGACTTTAAGTGATGAATGCAGAACGCATCACAGCGGTGGAGTCTCTCCCCTGGCCTCAGCTCATTAGAGCACAGCTGCAGCACATTAACTCCAGATGAATTGCTCATCGGCCATGAGATGGGGTCTCCTCAGAGATCTCATGACCCGTCAGAGCTGCTCCTCAGGTCCTGCTCCCCACCATTTCTTCCTGCCTGCTTTCAGAGTCCTCGTTTATATGTGATAGGCAGGAATGTGGCGTGAGTGTGAACGTACTAACTCCTGACGAGCTGAACAGTTGCTTCTCCTGGTGTAGTCTTATACTACAGACAAGAAACTCCTAAAATACAAGAAAAAATATTGTAATATATAATAATATTTGTATATAAAATATGTATACAATATACAAATGTTAAGCCCATTTATAGGATCAGTATTCAAGTCTATTTAGCACAGTTTTAGACCCAAATTACTGGCACTAATCTACTTTGTTTCTAAAAACCAACTATTCTTCATAATAATAATAATAATAATAATACAAATGATTTTATTTTTTACATTGTTATAGTAAAAAAATAAAAATAAAAACATTCTAATGCAATTATCTTATTTCATTCAAGTTAGCATACATGACAGATTTAAAGTACTGATTGAATTGAATAAGAATTCCATTTTTGAACATTAGTATGTTATAAAGGATTTTTCAAGGATCATATGACACTGAAGACTGGAGTACTGATTCTGAAAATTCAGATTCGCATCACAGGAATAAATTACATTTTACTATATATAAATATTCTGGCATGAAATTCTAGATGGCGCAGTCCGATAGATCTAACTCAATATACATAATGACATCATTATCATATGGCACAGCTGATTGGTTGCCTCCTGTATCGGTAGCCTATGAGCTCACTGCTAAACATTTACATATTTGGCAGTGTTTGCTGTAGCAGTAGCAGCGCACTTCAGAAACCCTCCACCTTCCCCAGCTCCACCTGTATGGATCTGCTACAGGGTGATCATGTATGCTATATGGGGGTTATTTCATTTATGTTATATGTGCAGTAGCAATATTCATTACATGCTCACAGCAGCATGTTTTGGATGTATTGGCAGTAGCAAGTCTCGGTACTTGCTCTGCCGCAGCAGCAACGCAGCAGATCTATTCCACCAATACATTAACATTGTCATGTACATTACCATGCAAATCACTCCGAGAGTTGTCATGACAGAAATATTATTTAAAAAAAATATAGTATCCAAAATTCTACATTTATACAAATGCAGTTTTTTGTAGTCCAATAAATGACAACAATCCCATTTGAAAGTTATGATTCACACATCAGTACAATTCTGAGATTCTGCTGAGCTGAGGTTCAACGGGGCACCAGTCTGTGAATTTGATTCTGCGTTTTCTGTACCATTTGGCAGGCAGCGTTCAGAATGAGGCGGGACTCAGTCCAAAAGAGGCACAATAGCTCAGTATCTCTCACCTGCTGCTTGCATGCATAATCTCCTCTTGTTTTCCTCCTTCCGGCCTCAAATGGCTGCATTTGTCACCGTGGTTACACAGTCTCTTATCTCATTAGCTGAGATCATCATGGCTTCTTCAAAGGGGTTTCGCACAGACTGTGTGTGCGTGTGTGTGTATGGCTGTATACATGTGCGTGTCTAATTCAAAGAACTGCATTTTGGGCAAATGAGAGTTATTTGAGAGGGGCTATTTGTATGTTTGAGAATGTATATTTGCATTTGTATATATACAGTATACGTTTATATATCTGCACATCACCATACAGATACGGTAATTTGAGATGGAACACTATGTGCTGAAATTATACAGATTGCAGTTTCTGACCTCTAAGGGCAATACATTCTTTTGTTTGGTAGAATCTCATGAAAACATCTCCAGGTTACAGTTCACCCAGAAATAAACAGGATAATAATAATAATAATAATAATAATTTAGTTTTTGTTAAATATTTAATTAAATAAACATTTAATTCACATTATAGTCATACATTGATTTTTACTGTTACATTTTTCTATAAAAATATTTGGAAGTACCGTTTAGTATCACTGAGATAATATTATAGTTTTTTTTTTTAATTAGTTTTTGATTGTTTTTCTATTTGAATTTTCATTTTAAAGTTGTATTCATTTTGTTGTGTGGTTTGGTCATTTTTAGTATATTTTCTTATTTACATTTTTACTTCATTTTTATTTTTAGTTATTACATAAAGTTTAACAAATACAAATAAAATCAAGAAATAAAATACGTTTAGCTTTTATATTTTAATATATTTCAGATATAGGCTTAGTTTCTTTCGTTTTAAGTACAAAAAGTTGATTTTATGGTTTTATAAATATAAATGTCTTTACAATGTAAATATAGGGCCAGTTTTGTTTTTTTGTTTTTTGCCAGCGCAAACCGTCTTTTGGCATTAAAATAGTACTGTAAGAATTTACTAAAGACGCGCAGTGAAGACTTAGCACTGAAAAGGCATGGACACAGTTATTTTTTAGCCTGACTTTACTGAATATGCATTTGTAGAAGTTGCCCTTTCAGATGCAAAATGTATGGGAGGAGAGCATTAAAATGAATCACGCAATGTGATTTTCGAATGTTTGCGCTCGTCAAATCCATGCACCATTGTTCAACGCCCAAAAAAGCATGTCTTAAACTATTTTGCACTTGAAATGGCTGTAATTCTTGTTGCTAGGAGGAGGCACCGCAGAGAATTTAGAGCACGTGGTGGAAGGGAGAGCATTTTTTCCCCACACATATTAATTTATTTGGAACAGAGGCGATCCTCCCTATATACAAATTACGCAAGGTGCGTAGGGCACCAAAACACCAGGGGGCCCCCTTGCTCTCAAAGATGATTTAATTTTAGTTGTGTTTTTGAATTTGCCCAGCGTTTATGAAAATATGAATAATCATTTCTTTTAATGCGGTATGCTGTCGCCCTTTCTACGTAAACATCAGTCAAATCATGTAATGTGAATGCTTTACAGTAGGGGTGTAACGATATATCGCAGTACGATATTTCGCGATGCAAAAATGTTACGATATGTATCGTAGAGTGGTGGCGATACTTTTAAGATATGACTGCAGTCTAATCCTATTGGTTGAGCTGCCGACATGACCTACTCTGCAACAGCGTCACGTGTGCTTTCCTCACAGTTGCAGAAATCGCTTAAACTGAACATTAGTCGGGCAACATGAGTTTGACTGAAACTGAAATTGAAGATGCCCCGTCTTCTTATAAGTCCGACGTCTGGCAGAATTTTGGTTTTGCAGTTACGTGACAGGACGACGGTAAAAAAATTACAGACAAAACACAAACTGTTTGTAAACACTGTAAAACAAGGCTGCCATACACAACGTCAAACACTTTGAATATGATGTGCCATTTAAAACGGCATCACAACAACAAACTCCTGCCACAAAAAGGGTGAAAGAAGGCCAAACATCTATACAACGCAGTTTTGCTGCAACATGCTCTCAGTCAAGTGCGAAAGCTCATGAAATAACCAGATGCATCGGTGTTTTTATTGCAAAAGACGTGAGACCATTTTCTGTGGTCGAGAATGTTGGATTTCGCGAATTGGTTAGTGTATAGCATAATAGAGCCCATATTCCGTCACGCCCGCACTTCAGTCAAGAGGTAGTTCCAGCCCTGTACTGCGAAGCTAAAGCAAAGGTGGTCGACGGTCTGAAAAAATCAGAGAATGTGGGAATAACGACTGACAGGTGTTCTTCGCGGGCTTGTCAGAGATATTACAGTCACGGCGCATGTTATTACCACAGAGTGGGAAATTAAAAGTTTCGTGCTTCAGACTCGCCCGCTTTTTGAGTCACACACTGGAACTAACATAGCTGGAGTTTTAAAAGCGGCTATACAAGAGTGGGAGCTTGAAAGGGCTCCTCATAGTACTCCTGTTGTTAGTGACAACGCACGCAACATGGAGGTGGCAGTGAGAGAAGCCGGGTTGTCACCGCATATTAAGTGTTTCGCGCACACATTGAATCTTGCATCGCAAGCAGGTTTAAATGTTTCTCGCGTCAGTCGCTTGCTTGGTCGCGTGAGAAAAGTCGTAGCTTTTTTTCACCACAGTGCCACAGCAACAGCTGTGCTCGCGGAAAAGCAAAAGATGCTTGAGATCGCATCACATAAGCTTATCATGGATGTGGTAACACGATGTAACAGCTCCATTTTAAATTTTGTTCAAAATATCGTGATATATATCGTATCGTGAACCCGGTATCAAGATACGTACCGTATCGTGACCTGAGCATATCGTTACACCCCTACTTTACAGTCTTGCTCGAGACTAAAAAAACGTTTGAAAGCGTACCGAGCCGCAGAAGAGACACTGTTTCTGAAGCGCTTTCCGCGAGCGCAATTCGAGACGGAGTGAAACACGGACAAATGCGTTTCATTCATTCATTCATAACCACTCATACCCAAACCGACCCCCCCGATACAGTTTTGCGTAGGGCCCCCAGAAGTCTAGGATCGACACTGATTTGGAATGCCAGAATAACACATTATCAGAACATATCCTGTGCCAAGTCAAGTTATTTTTAATTTGCTTCAGGAAATAAAAGATGACTTCGAACCCTATTCTTTATTTGCGACTATGCTAATTTGCGCTGCACTTGGCATATTGCATTGGTCGATATGTAATATCGTAAATGAGATAATGTAGATGCGTATGTTGCATCTGTGTTCTTTAATTTGCGCGTTGTTAGTAAATCACCCACATACATTTCCACGTCCATCAGCGCTGTTTTAGAATTTGCCCTGTTTAGTAAAACTGGCCCATATTTTATTTTTATTTATTTATTTTTCATACAGTAATGTGATTTATTTTTTTATTGTTTTTGCATTATGCATTTTCACCACTGTAAAGAAGATATTTGTAAGACTGAAAGTAACTGGAATCCAAACTATAGCCTATTGAACACCATATATATATATATGCAGTGATGAGTTTTTTATTTTATTTTCTGGAACATGCAAACACAAGCTGGGGTGTGTTTCCCAAAATTATCATTAGCTAACTATGGTGGGAAGTTCCATTGAACTCTATTGGTAACAACGGAAATTGTGACCATAGTGCTTTTGGGAAACACACCCCAGAGTGAGTGAAAAATCAGTACTCTTGAAACATCAAAATGTATGTATATTGCACATTGTTGAGTTTTCACTGTTTGTCACAAATAGTTGTCATGTTGTTTGTAACATAAGTTTACATCAAAACCTTTTTTTTAACATGAAATGAAAAAGTAATGCAAAGATTATTAATAAAATAAGTGTCCAAAATGTGAAATTTTTACAAAGACAGCAGCCTCAGAGATCAACGCCACAGTAATATTTTATTCACAGCTTTGATAGAATGCTAAAAAAAACTGTTTTTGTCATCTAGAATAACAGCAGTGCGATCTTGGCCGTGTTTAAGGTACGCTCACATATAATGATGTAGCTTTTTGCAGGTACGAGGTGATTGAATTGAAGGGAAATATTTCTGTAGCACCTATAATGGTCTCAAAACCAAATGAAGCAGGGACATTAATCAGTCCGAACAATATGATTTTGCTACTACAAAGTAATTTCAAAATCCATTTTATTCTCTCTGGCCGTGGAAGGGAGGTGTTTATAGGGATATGTTTTAACAATAGATTTACATATACCTAGGGTCAAAGTCTACGGCAGGGTTAGGAAAGGACAGATATTATTTTGTGTTTGCTCTGGAAATAACACATATTCACCTGCCAATACATTTTTAAAATAATAGACTCAGTCACTGTACATTTTATTAAAATAATGATACATTGATATAATCATTCATACAGTAATTACAAAAATGTGACAAACATTTGACATTGAAATACAGTGATGTACAAAGACTTGAATTTTGACATAAACGATTTGTTTGTACAGTGTAAACATACTTTCAAAAGTAAAAACTTTCTTTCTTTCAGTCAAAAGAAGCCAATTTGTTGAAATTGAGTTGCTAAAATGAAAAGTTGGACAGTCTGTGATTTTGTGATGTCAATAAGAATGGCATATTATACAACTATTGAACACAACAGCAAAATCTGCATTTAATATTGCTTGTTTTTATAGAGGCCTGTTTCTGCCATCTCGAAATTCAGACATTTTGTTTCCTCACAATTATGAGTTTATATTTCACAATTTAGACTTTTTTTCCTTGTAATTCTGAACTGAGAATTGTGAGATAAAACGTTTTAAATTTAATTTATGGTGGGAAAAAAATGCAAAGAGGGTGTTTAGACATTTATGTAGAACATTTAAGAGCACAGTGTCCTATAATAATAATACTAAAACAACTATACTACTACTACTAAGAAGAATAATAATGATAATAAATCTCAATTTGTTCATTAATTGTGTCAATGTTGTAAAGTTCATATTTAAGATGAGCCTTTTTTTTCAATCTTTACAAAAAGTTGAGATGAACACCATTGTGCTTTTCTAAACACGAGAGCTCCTTAGAAGATGAGATGCTAATATATGCCATTAAATCAATTTAGCAGGAGGATGTTTGAGCTGCCCTCAGTCAGGGAACACATGTACAGGGCTCATTCTTATTAATTTATCAAGAACTGAGTCGGACTCATCTGTGCCTTACCTGTCTGATCCTCTAATAGTCCTGTGAATATGAAGAGTCCTGTGTTCAGCCGAGCCTGATTAGCTTTTAATATATTCTCTCTCCAGACCACACAGACACAGGCGGAGAAAATCTCATGGCCCTGCAAAATATGAATGGCTCAGCAATGTTAACCGACAACTTTACACACCAAAGACATTTATAAGATGTGACAATGGACTTTTGTCAGAGAAGACGTGAATGTCATACCGTCTTAATGTCAAGGGGCATATATATACTGTATATATATATATATCTTATTTATATTTATAGTTTTATTGGTAACACTTTCTATGAAGCCCGTATTTATAATACATTATAAGGGTATTCTTAAGGCATTATAATGAATGCATAATGCATTATAAAACAAACTTTTAATATGTTATATCAACTCATGAATAATCATAACAACAGTTGTAATACATCATAATACTTACGTATTTGTGGTTACAAGTTTAAGAGTATGATTAGTTATAATTATGGGTTCAACCATAATCTTACGAAGCTATGAGAATACTTTTTGTGTGCAAAAGAAAAATAAATAAATAAACAATTCGTCGCCACGTCACCCTAGCGCCATTTTGGAGAGTCTCCACTGAACGCAAACAGTGTATGCTATTCTGTGTCAGCTGCGCCACGCGGATACGTTTTCTACATTGTTTGTGCTTTGATTTGAATGTAAAACAACGTATCCGTGTGGCGCGGTTGACACAGAACAACATACACTGTTTGCGTTCAGTGGAAAAATGGCGCTACAGTGACGCGGAGGAGACGAATTGTTGAATAAAGTAATTTTTTTCTTTTGCGCACATAAAGTATTCTCGTAGCTTCGTAAGATCGTTGAAACCCTGATGTCACATGGGTTATTTTAACGATCTCCTTGCTACGTTTCTGGACCTTGATCGTGTAAGGACACTTGCTGTCTATGGGAGGGTCAGAGAGCTCTCAGAATACATCAAAAATATCTTCATTTGTGTTCCAAAGATGAACGGAGGTCTTAAGGGTTTGGAACGACATGAGGATGAGTAATTAATGACAGATTTTTCATTTTTGGGTGAACTTACCCTTTAATTTGACTTCTTAAAAGGGTTGGTCTCCTGAAAAAGCAACGTCCAAGCAAATAAAATTTCCACTGAGAATATTCGGAATCTATCACTCACAGCCTTGTTGATGTTAAATTAAATACAGCCTCTACTCTTACTAAGGTCTATAGCAATAGCATGTAACTGAAAATTGTGTTTTTGTGGCTTGTGTGTGTGTGTGTTTTTAAAGACAAAGGCATTACATGTTTAATTTTTCAGTGTTAAACACTGTTAATTACCCATGAATGGCTAAGCGAGTATGCACTCATAGTCCCCCTACTGCTCATCTTCTGATTCATGGAGTTTTCTCTTTTCTCCTTTGCTTCAAGTTGCTTTGTAGTTTAATGATTATTTTTTTCCCTTAAAGCCGGGAAACAAATCAATCATAGCTTTGTTCAATTGTACAGAAATTCTCAAATAATCTCACTGCAAACATAGCTGTAAGGCTTTGTTTACCAAGGAAATTAATCAGAATTTGTTTATCGGGAAACACTGTCCTAATGCCTTATTCTCTTTGAAATAATGAACTGTGAGGAGATGAAAACAAGTCATTTTCCTAATCCATTGCCTCTTTGCATTGCCCTATTACCCACGAGTGCATGAAGTTCTTATTTTTGTTTGTTTTTGTTTAGTCAGAAACTGATTTGCAAGACTTTGTGTCAATCTCTCACGGCATGTGCCTCACCTCTGGGTTACTCCTGCACGTCTTGTGTATGGCATCTTGCGGTTTCAGTTTATATATCACAGCAGTATCTACATCCGAACCTCGCTTTCTTTGTCTACAGAAATGGTACAAATGCAGAGTCAGTTCTCGACCGAGAATCTGTTTATCCTCTCCCCGGACCAGCTTGTAGCTATGACTTAAGCACCCAATGATACAACT
>NW_015505437.1:774130-794670 GCF_001515645.1 Sinocyclocheilus grahami | reverse complement strand
TAGTCGCGATTAATTGTTTGACAGCACTTAAAAAATAAAAATGACCATATTAATTTTTTCCCCTTCTTAAGCCCAATTAAGTCCATTGTTTCTTTTCGTATAAGTTTACAATGATATGCATGGACACATGCATCAGTAACAAATCATAAAGCAGCATCATTTACAAAAATTTAAATCTAGCCTTGGTCTGAGTTTTTTTCAATATGAATACTAAATGTAAACGTAGTCAAGCGAGATACCAAGGTATGGCAACCCTCTTAAGATGAGTGGCATCAAGTGGTTTAATCAAAAAATCAATAAGCGATAACTTGGAGCATAAATGAATGAATAAGGAAGGAATAAATAAAAATAGTTTTATCCACTTAAAAGTGTCTGGCTCTAGTTCTTCTACACCAAGACCATTTATATAAAATAAAACTGGTCCTAAAATAAATCCTTGAGCAATACCTGCAAGACCATGATTCACAGAATCAAATGCTTTGGTTAAATATTTTTTTTTATTTTTTTATCAGCCAATAGTATTGGTGTCATTGGCATAACAGACAATCTGGAAATAGGGTGATACTTATTCAGTAGAGAAAAATCTCCATATCTGATAAAAGAAGATTAATTACACCATGGATTATATATACCACTGACTCTAAATATTCTTAGTGGTGCATGATTAATAATCCAGCGATATAATGATAGCGATATCATTTCTAGCGATATCGTTGACATGATTGCAAAGATTTTATTTAAACTGAGCTGGATGTTGACATCACTGAATTCAATGATGAACTGTCTTTAACTGAAAAAGTGTTTACTATTGTCATTTTGCATTATTGACACTATTTTCCTAATTAATGCTGTTCAGTTGCTTTGACACAATCTGTATTGTTAAAAGCGCTGTATAAATAAAGGTGACTTGACTTAACTTGACTTAATAATCAGTTAAACATTGATTTGGCTGCCAATGTTTAATTTTGTCAATGACATCATTGTCCTTTGGTTCGCTATAGTTATTTTTCTAGTTATCATTTTTTGGTGTGAACGGGCCTGGAATCTACAGAAAATGTTAAAAGCAATGCAAATATGAATACACGATGTACAAGGATTTTAGAGAGCAATGCAAACCCAGAAATTTTAGGCAATTTAGAAATCCCAACCAGGGAATCTGAAAAACGATCACATAGTATCACACTATTTTATTTTATTTTTTTTTGCGTGTTGAATTGATTTGAAAGTTAATAAAGTCAGACTTAGAATAGAACAACTGAATGGTATTGATTAAGTAATTTTACGCTTCCACATTTGTGTCAGTTTTAGAGCATAAAAGTTTTAGGATTGACGACCAGTGTTGGGGAAAGTTATGTGCATTTCCCCAAAAAAAAAAAAAAAAAGTACTTTTTATGGAAAGTAATGCATTACGTTACTTTTTGTCACCAAGGCCAAACATGCTTATTAGTTTTTTGATAACAAAACAACAGTTATATTTTTTGCAAGTGTAAAGGCCTTTCACATCAAAAGTGAAATTAATAAGCTTTTGCCTGAAGGAAGTGCCTCTGCATGTCACTCAAAATTTCTCTCAACACAGGGACAGGATAGGTGTCAGTGAATAAATGGGAAAACAAAGTAACTTGTGTTACTTATTTGAAACGGTAACTCAGATATTTTGTTGTACATTTAAAAGGTAATGCATTACTTTGACGACATAAAGGTAAAAACAAAACAAAAAAAACAAACAATCAAACAAACAAAAACAAACTAACTCATAAAACAAAAATATGTAACTGTATCATGGTAGATGTTTCACCACAGATGTTTAATGCATTTTCCACAAAAGGTTTTTCCATGATTGCATGCACCAGCCGAGCAACTGCCATTGAGACGAAAGGGAATACTAACAGAATATATACTAAAACTTCTTGCGGAATGCAGCCAGAATGGGCACCAACTCTAGCACCATCGTATTGCTGGATCAGAGTTGTACAGTTTAGGCGAACCCAGGGGTGGTTTCTCAGTTGCATTGTAGAGCTGCTTAACTTTTGGTTGCAATCTTGCCTCTCCAGTGTATGTCATCTGGCCATGTTTACCATTGTCAAAAATAGCCCTGCTCGTCGGTTTACATGAAGACGTGTTTTGTTAGTCAGCAGCGCTGTCAGGGCTTGTTTGTGCACAAACAGGCACTCGTATAGGCTCAGGTCCTTATTCTGTCACACTGGATTGGTCGGTAAGGGCTCGGATGGTGAGCCTGGTCAGGGGGCCTGTTGGGACTGGCTGCACGGGTCACAGGGGACTTCAGGCCTGACTATGGGCAGCAACACCCAGCCGAGGTGGACTGATAGTTGACCTGAGTAGACAGCAGGAGTGAGGTGAAAGAGCGGGACTGCGGAGTGGCACAGCGCATACATGTGACCTGTGGGCATGTTGAGGAAAGGATGTGTCATATCGCATTAATTCTACTTTAAGAGTAAGGCTCCTGCTGCAGTGATTCACTCTTCTGTCTGGTAGCTGTGTATGTGTGTGCATGAACCAGGACACATGCTGTTGTCATGTGGAAAAAATAGGCTGGAGTAAGTCCATTGTTGTTTTAAATTCATGCTGCAGTCAAGACAGACAAGGATACATTCATTAAACATATGCAGAATGTTTTCTGTTGCATTGTGTGCTCAGGGTTGACAATGAAACAGCAAAATATATAATCACTAGGCAGTGGTGGACAGTAACCGAGTAGCTTTACTTTGTTACTGTACTTAAGTACATTTTTCAAGCATTTGTACTTTACTGGAGTAGTTTTATTTTGAGTAACTTTTACTTTTACTTCACTACATTCCAAAACATAAGATCATACTTTTTACTTCACTACATTTCATAAAACATATTGTTACTCCTTATAATATATCACGTGCTCTGACATGCAGAAGCGATGTCTGATTCAAGAACGAACGTATTCTTTTCAATGAACCTTTTAAATCGGTTTGCAAATCGCACCAAATGATTCATTCATGAATTAGAATGAGCCGACTGCAGCTGTTCTCGAGTCGACAACTCGCTGATTTAAATGAAGCGTTTAGTGCGAATCTCCAGTGAAGTGAATTCACAAGTAAGAACCTTGGGCCGGTTGAACCAGCTAGACGTAAAAAATCTGGGTGTAAATCCTACACTGGGCTTTGCAACATCCAGCTTTACGATAAATATTTACATCTGTTGCACCAACTAAAACT
Source organism: Sinocyclocheilus grahami (assembly GCF_001515645.1). Taxonomy (NCBI): domain Eukaryota; kingdom Metazoa; phylum Chordata; class Actinopteri; order Cypriniformes; family Cyprinidae; genus Sinocyclocheilus; species Sinocyclocheilus grahami. The sequence goes on along the minus strand of NW_015505437.1, from coordinate 791,464 downwards.
ACGATCAGTCGCAACTACGCCCAGCGTAGACAATGTGCATCCATGCTGACACATTCTCCCGCAGTGATGGCTGAGACGACACTCACACTGCAATGGCTACAACTACTAATATAAAACTGAATTGCTCAAGACATCATTACAAGTGAAGTCACCGCGCCATGATTTTATTGAGTAAACATTTTCTAACAAGTCCGCATTTTTTTTATATCTGAAGTGTCCCTGCACATTCCCATCACAGATTTCTTCAAACGAACATTAAAAATGAAGGCAGCAGGTTAAGTAAAATATAATGAATGGAATACAATGCTTCTCTCTAAAGTTATTTTTTGGTAACGCTTTAGATTACAACCAGCAAAGAACTATGCAAGTATACTGAATTTACGGTGTACGTTTCTGTAATTATAGTGTACCTATAAAGAACATACGTGTAGGTATAAGGGAACAATGTGTTATGCAAAACTTGGGAATGATTTAGAAAGATGATATATACTTTTTATAATTGTATATAGTTATTTTATTATAGGTGTACAGGTATTTTGTTACAGGATAAATACAACATTTGCGGGCTGTAAATTAAAGTGGTGCTTTGTTCCCCCCTTGTTCCATGTAGTTACAGGGTAAGTGACTACAACAAATTGCTCTGAAACGATTGTTTATATAGTAGGTCATACATACAAACATTATATATCAAGTAATGTATCAATAAAAATGGTGGACTGTTTTATTTAATTCAAATATTGTTTGCAATTTACTATAGGCCTACTGCTTGGTTAAATTAACCCAAAATGGGTTTTAAAATTAAAATCACACACACAATATGACAACAGTAACAACACAGGCAACAGATAACCTAATAAAATATAAAAATGTATTACACCAGTTCAGAAAAAACGCAAAGCAAATCCATACGTATACAGATTATACAGTTAAACCAAATTCTTTTGAAAAGTTTGTATTTTCTACACATATTCCTGTCATGAGCGCTGCAAACACGGATAGATTCGTCTCATGCGCCATTCCAGCTGTTTCCAGTTGCGCTCACCACATTCACTGCTGCAGTTTTAAAGGAACACACTCCAGACAGTTTCAAATTTGTCCCTCGTCTGCGCTTCGATTAGTTGTCTCCTATTTTCCACACATGTTCCCGTCTTGAGCACTGCAGTCATGGATTTCGTCGCACACAGAGCCGTTCACCTTTGAACTCGCGTGACTTGCTGCATGCTCTCATTCACGTCCTCCACATTCCTAACCCAGCAACGTCGGGTTACTTATTACTGATATCAACCCAAATTGGGTCACATCAAGCCAGCTTCCTAACCCAACAGTCCCAACCGTGCGTTTGGATTGAAACAATTACGAGCGTGCTTTATATGTGTAGGCTATAAAAAAGTACACAGTGTATGTTTTTGCTTAATCGCTTGCAAATATAAGATTGTTAGGTCATACATATCCCGTAATATTAGAATATGTACCCCTTAGTTTCAAAATACTTACAGTAGAAATAATCTGTAATTTTACAGATTATTACTCCTTTATTCCCCAAACTTCGCATATTGTTACCTTATACCTACACGGAGGTACTGAATAGGTACACTGTAATTACAAAAAAGTTATGCTGTAAATTCTGTTTACTTACACAGTACATTGCGGGTTGTAATCTAAAGCATTACCTATTTTTTTCTATCTGACTATCTAGTTTATGTACAATGAATGTCTTTCCTGAGGTAAATGTGACTTTACGTGACATACTTTTATTGACGTCTTACTGTGGCTGAAAAACCACATTTATAGTTTGTATTTTGTGATGAAACTGACAGAATTTGAAAGCTGATACTTTATTTCTAATTAAAAGTAACAAAGCACAAAACGTACTGTGATTATTGAATGGCAGGCACGCTACAAAGAATTAATGGAATTAAAGACGTGAAACATTTACAAGCATTTATACCATCCTTCCAAGCAAGATGTTGAATGGTACAGTTTCTTTTAATAATCCCAGATCATATGTAATATTTTACTGCATAATTACATGCTGTACAGAAATATAGTTTTTATTAGGTCAATTACTGTCGGCAGTGTGGTATAGTCTACACCGAGCTTCGTGATTGATATCGCTTATCCTGCCCGAAAAGACCATAAACATTACAGTTCATGTCTGCAGTAATAATTAACTAACAGACATGAATCCTAAAAACTAATAATGTCCGAGCAAATCATGACTTTTCACTTTACACCTACCTCTGACTAGGCGTAAGATTTAGTCTCATACGTAGCAGAGATGGTGCAACGGGTATAAATTCTACGCACGACTTAAAACACATTTTACATCCAGCCTAGTCTTACAACCGGGTGTACGTCCAGTTGGTGCAACCGGCACCAGGAGATCTTCTGAGCACGCGTACGACTGATGCTGCTAAAAGTAAGTTACTAATGTCGAATTTTAGGATTAATTATTGTAACTGAAAATCATATTTAGGTCAAAACTGTCAGTTGTTTGTGAACAAAATCAGCTGTAAAGGGTGATCTATTTAAAGGGGTCATATGATGTAATTATTGTTTCTCCCCTATGCCCCGACTTTCTGAAACGCGTCGATTTTTACAAAGCTCATCGGTCTGAAAAGCGAGGTGTGCTCTGATTAGCCAGCTATCCAGTGCGTTGTGACTGGCCGAATACCTCAAGCATGTGACGGAAATGTTACACCCCTTACCATACTGTGATGCCCTGTCCCGCCGGAGCGACGAGACAAAACCATTAAAACCCATTATAAACGAGGCATTTGTTACATTTGGGACATAATTACGGATTATAATTACTTATATTGTCTTTTTATGTGTTGCGTTGCATCGTGCCGTGTAAACATAAAACCATGTCTGCATTTGTGATCAGAGAAATGACAAACAACAAGTGCTACTCTACACTGCTCAAAACTTGTGTTTGAATCGCATGTGGCAAATTCTTTAAATATAAAAAACTTACTTACAGTCTGTGAGTCAGAACAGCCGGCATTGTAGTCTACTCTTCCAGGATCAGGAAACAGTCCTCCATAAAATGCACTGCACACATCTGAATATTTGGGTTGAACTGTTCTGGAACAGTGTTGTAAATACATCTAACCACTGATTTCTAGTCGTGTCCTCTTTTGGAAGGCCAAACAAAATAGTTTCGCTTTCACAACGAAACACACGGTGGGCTAGAGTGAGCGGAGGCCGGAGGCCTAGAGTATGCGGAGGGTGGTGGGCTTGAGTGAGCGGCGGCGGGCAGGGTTGAGTGAGCGGCGGCGGGCGGGGTTGAGTGAGCGGAGGCGGACGGCCTTGAGAACAGCACGGACGGCGGGCTTGCGGCAACCACTTGTGACGACCCCGGGCTGGACTCCGCTTCGTCCACGGTGAAAGCCGATCCGGCGATCCACAGCGCGATGTTGATGTATTTCCTCAGCGACCAGCACGGATCAGCTCCAGGCATGATGAAGCGGATATCGTCCTCTTTTGGAAGGCCAAACAAAGTAGTTTCGCATTCACAATGAAACACACAGCGCCTTCACGACATGGTGGCGGTGGCAACAACAACACTACAGCAAGATAAAAGTTACGCCTTCTTTCTTTGCGTGAACATTTGGGCGGCATTATGCAAATCTTCCCACATCGTGACGTAGACATGTGGGGGCATGTTAGAACGAGCCGTTTTAAGGTAGGAGTGGTTGACTCTTAACTTTTACAAAGAATATCTCTTTGGATTTGAGACTTTAGTCTTTGCAACTTTACAGATTTTCTTTATGCACCAAGAGCTTGTAACACTCCAAAGAGAAAGGAAAAATCGAAATTGCATCATATATGACACCTTTAAGCCCACTGAAATGCTTGAATGCAGACACATCAACATCAGTTTCTCTATGCTTTAGAAACTAAACATTAAAATAACAGATCAAATAAAATAACTCATGCATGTTCAAATTCCCCGCCACCATAACGTTAACAGTTTTATTCAAATGCTACGCATTTAGCCCTATGTGACATCTGTTTTTATATTGTTTATCAACAGTATACATTTTTATATTGTTTGGATTAACTAGCTGAGTAGACAGATATGAATGTTTATTCATAACCATACTGAAAGTAAGTAAATATTGTTAGCTGATGCTAACTGTCTAGCTAACAAGCTTGCTGGTGCTAAGTTGAGTTAATTTTTATATATAAAGTCCAAATATTTTTATTCAACCAACTAGATAAATTACATCTGGGGGGAAAAGAAAGGATGTGATGTTCAGAACATGGTAACTACAGTAATTATCAAAGTGGGAAGTGATGCCCTCTGGGGGCATTTGGCCAGGGGTGTTTTTACACCACAGACAAGGTTTGAAAAGAAAGAAATCATTAAAAAAATGATTCTCATGTCATATATAACTGTGATGTTCTGCAAAACAACAAGCTTTAAAACACTTTTTACTTATTGGTGAAAATCAGATGGTCAAATCTGTTTTCTCTCAGGTACATCGCAGTGTAGTTAAATATATGAGTGTCACAGCAAAGGGTCTGAATACTTAGGACCATGTGATATTTCAGTTTTTCTTTTTTAATAAATCTGCAAAAATGTCAACAATTCTGTGTTTTTCTGTCAATATGGGGTGCTGTGTGTACATTAATGAGGAAAAAAATTAACATAAATGATTTTAGCAAATGGCTGCAATATAACAAAGAGTGAAAAATTTAAGGGGGTCTGAATACTTTCCGTACCCACTGTATATATTGACTCCATATAGTGGTTATTTTGGGAAAATCCCAGGTATTTTGAGCAGTAGGATTATACAAAATATGTGCTAATATAAAATTTAATTAAGTAGCCTATATAAAATTGCAAAATAAATCTATCTATCAGTACTTTTTTACTTAAGTACATAAAAAATCGAGTACTTTTGTACTTTCATTCGAGTAAAATTTAAAAAGGAGTACATTTACTTTTACTGGAGTAATATTTTATTATACGTATCTGTATTTTTACTCAAGTACTTGATTTGTGTACTTCGTCCACCACTGTCACTAGGGAATTCAACAAGATTAAGTGTTAGTTCATCCAAAAATGTTCTGTCATTATTTACTCACCTTGGGCAACAAAAGGATGCATTTTGGAGAATGTTTGCGTTGCCTTTTTCAATAACATCCTTAAAGGGGTCATCGGATACCCATTTTATTTTGTGAAAATTACCAGCTAACTGCACTATCCTATACTAATTCATTATTTGTCTAATGTAAACGTATATATCAATGACTAGCATTTTTCCAAACCATTTCCATTAGAACAGCATCTCTGTCTGCAGAGGTTATAATAGGGGATATGGCATTCACATATAATTGCTCCCAGCACACGTTGCCAGATCTTTGGCCAGCATCTCGCCAGTGCTGCAGATAAACAGATGGAGTGATGAATGATCAATCACACACACAATGGATTTCTCTGGCAGCACAATTTGTGAAGGTAATGAATGTGTCAGTGCAGTCAGGTCAGTGTATGATGTTCTCAATCTCTGCCGCCAGGGTCACTGCCGGTGGTCTGACCAGCTGCTAGCCTGAGGGGTAAGTGATGCTTCGGTGCTTCCTGTGACAGTCACGACTGCTGTTCTGGTGAGTGAGACGCCACACTGAAGCTCCAGGCAGCATCTCTGTCTGTCTTGCACACGCAGTGTCCCTCCTGTGGGGACCCTCCAGGCCCCTGAGTGCTCAGATGATGAAGGTCTAACACCTACTGCCTCTTCCTTTCCCAGGGGGATGCAGGGAGATAAAAGGTGTTGTTTTTCTGGCTACTTTTATGCATTTATCTTGAAGGCAGGGTACACGTATGTGGACATAATAATAAAATATCAGCAAGACACTGAGGAAATAATAGCATAAGTAATGCCAGGCACTGAACTAAACCTGTTTTTTCAGCAGTCTGGGATCCAGAATTATATTTTCCATTCTAAAATGCTGAAGATATTTGTCAAGATTTCTTTCTTGTCAAGAACAAGCAGTTTTGAAAATAAATCACAATGTTATGTCATTTTATGAAATCAACTCTATGAATCATATCAGTCTTATGCACACCCCTTCAAGTAAAGTGTAACCAAATTTCCTTTCATAGAAATAAAAGTCCAATAGTGACATTCTTATTTACAGAAAATCACTACATGTACTTTCGGTATAGTTTGAGGATTCATTTTATAAGACAGAACTGCAAATTGCATCTATGATGTCACATGCAACTGTAGCAAATTAGCTCAAAAGGGAATATACTGTATATCAAAATAATTACAATTAATTATGATTACTTACAATTATTTATATGAGCTGCCAGTAGTAACTCTGGCAGAATTAAATTGCCATCAACTAATCTGTTCGTCCAGCAAACATTTAGTGTAATTTCATATCTACTCTAAGAAAGGATATTTTCGTGGCCACAGAAAACAACCTTCTTACAGTAGCCTAACAATGCATTAGAGAATGTAGCAAGGATCAAAATCGTAAAGGGACATTATTCACAAGCAGGATCAGAAACTCATGTAATCTGTGCGCAAAAGTTGTATTAACTAAATGCTAACACACATAACTAATCTAAACAGACAAACATACAATCACTCATACATGGGGAAAGGGCAAATGAGACTTGATGGATGAAACCATCAGGAAAACCAGAGAATGAAGCTATGAAAAGAGTCAGTTAACTACCTGAGTAAAACCATCAGCGCCGTTTATAACGGGGTCTACAGCTTATACTAAACCTCTGTTTCGTTTTGTTAAATGTACGATACTTGCATTGCCTTGCTCATTGACGAGTGTCCGGATACAGTCTCAGATGAAAGTCTTGATGGTTTTGGACTTGCGATCACGTTATTCCGGGTTTGATGAATTCCAAAGATGTTCTGACTCGATTGTGATTGGGAGTTTCTTCCCAGTGGAAAGTGAAAAAGAGCTAAGAGACATCAGCTGAGATCCTAGGATCTTTGGTGAATGGAAAGTCAAGGCCGAGGCCTGGCACGAACTTAGGGTGTCCTTAGAAGTCTAGCTCAGCATCTCCATTTTCTCAGAATCTAACAGAACTGCAGACTGGGTGCGGGTCGCTGATGTGTTTGCCTTTATCCTCTATCGAGGTCACACCTCTGGGGGAACAAAGAGCCAATTGTGTCTTGAACTTTTGGAGGGAAAGTTTACGACTCTTTTTGTCTCAGAGCATGGTATTTTGCATATGTAATTCGATTGGGTGTTGATGCAAAACTACTAAAGATTCTTAGAAGTTTTGTTAAATGTACGATACTTGCATTGCCTTGCTCATTGACGAGTGTCCGGATACAGTCTCAGATGAAAGTCTTGATGGTTTTGGACTTGCGATCACGTTATTCCGGGTTTGATGAATTCCAAAGATGTTCTGACTCGATTGTGATTGGGAGTTTCTTCCCAGTGGAAAGTGAAAAAGAGCTAAGAGACATCAGCTGAGATCCTAGGATCTTTGGTGAATGGAAAGTCAAGGCCGAGGCCTGGCACGAACTTAGGGTGTCCTTAGAAGTCTAGCTCAGCATCTCCATTTTCTCAGAATCTAACAGAACTGCAGACTGGGTGCGGGTCGCTGATGTGTTTGCCTTTATCCTCTATCGAGGTCACACCTCTGGGGGAACAAAGAGCCAATTGTGTCTTGAACTTTTGGAGGGAAAGTTTACGACTCTTTTTGTCTCAGAGCATGGTATTTTGCATATGTAATTCGATTGGGTGTTGATGCAAAACTACTAAAGATTCTTAGAACACTAATATATTGCCTATGTACCAACATATACTATACACTCTCGTCATCAGAAGACAAATTCATAGATACTAAACATGGTATAGGTGAGATTACATGAACGAGTGGTTCTATCATAAGCATGCATAAAACAGTATACAATACAAGAGACAATATACAAGAACAGTAACAACATACACAATGACCTGACGGATGTGTGTGTTCCTTCAAAGAAAGGTTTCCCTATGAATTAATTAGAGATGAGTCCATTTTTATGGGCATTATGTTTTTCCTATGGTTGAAAGATGGTGAGAGGGAGATCTCTCAACATGCCATTAGGTCATAAAGTTGACCTGGTCTGGCTGAGGCTGAGGCCCTGGCTCGTTCCCAGACATGCTGGCACCCAGTATGTTTATTGGGTGAGGGTTCTGTGATTATTTGTTTATCTAATGAATAATTGATTTGTTAAATCTAATGAACAAATGTGTGTCTGATTGGTCCAAATGCTCCACAACTTTACTAGACAAAAAAAATCAATGCATTCACTGCAAGTTTTTATCTTCATAATATATTTTGTTAACGATTATGACTTTGCTTTAGTGTAATAATAAGAAAATTATTTTTGCGCTCATGGTAAACCTGGAAATGCATATATATATATATATATATATGCATTAAAAATCAGTTTCGCTATTTCATACAGGTCCAAAAAAGTAATGATGCCAAGTGTAAATATATGGTCAGAAACTTTTTTTTAAATTATTTTTGCAGGAAGTCTCTTCTAAGTCTCCACATACCAAAAAAAATAAATAAAATAAAAAAGTGAAATATTATTATAAGTTAAAATAACTATTTTCTATGTGAATATAAATACAAATTAAATGTATTATAGTGATAAAAGCTGCATTTTCAGAAATTCAATGCTCAAGAAAACTACATTGTTGTCACTTAATATTTTTTTTTGTGAAAAACATGATACATATTTTTTTTCAGAATTATTTGCTGAATACAATCTTCAAAAGAACAGCATTTATTTGAAATATTTTTTTTGTATTAATTAAAAAAAAAAAAAAAAACTCTACTCCAATATTCAAGGCAAAAGTCCATCATAGCGCAATACATAGAATTACTCAACATAAACACACAGTTAATGGTTTTTGTATAGAACCCACTCAGTTTCACTATGTTAGAGTGACTGAAGCCGATAAAGTGGACATGTGTAAGTATCATTACTACTTTTTACCCAGGAGGCCGTATTTCACTGATGCACTAATAGGTCACTGGAGTGTCATTCGATGAATAGGAGTTTGATCAAGAGAGGATAGTTGCTATGGAAATGGGCCAGGTAACACAGGTAAGGGCCACTGTTGATTGCCTGAACTCAAGAGGCCCTGATGAGAGAAAAAGACCACTTTACAATCACCAGCAGCGCACACATCACTTAGAGAGAGATAAGCAGATACGGTAATGGTCAAGGAAACCAGGCTGTGATTTACAGATATCTATCTATCTATCTATCTATCTATCTATCTATCTACATACATACATACATACATACATAATCATATGAGAAGCTATAAAGAAACCATATAAGATAATTGATTAAGTGATCTGTGAATAAATAGAGATTGATACATAAAATGCATTACCTTTCTGATACATGGACATGTAGATGACCCTGTATAATTCACTCTTCCTTTTTTTCAGTTTTTAGTTAAAACATGGCTGAAATAATCCAACACTGGCACTTGCCATTGTGTAGCATTTAATACTTCAGTTAAGTGAGTGACAGTCCGACAGTCCGAGATGGTGCGAATGGATCGAGGCGGGGACTTATTTGCATATTCATGTTCATCGTGAACTCTGTGTAGGGATCTTGTGAGTCAGAAAGCAGCTTAAAGCACAAAGTCGATACATTGCTTGAAAACCATAAACAGTCTGTTGTATGCCTATATCTACAGTATATTGTAATGAATTTGAAAATTCCGGCATGTCTCTCTTTCGCTTTGCCTATTGTGAGCATGAACTCAAGCTTACATGAACAAAACCAAATTACCATGTTTAGTGTGACTAAATACAATTACGCAGAGCATCTTTTGCATCTTCTGACTATGTATAACAGAGGAATTTGTTAACATTTGATTAGTCATCTACAATCTTTGATTTTTCAAAGTTGTAAGATAATTAGAGTTTGAACTGAACTTTTTTTCAGTCTTTGTTCTTCAAGATTTCATGTTTATTTCAATGTCATTTTAAATGTATTTTTAATTGTAAAATTTTCAAAACAAATTCTGAGTGAACAGTGTAGAAATAGTAAATGCTAAATATTGCAAACCGTCTTTTGGTATTAAAATAGTACTGTCAGGATTTACTAAAGACAGTGAAGAATTAGTGCTGAAAATGCATGGGCACAGCTATTTTTGCTCCTGACCTCATTAAATATGCATTTGTGGGAGTTTCCCTTTCAGATTAAAAATTGATGGGAGGAGAGTATTCAAATGAATCATTCATGTTTATTTCAATGTCATTTTAAATGTATTTTTAATTGTAAAACTTACAAAACAAATTCTGAGTGAACAGTGTAGAAATAGTAAATCCTAAATATTGCAAACCGTCTTTTGGTATTAAAATAGTACTGTCAGGATTTACTAAAGACACAGTGAAGAATTAGTGCTGAAAATGCATGGGCACAGCTATTTTTGCTCCTGACCTCATTAAATATGCATTTGTGGGAGTTTCCCTTTCAGATTAAAAATTGATGGGAGGAGAGTATTCAAATGAATCACGCAACGTGATTTATGAACATTTGCGGTCATCAAATTTCTGGTATTTGCACCATTATTTAATGCCCACAAAGTCTTAGGGCCAGATTTACTAAACAGGGCAAATTCGATTTAGAGCACGATTACGTAAAAGCACTGATGGGAGGAGAAAATTCTGCAGGTGATTTACTATGAATGCGCACATTAAAGAACACAGACGCAGCCAGATCATTACTGCCTCCTTTTTTTGGGCGTTAAATTATGGTGCAAATACCAGTAATTTGACTAGAGCAAATGTCAGTAAATTGCGTTGCATGATTCATTTTAATACTCTCCTCCCATAAATTTTGCATCTGAAAGGGAAACTCCTACAAATGCATATTCAATAAGGTCAGGTGCAAAAATAACTAATTCTTCTCTGGACATCTTTAGTAAATCCTGACTATTTTAACACTAAAAGATGGTTTGTGCTGGCGCAAGCTGTTAGTAAATCTGTTAGTACAATTTAAAGGGGTCATCGGATGCCCATTTTCCACAAGTTGATATGATTCTTTAGGGTCTTAATGAAAAGTCTGTAACATACTTTGGTTAAAATTTCTCAATGGTAGTGTAAAACAACACCCTTTTTACCTTGTCAAAATCCACTCTGTTTTCAGCAACCCGTTTTAGTGCATGTTCCTTTAAATGCTAATGAGCTCTGCTCATCCCGCCCCTCTCTTCCGTGGGGTGACGAGCCGTTCTCATGAGACTGTTTACTTTAGCCACGGAACTTGCTAACTAGCATGTTATTAGGAAAGGTGATATGCAAAGATTAATAAAATAACCTTATACTCACTTCTTCTGGAGGTGAAGCTGGATCACGAATGATTCGTGCGAACATAAACGCATTTAGGTAGATCGGGGATCGGCACATTCTCTTCAAAAACAAAAGTAATCCACTGCGTTTTCAGCGGCTCAGATGTCAAGAGTAAATGACGACTGCTATGTTCATTATTACATCCAACAACAGAACACCTCAATCGCTTAGGAGTCATTCTTGTCTACATCTGCTCCGGCGGTGAAACAATGGCGGACTGATAACAGCTCACTCTGGGCGGGTCTAAGGTAAAACGCTAGTGTCAATCAATAATCGTGGGAGGGGCCTTGGTCTGTGAGACAGGCATCTGAGAATGGTTTGACATGAGAAAGGGGAAATTATTTAACGAAAAAAAAAAAATAATAATAATTAAATCTGGGTGGATCTTTATCATTATAGGGTGGTTGTGTACACTCACTGCCAACACACATTTCAGTTGAAACAACTTGTAAAAGTTGCATCCGATGACCCCTTTAAACTATTTTGCACTTGAGATGGCTGCAATTGTTGTTGCTATTAGGAAGCACCACAGAGAACAGACAGTGCGTGGTAGAAGGAAGATAATTTTTTCCACATGCATTAATTTATTTGGAATACCAGAAGAACACATTATCCGAACATATCGTTTGCATCGGCTCTGCTTATTTGCGACTACGCTAATTTGTGCTGCGCTTGATATATTGCGTTGGTCGATTGGTAAAAGGAAGGTTGCGCCTGTGTTCTTTAATTTGTGAATTGCACTAATTTGCCCAGTTTAGTAAATCTGGCCCTTAATGTCATATTATTGCTACAACTGTAATTTATCGTGATTAACAATGAAAACATAAAAAAAAGCACAGTTCTCAGTTTAATTGAAACAAACAAACAACAACAACGCTACTACTACTACTAACAATAATAATATAATTAATTAATAATAATAAAAAGAAACATTGCACTATATTGGTGCTCCCGTTTACATTAACTTCTGGGGGTGATTGGCTAAGCCTTTAAAGAAACAAAGGTTACGGCCCTCCTCATGTCTCACTATTGATTTAATTACAGAGCCAATATCAGGCTTAATTTAGCGAACCGTTGCAGCAGAACTAAAGCAGCAGAACTCTCTTAAAATGCTGCAACTGAAGGTGAAAGAAACGAACATCTGCATGAGAGCTAAAAAATTATTCTGAGACCTCTCCGCTCTGACAGATTCCTGATCAGCAAGGAAAGCGATACCATCGTCTCCACACGAGATGTCTCCAAATGCTCCAATCAAAGAAAAAGCAAACCCTTGTGCGCTCTAAAAATAGTCTGTCTTTATCCTGCTCTGATTTGTAATACGGATTTGTGAGCGTTCCCGTAGCCACGCGCCGTGTGCTGGCTGAACGTCTGCCAGAGACTTCAGAGAGGCCTGTGTCAGGAAGAGAAATCGTTGACGGAGGCGGCATCCGAGAAGTTGTGGTTCGTGAAGGGGTGTTTACCACGTTGAAAACGATGCAGCTTTGGAAATGGAAATTTCCTGCCTAACCACCTGTGCAACGTTAGCTTGATGAATGTAGTGAATAATGTTTCAGCTCACACGACAGGGAACCCTCCGGCACGCGGGGTGTCAAGCCGTCTGCCAGAGCGTCTTTCGACTCAATTTGAAGTGGGAGGAGGAGTTTGACGCCCACTGACCTGTCACTCTCCGCACTACACTGAGCTGCCATTAGAGTAGAACTGTCATTAACTGCATGATTTAATACAGCAATAATGCCTCAAACTGACAGACAAATGACTTACAAACACAACTATATAAACACGCATATGCGTACACACTGATGCTATAGCCACAGAAAATCACCTGCATTGTACAATATATTTTTTAAACTGATTACATGCAATCTGGATTTGTAAACGAAAAATACTTGCAATTTGAAAATTGACTACTGGATTTACAGAAATCATTTTATTTTTTAGGAGCGTTTTCAGTAATGCAACATATCGAATCAACCCCTCATTAACACATTTTAATTCTTATTTGAATTACCATTCAGAATAACAGACCCCAACGGTCATATGGAGAATTATACCATGGTGTGAAAACAAAAATGTGTAAATAAGTAGTGTTTAAGAGCATTAAAAAGGTTAAATAGTCAATCAATAAAAACAGTCTAAAACATAAATAAAAACAGTCTAAAACTAGAACTGTTGGGTCCTGAAAACAGCATAATTTAAAAAAAACAGCACCATTAATGGCATCGCCTAAGATTTTAAGGGCCAGATTTACTAAACGGGGCAAATTAGCGTTAGAGCACAATTCCATAAAAGTGCCAATGGAAGGGAAAAATTTTGCATGTGAAAACAGACGCAGCCAGATAATTTCCATAATGACCAGCGCAATCTACCAAGAGCAGTGCAAATTACCGCCTGTTTTAAGACATGCTTCTTTTGGCCGTTAAATAATGGTCATAACAAAATCAGGAATTATTATAATCATAGCCTAGTGTTCATTAATGATGGAAAGCAGATTTAAAAAACCCCAAATATATCAATGAATTTGCCCATTCCAGACTATAAGCATTTTTTCTCTCTCTGAAAGCAAACAGATAAATGTGGTGCATGTGTCGCATTTAGGAAATGAGGTTTGCTTCTGAAAGTCATACGTTGCTCTAAACGGCCCTAATGTTGCTGTGTTTCCACATTGAGGCCAACTGATTCAATTAGGGGGCAGCAGAGATACATGCCAAGTTACACATTCAGTGATGAATATGTGCTCTCAGTGCATATGAATATTCATTTCAGCCCGCTGGGTATGCATGCACTCAGATATAAGCGCTAAGGCAATAAATGCCATTAAGAGGAGCCTCTGTTGTTTGGCTGTATTTACAAGAGTGAAAGTAGCTCGAGGATATAGACTCCAGTCATTTATCATACTTTGTCAATGTAAATCAAGCTTTTGGGCCAGTGTCCAGTGGTGTTCCCACGGGAAGATGAATGCCAGCGGTTCATTCAATGAGTTGAAACCTTAGGGCAGCAGTGCTGTTCACATTGAATCCAGCCAATGTAACCCACTCGCAGACAACATGAATCAAAATCTAACCCAGGCTCATAAAAAAATATGTGCTTGTGGCAACATTTTAGCAAAAATGATATAACGTTGTTTTTTTTTTGCATAGTTCAAGGCAGTTTCAATGTGAAATGTCTGGTGAGTGTACTACAAGGTTAATGCTCTATCATGTTAAAAAAATAACACACTAAATTCTACCCCAAATGTAACCAATAATGTTAACGAAAGAACATGTGTGAGAAAAACGTATTTGCTCAATATTTTACCTCATTGTAAATGCTGTACCGGGTGAGCTACCGAGCAAGTTTACTTTGCTGGTTAGGTGATACACACTTTTAAATGTATTACTTTACAAATCACACACTATGGTAAAAGCATTTTGAGATGATAACATAGTATTGTACAAAGAAACGCGACAATCTGCCCTTTTAATCATATTTTTTTTTAATGCAAAATTCGCATCCTATTTTACATTCATCAGTATATGCAACTGTAAAAAAAATAAAATAAAAAAAGTTCTTCACTCACTTTTCTCCGGACATCACCAAAGCTGCATAGATGGAGAAAAATATGTTATATAATAATATAAGAATGTATATTATGTTGGCTATTTCATGTAAAACATGGTTAAACCACACATACATTTACTTAAAGCTGCAGTCTGTAAGTTTTGCCTCTTTGTCGCTATCTCTGTTTGAAACCTGCAACTGCACTTATTTGCGGAATTATTTTCTTAACGTGGGTTGTGCACCGGCACGGCTCCAGTGCGGATGAATCTAATGTTTTGAGATGTAACTTATGTGTGACTGTCAGTCACCACACCGGTGTGGATATTCCCTGTACTTCAGATTCTTGCCGAGTATATTACCCAAATGATAATTTTCAATGGATATTGTCATCGGAATGAGTAAGTAACAAGTCTGACACATTTGTTCTGACCAAATGAGGAAAAAAGCATTAGAAATAAATCGTGCTATACAATGGTGATTAAATCTAATGATCGGTTGGCTCATATCCCATCAAAAAGTGCTAATTATTATTACTGTTACTTTGTTCTAAAATTGTTCATGTTAACAACATCAGCATTGCGTGACTGCGTGTATGTAGTGTGTATTAGCATTAGATGTAGATTTCAATTTCTGTACAGTCTAATCTCTAATTGTAATACTATTTGAATTTAATATAAAGAAATTATTTTAACCCAAAAATATATTTTTTCTTTCTTAGAACTGGTTCTCTTTGGAATACAAAACGTGTGTAATCCCATGTAGGCTATCTGTAATCAGATGCACATTTAAAACTGGAATATAATCTAGTTTCAGTCACTTGCATTTCATAAACACATAATCCTTTTTAGATTACAATCTGCCATCAAAATGATACATTTAATTATTCCAGCTGCTGTGAGAAAAGGCTATAAACGATCCAGCATTACATGCGATATAGCATACTAGCGGAGACGCCTTCTTTATGTTTACAGACGTGACGTAACGACGCAGCGACATGCTAGAATTTCCCGTGAATTCCTACCAGTCCCACTCAAATTAGAAAACATTATTATAAGCTTACCGTTGTGAATCGGACTAAAACAAGGCGATAGTTTTGAACACTGGTTGGTTATGTACTTTCTCAAAAATTGATTTCGTATAATTTTTAACCAAAAAAAAAAAGTTACAGACTGCAGCTTAATGTTTGCATAGACACTAACTACTGACATATTGACACCATCTAAAACATATGAACGTGTTCATGAATTCTTATTTAAACTATGGATATTTATTAGTTATTATTATTATTATTATTGAAATGAATAGGTTGATTTTATTGTATTTATGATCAATGAGATAATATTTTCAATTGCACTTGTTTACCAGTTGACCCAATTACTTAATTTGTAATTAGACAAACATTTAATTCTGTTTTGTGTGACTCCTGGTACCAATTTTTTTCAAAGAATTTAATAATTTCTAACAAAACTACACAATAAAATATTAAATTTATCATTATCATGTTATATTCATTTTATTAGCCGTGGGACATGGTAAATATGCAGTGACTAAAAAACAAATAAAAAACACCACAAATGATACAGGTGTAGGCAGGGCCATTTCTAGGCATAGGCGAACTAGGCAGTCGCATAGGGCGCCACCAGCTGAAGGAGCGCCAATGAGCGCACGTATTGGCACTTTTAGCAGGGTTGTGATAAAGAGTGGCACGGTCACCCTTGTAGCGAATTTAGCTCAACGACAGGAAATATGAATAATTAACCATAACTAGTTATAATTAACTATTCATATTTTAGATCCACTGTAGATATTTAGCTGACCACTCAGGGTCAACCGTCTTGTCAATTCTAAGAATGTTAATTTCCTGGTTAAAGGAAATAACCTTCTTACTGTACAATTCTATAAGTTTGTAACGTAAATCTGCATGATTATTGACTCCGGTTATGAGTAAACAATGAACACGTCAAGTGTGATACAAGTAAGGTTTTATTAACTACATAAACACTTAAACTAGTCTAACATACGACACCAATGCATTGTTAAAGGATCAGCGTGTCATGTAATATTCCCATATAAACTTTAACATCCAATTAAAAAATATTTGTATAGTAAAATTAGCTAATTCATGAGATCAATACATCATTTATTAGACCGCTTTGTCGAATTAAATGCATCCTTACAGAGGTGTCGAAATGCTGAATCAATTCAATCACTTCCAACAGCGCTTAATGGGAGCAGCGTCATAGAGGGCAGAGCGTCACGTTATTTAAAGGGGACGCTAACGCGTTAACGAGTAGCAAATGATTAAGTAGCTGCACTGGTTACTTTTATGCCACTGATAAAGCTTTTTTCTGTTTGGGGTAACACATGGGTTTTATAGGTTTGACTGAAATAATAATGCAATAACTGACACTTTAAATCAATGTTTCAAGAAACAACAA
>NW_015505437.1:773541-773811 GCF_001515645.1 Sinocyclocheilus grahami | reverse complement strand
TTTTGCCTAGGGCTTCAAATTGGCTAGAAACGGAGAGGACTCCAACTGCAACACATCGTCATTGGACTACTTTCTGCCATTTAGGACTAAACTGTTGTGATTACCTTTAACTGTCTATTTTGCTTTTCTTTATACTGTGTCATTTTTCAGAAACAAGTTTTAGAGATCTAAGAGGGATTAGTGGCTCATACAGTGGGTACGGAAAGTATTCAGACCCCCTTACATTTTTCACTCTTTGTTATATTGCAGCCATTTGCTAAAATCATTTAA
>NW_015505437.1:766175-773509 GCF_001515645.1 Sinocyclocheilus grahami | reverse complement strand
TATATATATATATATATATATATACATATATATATACATATATATGGCAATTTAAACACAAAGAAACTGTCATGTGAATAATAATTTCTTTAATATCCAGTGGAATTTGATTGTTGGTCGCTGAAGGATTAATTAGCTTGTGATAGACATTAATTTTCAGGCTGGCAGCATTTCAACTACAAATAAAGGTAGGTAACCACCAGGGGCCTGTTGAGTATGTTTAATATACTTTCCCAGCAGTATGCTTTAGGCGTCAGTCGGGAGGGACGGGTCAACCTGCAAATCAACCTGTTTGACCTGCAATTTGCACCAGAGGAGATCGGCAGCAATATAAGCTAGCAAAGCCCCCCTCCTCTTTCTTCTGACGCTCGCTCTTTATTAGTCTGCCATTATTGCTGGGGAGAGCCAGCTTTGTTAAGGAGGTTTTCTGTTTCTCAATGTGAATCAGCCTCCTGTGGGGATCAGTAAACGTGCCACCCTACTCCGTCTGTTAAAAGAGACAGATGTAAAGAGCGTGGCGCTCACATCGCCAGGCAAAGGGACTACAATGAGAGAGACAAACTTAAAAGTGCTGATAGACTTCAGTAACCTCTAACTAGCTCTGGTCTGTCAGTCAAATCCTACAGACATAATTACAGACAGATGCTGAGGTGCTACAGTGGCCTGTTTTATAATTAATCAATAGGTGACGCGCATTTGAATTGTGTTCTGTTCGATGTTGGGATTTAAGTTGGTATACTGTATGTTCACTGAATAAAACTGTAACGAATGAGTAAACCCTTGTGAAAAAAATGCTTGCTTTTAATTTGAACCATGTTATTCGATATTACATTTAAAATTAACGTAATAACGTATTATGTAAATTTGGATTATTTGAACTTACATAATAACGTAAGTTCATCATTCCAAATGTGTAATTAAAAATATATTTAGACATGTGCCATACAAATTAAAATTTTTTTTTTTTGGACATATTTTAGATTTTAATTTCCAATAAAAGGTTTTTGGTGTATTCAGCAGTACACTCTATCCATATTTCATAGACAATAGAAGTATTTATGAAATTACAAAGTTATACTTAAGTGGATTAAAAACAACAACAAATAATGCAATTAAAGGTGCGAAAAATTACATAAAATGTGCACTATTAAATGTATTATTTTAAAGTATATTATTTAAAATATACTGGCATGACAAAATGTAAAGCATCTCTGTCCAACCTCTCCAAGTCAGGGAGCATGCACTCCGACTGTTGTTTGTCTAAATTAATCATCAATTGCGCAGTATAAACAAGTAGGATTTTGATGCTGATGATCTGAGATACAATCACACATTTACTGCCACTAGGTAAAATGTTATCGTGCAGATATTGCTCTTTCATATTTCATGTGCACTGTAAGTCTGTAAAAAAATTAACCACTTATTCTTCAACTTAAAAACTTAAATTCAGCTGCCTTAATATGTTTAAGTACAATCAAATTGGCTATACAAGTGTTTTTAACCAAAATTATATTAAACAGACTTAAAAAAGAGTCTTATATAACTTAAAAAGATTAATTAAAGTAATGGAAAGGCATATTACCTTGACTAATTGATCACTTTTTTATTCACGGGTGTTTAAAAAAATACACATATGAAAAATTAGTTGACACGCAGTAAGAATATAAAGCTCAAATCATTTGATATGACACACATTTGAAATATTTGAGTTCACATTGACATATCTGACTTTTAATTGCGTACTTCATGAACTTGGCAAATTTAAGCTTCCTTTGAGATGTTATTTAGATCTTTCTAGAAACACATGCGAGTTCACTGGAGACCTTTTCGGAGGCGTGAATTTGAGATTCAGAAGTCACAATTCGCTCTCTGTTGAATCACGCTGTTGTCTAGAAGGAACAATTGATATATTAAAGAGATCTCCTTTTTGCGATTTTTCTTGCCAACTGGCATTCTTTGTAGTAATCAGTCTAGATTCCAATTGCAAAAAAGTACATCAGCAAAAATTATTTGTGGCTTTGTATGTCCAATTCCACTGGCAAAGTTTCTACTTTCCATTTATGCGTCAAGAAATATAGATCAAACAATGGTAGATGTGAGAAAAACAAGGTTTTTCATCCGCTCTCCAGGATTGCTGGTGGGTTTCTCCCGCTGAGGTTCAGGCGGATTTGGGAAGTCAGTAGAGTCTAACTAATCAGGGGCTGCTTGGGGGAGCATTGAGACAGACATGTGGAGGGGAAATGTGACACCTGGAAATTACACAATGTAATGGAATCAGCCAAGTGGTAAATGTAGCTTTTAAACAGGTTTTGTGTTCTCCATTAACTGCACAGACACTGATTGGTTCTGACAGTGCAGAAAGTGCTGGTCAGCATGTTCGCTAACTCCTATCGCTTGCCCCGAATTTCTTCTTAGTTAGTGGGCTGTTGGGGCCCAGAGACAATTCGCCTGGTGTAATGTGAGGAAAAATGGGAAGAAAGGGATCATGGTTAGATCAGACACCTGACCATATAGCTTGTAGACATGTTATACTCCTTTATATTTGTGTATTTCATTTTTGCACTCTTTGAACTGAACACAGTGTGCATGTTAGGTTACGTTATTATGAAATATAACAGATAAAATTAATATAACTGTTAAACGAAAATGAAAATGTGCCCCATTCACAACTGCCAAATCTCTGGTGTTTTTTTTTTTAAAGTGTAGAAAATAGTTTAGAAAATGTATTTCTTTTTTTCTTCACACAGTTCTTTTCAATGCAACAATTCATTATGGCTATCACTGTCAAGCTCCAAATAGCCCAAGGAAGAAAAATATAAATAAAAGTATAAAACTTGTGTGAAATCATACTGAAGTTTTGTGTTGTCTGCAGCTGCCAAGTTTTATGTTCAAACTGGCTTGTCTCATTTAGTTGTAACTTTTTTGACAACCAACGTCGTTTGGTGTCTAACTTGGTGCGATGTGTCAACATGCCATTTCTGAATCTAAATGCAAGTGTGATTTTAGCTGATAAGGTTGAAGTGTTTGGAGAGGTGGATTATCAGTGAATCATTTTTAGTCTGTTGATCATACAAAGATACCGTATGACCTTAGATAAGTTGTAATATAGCAAACATGTCACATGTTGTCATTATTGGAGTGTGAATATCCTTCAAAACATCTTTTTTTGTGTGTATTCCACAGAGGAAAGGAGAACCCAGGCTTATTGGAATCTGAACGTTTCTCAGAACCTACAAAGTGTAATGTGCAATGAGTGGTGGCAAAAGTACATTTAATTTTCTTTGAAACAGGTGAATCTGGCAACATTGAATTACGTTGGTTGCTGCATGTATTGTGGCAGTGTGGATACAAAATGTCCAGTAAGTGGCGCTAAACGGTTAATGCTCTATCTCATTTGAAAATAGCGGACCACCTACACTAAACCTAACCGATAGTGTTAAAAAAGCTTGCTAAAGCAACCATGCCATTTGAGCATGTTTCTAAGAGCATGCCGCGATAAATGCAGTGCTCTACTGGGTGGGCTACTGAGCAATTTTACTATGTTAGAAGCTGCATATGTATAATGCAAATTGAAAATGTATTAGTTTACAAATAATACATTATGGTGTGTAATGGAACCATGGAACTGTGTAAAAATAAGTATTTATTATTATTGATCCTGTAATCATAATTTGTGTTAAAAGGAATTAAAATTTGTTGGTGTTTTACTGCTCCTAGTGTTCATTTCAGCTGGAAACCCCAATGAATTGTATTTGTAGCTTTGCAAAACTGTATACAGAATTATATTTTTCCAATGAGCCTTTGTTGGGAAAGTAAGTGTATGGGTTTTTGAATAAATTATGACTATTTTTATTTTTAGGTGAATTACAGTATTTAAGTTTATATGAACACAGAAGTTTTGACTTTAGTTACTTTTCTCGTATGCATGCAACTTCTAAAATGTCAGTGGCCACTGGCAGTTAACTGAGGTACGGCATTAGACACCAAATACGTGTCCAGTCAAATAGCAGCCTTTATAACCCGACACCTCTGATATGCTTTGAATATACACTGCAGGGTGATTCAATTTTCTTGACATCGTGAAAACATGTGCTTCAGGAGGGAACCCTGGGTATGGGAGCCAATTCTGTGACAAGGATGAAGTGAGCTAAGGCCTTTCAAGGAGGCAAGCACGATCTCCATTGCAAATGAGAAAGGAAGCCAGTTGGCTGTGCGGCGGTTTGTGTATTTCAAATGAATAAATGACAAAAGCTTGTATTCTGCCAGTCAGTCACTGAACTTTTCTCACTCTGCGGTATTCATTTCCTACATCAACAATCAGGGAAGTTTCTTTTAAAAACCTCATGATTTCTGTAGATTTAAAGCACTTCTTGTGCATGATCCTAACTGGCATTAGCTCAATAATCCAAAGCATAAGAAGTAGCTAAATTAGCCCAAGGGATGCTAATGTTAAAATTGTCATGATGACAATTAGCTGCACTGCCCGGGGTACTTTTGTAGCTCGCTATTAACATAATGGACTAAAACTTTGCGAAGCCCTACAAATCAGCACAGAGTCTCAAAGCACAGTTTAACTGAGCATTAAATTCAGACTGACAGTCAACGAGCACCTTTGCTTTTTTTAGCATCTAGGTCATCTCTTTAGCATTGACACTCAGCGTCGCTCCCGGTGGCTACCCAGTCATCTGAAGGGCAAGATCAAATAAGTTCTTTTAGCGCTATTGAACCTTAACTGTATTCTCACGTGGACATTTAAGGAAGGTTCAATGCCGTGATACATGACGGCACTCTCTCATGAGGAAACGTTACTCTAGTAATTTTATCCTGATAGTACTATAACAACTCTCTGATGCTGGATTCGAAGGATTCCATTGCTTTACTTTGAGGTTACCCGCTTAACTTCATCTTCTTCAAAATCTGTTAGATTTTTTTTTTTCATGTGTAACACAAAAGAAGCTTCTGGTCAGTTCATAATATCCAAAAATTTCCTTATGAGATTGTCCAGTACATGGAGCAATATGTGACCCTGGACCACAAAACCAGTCATAAGGGTCAGTTTTTCGAAATTGAGATTTGAAAGCTGAATACATAAGCTTTCCATTGATGCATGGTGTGTTAGGATAGGACAATATTTGGCCGAGATACAACTATTTGAAAATCTGGAATCTTAATGTACAAAAAAATTCGAATATTGAGAAAATCGCCTTTAAAGTTGTCCAAATTAAGTTCTTAGCAATGCATATTACTTAGTTTTAATATATTTACATAAAGAAATTTACAAAATATCTTCATGGAACATGATCTTTAATTAATATCCTAATGATTTTTGGCATAAAAGAAAAATCTATAATTTTGACCCATACGATGTATTTTTGGCTATTGCTACTAATATACCCGTGCAACTTAAGACTGCTTTTGTGCTCCAGGGTCACATATGAACAAGTAAAATGTGCCAGATTTAGTTAAGGTAGGGCAGGGAAGGAAGGGCAGGTTAATGATAAAACAAAACAAAATAAAATTGTAGCACTAAAAATCCATATGTTCACAATATTTGTCACAACCAACCTATGTATGCATGTATGTATTCATTCTTTCTTTCTTTCATTCATGCATGCTTAATTACAATGCCTTTTTATATCTTCCATTTCTGGTGGGAGTTTATTCCAGTTATGGGTTCATCTAAAGGCAAACTAAATATTTTTATATTTGATAGTTAATTATTTAGATAATTATTTCAGACACACATAACAACCCATTTAACAGAAAAAAAGTGTTTAAAGAATAATGTTTTAGTGGGGAAATATTGGCAATTCTCACTTAACTTTCAAAATTTTATTTAAAATGTATTACATCCAACCAGGAGTTTGCATACGCAACAGTTCCAAAGCTCAAAAGCTCTATTGGAAATTATTGCTCTATATGAAATTGATGCAACCTGGTCTCATAAAAATAAGGTAGAATCAATGACTTTTGGTTTGTTGCTTGCCATTTGTTGTTGGTGGAAAGGTGTCTTTACAACAGGTACAGAACAAAATGCCAGATTGGCATATAAATAACCAGCACAATATCATGACTATTTAAAACTATTACATATTTGCTGAATTGGTATTATTTATTATGATTTATTTGTACATTTTCATGTGATCTGCTTACACCTTAGTGATGGTTATTTTTATGGGTGGTGTCTAGGTGATCCTTCATGCTTTATTTATTTATTTAAAAACGTGCATGTTTTGTATAATTCACATCATACAAAAGCCTATGAACTTTGTAAAACAGTTAAAATTTTCCTGTGACTGAAACACATTACAGCTCCATTTCGGTACTCGTGAAAACAGTTTTCAAAATCTTCTTCAAAGCTGTTATTATTCCTAATAGATACAGTTGTGTTTAGTTGTCAAGGCCCAGCGCAACCTGTGTTGAAGGTTTGATTTTCACCCATCCGTCAAACTTGAAAAATGACCACATGGGCCAAAAAAGATGATTTCATTTAATTCATTAAATGATGACTTTTAGGCATATTGTGCACATTATTAAGAATTGCTAAAGAGGACGTGCTTGGCAGGTTATTAAAGCGCACCAGGAATGGATTCTTCAAATGTGCAACAGATGGAATCAGGGTGGTGATGAACAAGAACAGTCTGTCCATCAGTGGGCCCTTCCTACTGTGAAAATGTGTATTCAACAGAGAAATATACCGATAGATTAAAAACCAGAGGTGTTGGAGAATATTTGACTATATTATTTTGTTATTAATGCAGCACATGTTGTTGTTTGTGGAAAATATGTGGAAGTAACACGTACAAATGTATTTATTTTTATCTTCTCTGAGATGATCAGTCTTGTGTTTTTAAAGCAACGACATCTGGGACACCTGCATTAATTATTAATCAGGCCTTTATTTTCTCCTTCATGTGATTTGATTATATTCTTTTTGAAGTGTCTAAGCTGAATGAGGCTGAATTATTTATAGCTGAGAGCACTCATTTTTATTTAGTTTAACTTGATGTACTAAAATAACTAAAACAGAAATAAAATATTTTACACACAGTAAAATATTAAAATATGACTCAAAAACCGTAGCGAATATATAGCTCTTCTTCTGCATATCTTGTTTACTTGATATTATTTATTTAGATTTTTATTGTTTAAAGGGGTTATATGATGCGATTTAAATTTTTCCTTTCTCTTTGGAGTGTTACAAGCTCTTGGTGCATAAAGAAGATCTGTAAAGTTGCAAAGACTAAAGTCTCAAATCCAAAGAGATATTCTTTATAAAAGTTAAGAGTCAGTCACACCTACCTAAAACGGCTCGTTCTAACACGCCCCCACAT
>NW_015505437.1:689951-766060 GCF_001515645.1 Sinocyclocheilus grahami | reverse complement strand
TATAAGTCATTATAATCCGTAATTATGTCCCCACTGGATGCAACGAATGCCTCGTTTATAATGGGTTTTTTATGTTTTTGAATCATTGCTCCGGCCTGACAGAGCATCATCACAGTATGGTAGGGGCATAACATTTCCGTAACCCGCTTGAGGTATTCGGCCAATCATAATGCACTGGATAGCTGGTCAATCACAGCGCACCTCGCTTTTCAGATCGATGAGCTTTGTAAAAATCTACGCGTTTCAGAAAGATGGGGCATAGAGGAGAATCAATAATGTACAGTATGTGGAAAATAATGTGTTTTTTTAACCTTAAACCGCATAAACACATTTCATTACACCAAATACACAAAATAATGTTCTTTTTAGCAACATCATATGACCCCTTTAATAATACAATTGCATACACGCCACGTCATCGCGTGATAAAATAAACAAACTGGTTATTTTAATGAGTTAATTGAAAGAACCAGTTCATGGGAAATAATCAGCTTTTCCCAGAGTCTATGGATTACAGGTAATAATGTTGTAAACAATGTAAAGTTTCTTGCACAGACTGATAATTTCGCGTCATAAGATCTCAGTATTTTGTCAGGAGCCACAGGTATTCATTTTATGTTGCTGTATATGCTTTAGGGACTTACATTTACATTTGAAGGGAAAAAAGTCAGCTACATCTTGGCCTGCTTGAGTGAATTAACAGCAAAGTTTCAAGCTAGCATTCAAATCTGTAGCACAAATGGTGCCGGAGAAGGTACACAACAAAGTTTAATACAAAGGTTAGAGGTCCCTGAATCTAAATATGAGCAATAGTAATTGTGATACATGCCTTAGAAAACACAACTAATAAGTGTAAATAAGCTCTTTTATTTATGACTTGAGGCTATGATGCAATGTTTTTACTAGGTCAAATGTCATTCAGTAAATGGTTTTTATCCAAAGCTATAGCAGTACACTAATTACAGGAACAGTAGTTTCATTGGAGAGAGCTGCGGTTATATACCTCTTCAAGGTTAAAACACTAGTAAGTCACGAGGAGTGTTTTAATAACTTTCATGGGCTGCAACCTTGAACCCTTGACCTCCACGTCAACAGATCAGATTCGTAATCATCAGGCTGGCCTCATCTCACTCGCCTAATCAAACGTTGATATCTGCTTTCAACAGCAATCTGTCATTCAGTATTTACAGCAACTAACATTCAGTATTTACCTAAGGTTGAAACCCATCCATCATGCGTAAGTGTTAATGGAAACACTCTGGCTATTATCCCACAAACTGTCGGGCTGCAAAATGAGATTAAATTACGAGACATTCTGTAATTGTGAGACATTCTGCCTAGTGACCAGCACAAACGCCCATGGAAATGCCTCACTAATGTCACTTGTCATGTTTGTCTGGTATAGCATATTCTGTGCGTGCATTAATCAAGTGCATCCTGCATAAATCACTGATGATGTAATGGGACTGTTGTGCTGGCTGATGTCTTTCCTGTCCCCTCCTTCCTAAAATAACAACAGCGTGGTCACAAGAGGCACCTTCAGCCCAATCTGTGTACATCTGCCTGCCACATTTGAGCTAAAACATGATGAAGTATTAATGATATTTTCCTCGTAGAGCGCCGCCAGCCAGGTCTGCAGTTGACATCTGTCTGACAGAACGCAAGGAGGCCATAGCCAAATCTCCACAGCCTTGAAGAATCACTTTTCCTAAGGGGACACACTCAGGAGCATTCTGGCTGGATACAACCATCCCCCCTCCTTTCTATCTCCTCATGTTCCTTCGTATGTCAAGCCGAGTACTTGGGGCTATTTTGGAACTGATTACTTTAATTGGCAATAAACTGCAATTATTTTGTGCAGCTGGAAAATGAATGGCATACTAACAAACACGAAACAAATAAATCTAACCTTTTGACAGTCTACCCCAAAACCAATTTTTAATGGAAATGCAATCAGAAATCTTAAAGACTCCATGAAAACTGCTTAACAAGAGACATTTTCTGTCTTTTGTTGATGCACTTAATATTGGAACAGGAAGTTAGTGCTTCTTCCTTTTCTTAAAAATCTACTTCTTACTTACCATACTTAGTGGAAAGTAGCATTAGTGGAAGGGATATTCTTATTCTAGAGAGCATTTGCTTAAATAAATATATGTGAGAGCAAGATGAAACATAAATATTTTTAATTAATTTACCCATTTTAATCCAGACTGTAATTTAATATTACATGTGCATCTCCGCACATCTAATAGAATAGTTCACCCAACAATACAATTTGCTGAAAATGTCCTCACCCTGAGGTCATGCAAGATGTAGATGAGTTTGTTTCAGATTCTGAGAAATGTAGCGTTACATCACTTTCCCACCAGTGGATTCTCTGCAGTGAATGGGTGCCGTCTTAAAATTAAATGCTGTGTAAACTATTCTCTGAAACTTGTGTCAATGCAATTTACACCAAACTCGACAGTCATGCTGAACCACACAATAGATGGCAGTGCAGTGTCTAATACCATTGTGATATCATATTTAAAACCCACAAAGAACAGTGACACTATTAAAAAGTGCTTTACAGTGACGTGCTTTACAGTTATGTATGTCACATCCCTACTTGTGTGGATATTATGAAGTTACCCAGTCATTAAAGATGAGAGCTGAAAGGATAAACTTTGCACAGACAAGGTTAATAAGCAATTCTACCACACTAGTCTTATCTCAATATTTATTTAAGCTACAGATTTTACAGAATACAAAATCCATAAAGTGCATCAGCTTCCTTAAAGGTTTATTTCATCTATGACCTATATTATAAGATCTCGGATCAACTGATGAGTTCATGGAATTTCATAAAGCCTATTTCTGTGGTTTCATGTAATTAAATGTGTTGCTTTTTAAGTATCCCATTATGAATAGCATCAGTTTTCCTGTATCTCAGATAATTGAAATGCCAAAGAAAATGGAGCTGACAGACTGAATGACTGACTGACTGGCTGAGTGGGTATCGGGTGAATGTCTTTCGACAGTTACACCAGACAGGAGTAATGAAATTGTACAAGGACAGATTTTTTTTTCATTCATAGACGCAGTAGCATTACCAGCTAATACATTCATATTTTACTCTTTATGTGATGAAATTGCTCTCTACGAAATACCTCACGCTGCTTAGTCCAACTGTTCTGTGCCTACATAGAGCTAAAATACACATAAAAGCATATTTGGTTTTGTTTAACCTTTTAAAATGTTCAAATTGGGCACAATTTTATTAAATATACACAATCAAAAGTGTCAGAGCTTTTATTTTTATTTTCATCTAATAAGCAACCTTAATTCTAGGAAATTGTCAGACATTTTTGTCAAAAAGGTTGTTTGTTCACAAAATATTAAATGAAATACTTGTGTATAGAAGTTGATATGCTTTTTGCTCCTTTCTTTATGAATCATAAATGGCCTGTAAAATGTCAAGGAAAAAGACATTCTAAATAAATAAATGAATATTTGTCATATCAAAGAATCAAAATCTGAAAAAACGAGGGCTCTCAACCTATTATGAAACCCAACATAATTTGACTCTGTGAATATTACATTTTACATGATTTTCAGTTACATTAGTATTGGCTTGACTCTTTCAACGGCCCATTTCTAGTAACATTTGTTCATAAATGCATGCCAACGTAAATTCAAAATTGCTTATGAATTCATACAATATCTCCTATTATTTTAATTGCAGTGGACAATGCATAATGTTACAAAAAATGAGGAACGTTTTTTATTGGTTTTAAAGCAATAAAGATAAACAAAAAGCATATTTTCCCCATTTGATCTAATAATTAATGCATTAAACGGTTAAAAGAGCTGTAAAATATAGACTCTTCTCTATCAAAGCACCACTGAATAAGTCTGTAAAGAATTCTAGGACAAACTGTAGCTGATAAGTTCGGTAGGTGATCCAGTCTAACCCTGGATAATGACCAGACAATTCCAGAGTGGACAGCGTGAGACGTGTGAGAGCAGATAGACAGTCAGAGAGACACAGGACAGTGAAGTGCGGTTGATGAAACTTGTATTCCATCATCTGTAGCTGACAGAAGCTGTCAGACTCTCTCTCATTTACCTTCTTTCTTTCTTTCTTTTTTTTAAATGTGTGAGTATGTAATATTGTGTGTGTGTGTGTGTGTGTGTGTGTAGAGTAGAGATTTGCTGGCACTGAGACCTTGGACAGAGGAGTAATTGATTTAGAGAATGTTAAAATCAATTGGCAGACAGCTGGGGTCTGGGAGATTAGAAGTGAAGTATAGGTGGAGTGGAAAGCAGGAGACAGCCCCAGAGCAAACAGTAATCTCGGCATTATAGACCTGGGGGAGATGTACCTGTTTTCTCTTATTTCACTTTCATTCTCTCTCTCTCTCTCTTTCTTTTTCTCTCCTGTCGGTGACAGTCCATAGTCTCGTACACCAACCTTGTCTCCGTCACAGCACCTCTCAGCAGCTTTGTGGCTTGGAGGGAAAAACTGAATTTGTTGAGACTGCGAAATAGCCAATTGAGTGTCATGTGATCAAGTAAGGTGTATTTTCATGTGACCTTTGACCTTTTTATTTCTACAAATATTCCAGTGTTTATGCTATGTTCAATTCATCTCTGAAATCGATGCTAAACTTCCTACTCTGAAAAATGCAGTATTTGGACTTTCAGCTTGGAAACCTGTGTGTAAGTTCCAACATGGGCTCTTTGGAAAAACACACTTTTATCTATATTTGAGCAAGAACCATTCCTATACATACAATTCACTGCAGATTCCTGCTGAAACGAACAGCAGAGGCAGTACACACCAACAACTTGTATTACTTTTCACAAAAAATATTATACAGGGCAAAATATTGATTAATAAAGACTTATTTTCATGTAGTTCCTTTCCCAGTACAAAAGACATGACCATAGTGCAAGATTTGTAAACTAATACATTTCCTTGTTTGCATCACATAAGCAGCTTCATATGCATGACTTTTCTGGAGTAGTAAACTTGCTTGGTAGCCCACCCGGTGCAGCAGTATAATAATGATGTAGAATGCTCATGCATGGAGAGCACAAAGACCTGTAAAAGCAAGGT
This sequence comes from Sinocyclocheilus grahami, assembly GCF_001515645.1. NCBI lineage: Eukaryota > Metazoa > Chordata > Actinopteri > Cypriniformes > Cyprinidae > Sinocyclocheilus > Sinocyclocheilus grahami. The sequence goes on along the minus strand of NW_015505437.1, from coordinate 760,959 downwards.
AAAATGGTATGTTGTTTTGGTTTATGGTAGGGTTTCGTGTAGACTGTACGGTATTTTCAGACACGAGCATTAAAGTTTTAGCCCCACTCACCGAATATTTCCATCAGTATAATAAAATGCTGCTGGATTTGTGTTTATCAGTTTTGTGCATTTGACTGGACATTTCACGTTGAAAGCAAAGCAAATGTCAAGGCTTGCCTGTATAGCAGCTTAGGCTACATTTACTGTGGATTCATAAAAACAACTAAACATTTTACCTCAACAGTTCTGATTATGGAATTGATATATAACACACTAAATAAACATTGAATTGACAGTTCAACTTTAAAGTCGAAGTACAGGGTAATAAAACCTGTTTAACAAATGTATGCGGACACAGGTGTTTAAAACATGGTAAATTACCCTCTCTTACACCTGCAAAACAAATGTGCTGTACAGCATTCTTTATCCTTTACAATTTAGTTGCTAGGAGATGATTATATTGTCAATGAACACCTGCAAACTAATGTTAGCATCGACATTTTGCTTCCTTATGTCATCATCTGAGTATTAAGTAATGAAATTACTTTATAGGAGATATCAAGTTGAAATATCCCACATCTGACATTGAATGGAAAGCACCATTAACATTAACACTGCAAAAAATCATTTTCTTAACTTTTTTGTCCAGTAAAAAGATCTAAACATCCTTAAAGCAATATCAATTCCCTTTAGAAGCAAACTTGTGTAAGACTTTGTATTTAATATTGCAGTATGTGTTGAATCTTTACCACTTCGGAAAGTTTTTATTATTGTTTTTATTTAAGAATAAACCACATTCAATTTCGTTAGACTAGTAAATTGTAAGGATGTTTAGTATTCGCTTTTTTGCTTTCCAGTAAAATTACGAAAATTATGTTTTGCTGCATACAATAAAAACCACATAGTTTATCTTTTCAAGTACTGCCCAGGATGAAATAGGCCACTTAATTTAATGAAAAAAACAAGGCTGCGTTCAAAGGTTATTTGTTTAATTGTTCTCAGCCCGATAGAACAACTTGAATATATCCGAACCTTTGTCCTGCTGCTGGAATATATCAAGTCTGTTGTCCGATAGATTGAATTAAATCAGCAGAGTAAATCTGTCAGTGTAATGGTGGAGAAACCGGCTTTGGAAGAGGACTCAGGCTGAAGATATACAGCAACAAGAAGGAGGACGTCGAGGAGGAAAGAGTGCAGACTACACCATTCACAACAAATTAGTTACATGAGTGCAGAAGTTTGAATACTACCCTTAAGCTATTTGGAACAAGTCTGAAGAAATATAGCAACTGAAATGAGTTACATTTCACTGCTAATCTGACCCTAGTAATTAACATTATTATGCTGCTTATTATTCCTCAGATAAAACAAAAATATATAATATGCATACTGTGGATAGTCGGGATAGCACTGCAGCACTGGCCTTTATGCAAATGGATTTAAGGTAGCTGAATCAGTGTTTCCGTTTGAGAAGTGGGACCTCACTCTCATCTTGCAAGACAGAAGATGTTTGCAAATCCATGCAGCCTCTTCAAGAAGTCATAGTGTGTATTCACTGTAATAAAAGCAGCACAAATGGTAATTAGTTTCTACATTTAGTGTACATTTGCTCAGTTCCACAGTGATTGCACTCAAAACTTGGTAAGCTGTATGCTAAATGGGTCTAAGAACATAACGGTTTGAAAGAACAGTTGCAGTTGAAGAAGGTTTAATATATGCTAATACAACGGCTTAGTGGTATGCTCCACTATACCATTACTTTCTGGAACAGAGAGGATGAACTTTTACGCTTTGTAGGGCTAGGACTGGCCTATAAGTCTGTGAGACAGCCTCAAGACCTGGTAAAACAATTGGCCACCTTTTATTGGATGTTTGCTTGTGCTTTATGTTGCAGTTGGTGGCAGGTTCAGATATTTTTTGGCTTGTCCGTTATTATAGTGAAAAACATGCCTTTACTTAAATTTTTACCTACTCCAAATGTGCACCTATACATGCAATTTACTGCAAGCTGAAATGAAAACTAATAGCAGTAAAACTTAAAAAAAAAAAAAAATAAATAAAATAAAATATATATATATATGTGTTATGATATTATGTTATGACCTCAAAATACTTTTACCACAGTGCATGATTTGTAAACTAATACATATCCAACTCCATATGTATGGCTTTTCTGATGCAGTAAACTTGCTTGCTACCCACCTGGTACAGCACTGATCTAGTGATGTGGAGCACATGGGTACAAACAAAATGGTAACACTTTACATTAAGGTTCCCTTAATAAAGTGTTTATAAAGGTGTTCATAAATGACTAATAACTCATTTAAAATGCATTTTAAATCATTGATAAGCAGTTATAAATGCATGAATAAAAAGGGTGATTTTAATGCAATACCTGTCAAATAGTGAGCCATTTTTAACTCACATGTTACAAATGCTTAATAAATATATTTATTAATACTTATTTCACTCAAAACCAGATTCCTGATTTATTTCATGATGCAGCAAAAATATACTTTTATAGCGAGTCTGAAGGTTGTTATTTATATTTTTCTCGTTTATGTCTCATAACATATGAACCTTAATGTAAAGTGAACAGCTTTGAATCATTTATTAATAAGTAATCAACATTAATAATATGTGAAAGTGAACCTTACTGTAAAGTGAACACCTGTGAACCATGTATCAATGCCTTATAAATGTTAATAACATGTGAAAGTAAACCTTAATGTAAAGTGAACAGATGTGAACCATTTATTAATGAGTTATAAACATTAATAACCTGTGAAAGTGAACCTTAATGTAAAGTGAACACCTGTGAACCATTTATTATTGAGTTATAACTGTTAATAAACTGTGAAAGTGAACCATAATATAAAGTGAACACCTGTGAATCATTTATTAATGATTTATCAACGTTAATAATATGTGAAAGTGAACCTTAATGTAAAGTGAACACCTGTGAACCATTTATTAATGAGTTATCAACGTTAACCTGTGAAAGTGAACCTTAATGTAAAGTGAACAGATGGGAACCATTTATTAATGAGTTATCAACGTTAATAACCTGTGAAAGTGAACAATAAATGTGAAGTGAACACCTGTGAACCAATTATTAACGAGTTATAAATGTTAATAACCTGTGAAAGTGAACCTTAATATAAAGTGAACAGCTTTGAGCCATTTATTAATGATTTGTAAACGTTAATAACTAGGGGTGGAACGGTTCGAGGGAAAAAAAATCGACCGTACGGTTCTCCACACACTAGGACCGCGGTTCAACTTAAATCTGACAACGCATCTGTAATATGGTTTGCTATAAATAACACGTAAAACAAACAGGGTTCGGCTAATGTATGTTTCTGTTAATCGACAAACCATTCACTCTTGTTCAATGCGAATGCCGTATGCTGGAATATGAGCAGTCATTTATTCCATCATTACCCGGGTGCTGATAGCACGCACACACAGGTGAGACCTGAACAGCACACGTTGATATCTGTGTTTAAACTAAACTCATTTATTTAAACATTTAAGAGCCAGAGGACGTGAGCTTGCACGCGCAGTGAGAAGATTTGTGTGTGCGCTCATCTGAAGCGCGCAAACCTGCGCCTCAGAACGAGCGCAAATATTAAACGTTATTATATTATTAATATTATTGTGTTTAAATGAACAAATTCACACAAAAATTATGTCAAAATGCCCGTCTTGGTAAGTATCCTATAGCAGATATAGCCGGCTGAACGTACTTACAGTGTCTTAAAGTGACAGCACTTTTTTTTTATATTAATCAAACAGCAACAACAAAGAAATCACTCACTGCTCTTGATTGAATAGCTTTTGTAACTTTAATAAAGATTCAGCTTTAATTTATACAGTCAAATATGCAATGTTGTTTTACATTTCATTGCTTTATTTAATTTCTGTACCTAAAAACTAATGCTAGACCTACCTAAAAAATCCCTGAAAATCCCTGTTTATTTTATTTGTATCTTTACTCTATTGTATTTATTTGTGCTGTTGCTTGTAGTTAGATAGATTATTCTTATTTTCTTTATTTTTATTTGACAGTATAGTTTTTCCCTTAACATAGCACATACCGAACCGTACCGAAACTGTGACTCTAAAACTGTGATACAAACCGAACCGTAAGTTGAACTGTTCCACCCCTATTAATAACCTGTGAAAGTGAACCTTAATGTAAAGTGAACACCTGTGAACCATTTATTACTGAGTTATAACTGTTAATAACCTGTTAAAGTGAAACTTAATGTAAAGTGAACACCTGTGAACCATTTATTACTGAGTTATAACTGTTAATAACCTGTTAAAGTGAAACTTAATGTAAAGTGAACACTGTGAACCATTTATTAATGAGATATAAACGTTAATAACCTGTGAAAGTGAGCATTAATGTAAAGTAAACACCTGTGAACCATTTATTAAGGAGTTTTCTAAAAACAGTCAGTTCCCTTCAGAGATATGTTCATATAAACTCCTACTCCAATTGTATCGTGATTTGTTTGGCATCTCAACCATTTTGAATTGTCACATATTTGAGTCGATTTTCAACCGGCTCGCGGTTCATCGCTACATCCGTAGTTGTCATTATGAGTGAGTCATTGAACTATTCATTCAACCGATTTCTCAAAAATGCAGATATATTCTTGAATAAGGCAATGACTGACTATGAGTGAGTCATTGAATCATTCATTCAGTTGATTTGCTTAAAACACTCTATCATTTCGGAATGAAATACTACTACTAGTGATGATCACAGTATTTCTGCTGTGTTTGGAGATATTGTCATCGGCAATCAGAAACAAAGTAACTGGCAATCGGTAAATGGTAACTAAAAATATTATCATCTTGTTCATAGAAACTGTATAAAAGCAATACCACACAATGGTGCCGCTTCCTATTCCTCCAGTAATCCAACAAGTCTGATGCAAGCAATTTTATAATAAATGGTTGATCCTTGATTAACTTAGGCCCATTGAGAATATTTTAAAAATAAAGTATAAAACTGAAGTCTCATTTGTAACTTCTTGCCCATCTGTTGTGACAGTTACTCAAATTAAACAGCGTGTATCATGAGGCCAGTCTCTACTAGCCGTCTCAAGGGTTTGTTAATACTGATATTGAAGCAGAATCCAACACGACTCCACAGAGAGGCAGATCACAGTGTGACAAGAATAATTTGTTAAAACTAAGACAAATCTGTTTACTACAACCTATTTATATGCATAATAACTGTTATTTACACATTGTCTCATGTGACCAAACATCCTTATGTTTCATTGGCAGCTTATAATATTTGATTTCATGTAGCTACAAGGAAGGTGAAGAAGATCTTTGAACAACTTAACGAGTGCCTGAGAAAATATGAGATTATCTAAAGGCTGGAATGCAACATACAATTTTTACTTACAGTTTGGAGAAGCTGAGACTAGTTGCAGAGATTCAGAGCCAGTCTGCAGATTTTAGGCAGTGTGAGTTGGCAGATTGTAGTGTATGATAGGCACATGTATTTATTTATTTTACTTACTTCAGACAATGATTCCATCTAGTCGAATATCAAACATTGATATTTTGAGATAATTTTTACAGCAGCCATTACTCCGGTCTTCAGTGTCACATGGTCCTTCAGAAATTATTCCAATATGCTGATTTGCTGCTCAAGAAACATGTATTATTATCAATGTTGAAGACTATTTCTTTATTTATTGTGGAGAATGCTGCATTTTTTAGGATTAATTGAAAAATAAACACACACACACACGTACGCACACACACACACACACACACACACACACACACACACATACGTATATATATGTATATATATATTTTTTTTTTTGAAGATTTGGTTACACCGAGGGAGGCAATAAATTAATTTACTCAAATTCTGTATGAGTATGTTCATGTTCATGACTTACATTGAGCAGGGCATAATAAACGAGCTTTGTAATGCAGCAAAGCTCCACTACCCATTATATTTCTCCCCATTTTTTATTCAATGAAGTGCCTTACATTTATCTAACCTCTAAAAGTTTTATCAAAGCATTCCATTTTGCAGAACAATTTGTTCAGATAGAGTGATCATGTTAGGATGTCACACAGCACACTATAAATTTGTGCTGCTTGTCTCCTCAATGTGTGAGGATGAGTCAGAGCCGAACGCTTCTGAAGATTTGACACAGCACATCTGAACCCATGAAGCTGATGCCCCTCGGAATCTGTTAGCGTCAAAGGGAATTCCTGTAGCGTAATCGCTTCCGCTTTTTTCCATATTTTATTGCAGCGTGAAGAATGCAGCGATGAAAACAGGACAAAAGCCATCACTCTTCTGTGATATCAAAAGGTCAGGCCTGAGACATTAACGTGTTATCTGGTGGGAATTATGGATTTAGTTCTTAGTAGTAAGAGTTATCACAGGTACGGTGTCTGTGAATATGTGTTATGCTGATGGATGTTGGCCTTTTAGATTGAACAGATTCATCCATCTACACGTCGAGCAATCATAAAATGCATTAAGACAGCATAGCATTGAATAAGGTTATGATTCTGTGCCTTTTGACATATCTTTCCTTTGACAATAAAATAATAAGTTTGGGGCTAGTTATCGCAAAGATATCCTTGTGACAGCTAGCTCCAATCTCATCTTTATTATTTATATATACTATCATAAAAAAAAAAATATATATATATATATATATATATATATATATATACAGTATAATTATAATATAAATATAAAGTATAATATAAATGTATAATTATAATTTTTTGTATATAGTTTCAAATTGTATTTATTCCTGTGATGCAAGGCTGAATTTTCAGCATCATTACTCCAGTCTCTGGTGTCACATGATCCGTCAGAAATCATTCTAATACGCTGATTTGCATATTACACATTTATGATTATAATCAATGTTGAAAACAGTTGTGCTGCTTCTTAATTTTGTGGAAACTGTGATACATTTTATTTATTTATTTATTTATTTTCAGGATTTTTTTATTAATAGAAATGTTGATTGATTGATTGATTGATTGATTGATTGATTCTTGCAAAGTTGTCATAAAATAATAAAATATAATATAATAAATCTGACATCAAACTTTTGGACAGTACTGAATTTGTTTATGTTGTATGTTTATGTATATTTATTTATTTTATTTATTTATTGCTAGATTTTATTTATTTATTTTTTACATTTTGGTAAACACTTGAGCACAATAAAACCACACTATAAATATTAAAAGGACCAGTTATATTGAAGGTAGGTTTTAAATGAAATGTTGAACTTGTGTTGTCAGGACAGGGGTATTTGTTATAAATGCCATGTCAAGGTCATTCTTGTTGTGGCTGGATGTTGCATGTGGTTTAAATGTTATTTTTTTTTCAGAGCACTCTATACTGTGTTTATAAACAATATGCAAAAATGTATTGGAAAAAAAAAAAAACTATGAGAAATATTCACTGGAGTCAAAAGTGTGGCACCAGTCTCCACTTTATTCCGAACAGGCTGATTTTGTATTCATATTATTCATGTCTGTTTAAATGTACATTAAATCAAATAGACTATGATTTCCAGAAAAGCACTGTAATTTCCATTTGCTGCATCGTCATACAAGTATGACAATGTATGCCATACAAGCATATAGCGTAACATCATGCAAATGGCTTTGACTGTTGAGAGATTTCGGCTGATGCGCACGCCTGTGTGTTTTTACATGTGCATCAGCCCTCCAGATTTGCTGGGATTGTGGTTTTGCATTTCCTCAGCGGGATGCTGAGAGCACACATGCATGCGTTCCCCTGCAGTCAGGGCTTGCGCAGAGACGTTCGGGCCAGGCTCGGGGATCCGGGCTGTGTGTGCACTGATCCGGAAGATGTCGAGATCACATCACGCAGAGAGCCCTGCTCCCCAACCCCGCTTATAGCTCCCAGCCGCAAGCTAAACGTTTGGCAGATACGTGCGGTTTATGGTTGTCAGATTGTCTCCCACATGCACAGATATGTAAATCAGACTGACAAATAACTCAAACCCTGGTTAGAGAGGAGAGGGCATTTGTACTCAGAGTCTAGGCTAATGTAGGGAATGAAGTGAGAATTTATTCAAGTCAAAAAAGGCATCGCTGCTTGACAGGATGGTGCCAAAACTATTCCTCTTTTTGTCTCTGAAGAAAATGCGATGCCACGGGGCAATGATGACTTTAATAAAACATTCATGCTGCACAGAAATCCAGCAGCATAAACTGCTAAACTTGAGATGACAAATGATAAAATTACATACGAGAACCTTTACTTGGAGTGTGTTATTATTTCACCAGAGACATTGCAGCTGTAGTGGAGCTTTGCTTAGTGTGATGGTAGCTATAGAGACTGTACATATATTTGGAACTAATTTCCTTGTCCTTATAAATGTATTAAATTAATTCTTCAATTTTAATAATTAATTCTCAAGCTTTAGCAAGATGAATCAAGGATGATCTCAAGACAACATTACAGTAACATTATTGCTTATACATAAATCCATCAGACTCTAAAGAAGAGGATAATTTAATAAATAGTATTTGCCCTTATATTTTTATATACATCAATGATGCGTCAACTCTGTCATAGAGAATATTTGGGATTTGATCATTTGAGATCAGATACATTTTCCCATCTACAGTGCATCCGTTTTGTCAAAGCCAAACATTTTTCTGACTGTTGTGACAATTCAATAGATGGAGCTGAAAATTGGTTTGGATCCATCCAGTAGATTCAGTTCATTCATTTGTTGAATGTTCTGTAAATATTTATAATAAATATTTGACACATATTTTTTTAGTATCTGACAGTATTGACCCATAATAAGTATAAGGAAAACACATTTTGTGAGAAAATGGAAGCACATGATATGCACTCAAATTCATGTGAATACCTCAGATTCAGCCAAAACATTTTCATCCCTGCTGAAAAAAAAAGAAGAAAAAAAACCAATAGAAACAGTTGTACTGGTTATAATGGGACTTGTATTGGTTTTAATGGAAACTGTAATGGACCCTGTAGGCTTCTACTGGTAATTGGTCGCCTTCTATTGGTGGCTTGTTAAAACCACTAAATCCCAATGGAATATGTCCCAAAACACAGTACAAAAAAAACATTTGTAATGGTTTTAATGGTTAAAAGTTGATGGTTTGTTATGTTTGTAATGTTGTTTGTAGTGGAAACCATTAGAATTTATATGATGGTTTCTGTTGTTCTGTTGCGAGACATAAAGTCGCAATTCTGAGAAATAAAGTCAGAACTGCGAAATATAAACTCACAATTCTGACTTTTTTTCTCACAATTCTGACAATTCTGACATATCAGTCTTTCCCCCCCCTCAAAATTGGACTTTAACTCGCAATTGCGAGTTTATATCTCACAATTCTGAGAAAGTCAGAATTGCGAGGAAAAAAGTCAGAATTGCGAGAAAAAAGTCAGAATTGCGAGATATAAACTTGCAATTGCGAGAAAAAAAGTCACAATTGTGAGTTTTTATCTCGCAATTGTGACTTTATATCTCGCAAATTCTGACTTTATAACTCGCAATTTTCGAGTTTATATCTCACAGTTCTGTGAAAAAAAGTAAGAATTGTGAGATAAAAAGTCGCAATTACCTTTTTTATTTTTTATTCAGTGGCGGAAACGGGCTTCCATAGCCTACATACCCAGCTAACAAGCTAACAGAACGTCTTGCTAACATTCATATTAAGCTGAATATTCAAAGCATCCAGTTTTTAAAGTGTTTTCTAAACATTTTTTTCTTGGTTATTTAAGGAAACATTCCATTTTCAAACATTACCGTTTTCAAATGTTTTCAATTTTCAGGCCCACAAAATGCTGTTGTTATGTGAACCAGGAGTGTCCAAACTTGTTCTTAGAGGTCCACTGAGTTAAGCTCCAACCCAAATTAAGTACACCTGAACCAGCTAATCAAGCTCTTACTAGGAATACTACAGTGGAGATCAAAATTAGAGAACAACCTATAATTTCCTAAATTTCAAGGTCACTTAGGCCTGTTTGAAGTTATCCTAACAGGAGTAGAAGGGCAGTTTTTTTAAGCGTATTTCATAAATTGTATTGTGAAGCACAGTATATATATATATATATATATATATATATATATATATAAATGATATGAATGAGATATTTAAAAAATTTACACTTTTCAAAATTAGAGAACACTTACATATACCTCCAAGTTATTGATGTTAATCTGGAACCTGGTGCTAATTTCCTCAATTATATAACAAACCCTATTTAACTGGCAGCATTCCTCCAATTTTCATTGAGATTGCAAGATGGCGGGCTGCCCTAAGGTGACTGAAACCCTGCAACAGGAAGTTGTCCAGATGAAGGCCAAAGGATGATCCTTCCAGACATTGCAAGAGAAGATGCTCATTCCAAATCTGCGATTTCTCGAATATTGCAGCTTTACAATGACACTAATTTATTCAAGTATCCCCCAAAAATTCTGGTCGTCCATGTAAGACAAATTAATGGGAGGACAGGATAATGCAGAGACTCTCAATGTGGAATTGGTTCAACACTGCAGCTGGAATTGCTTTCTAGTTCAGTGCTGAACAGCATAAAGATCTGCCTCGGCACATATAAAGGGAAGTCGGACTGAAAGTGCACTGAGTGCATTGACCAAACCTCTCATAAGCAGAAATAATCAAAAGGCTAGGCTCACCTTTTCTTAGGAGCATGTTGTGTGGAGAGATGAGAACAGGTCCAGAGCAAGTTTAATTTATAGAAAATCCTTGACGACAAAGTTATGGCTAAGAAACCCACTACAGTTACCAGACTATGGAAGAGACTGGAGAAAGAGTGGACCAAGATCACACCAGCGCAGTGTGAGAAACTAGTGATATCCTGCGCGTGCAGGTGTGCTGAATGCATTCAAAGCAAGGTCCTCTACACTTCCTACTAATTTCTGACAGCTGTAACCATCCAACATTTTAGTTGTAATCTTTTTTTCGCGCTACAGTGGTTACTGTTCTATACTTTTGATCACTGTGTTTTCCACAACATAAAGGGTTTTGATGAAATGCCTTGGTTATTTGATCAAACATGATAGTATAGCAGTGGTATACCCACAGCTAATATTGCTTCGAACTTTAAGCAATGAAGATTTTTGTTAAATATAACAAAAAGTTGTGTGTCTGATTGGTCCAAATGCTACAACAATATTTCAAAAAATGTCAGTTCTCTTTTGATCTCCACTGTAGGAACTTCCAGGCAGGTGTGCTGAGGCAAGTTGGAACTAAACTCTTCAGGACAGTGGCCCTCCAGGAATAGGTTTGGACACCCCAATGTAAATGAACAGCCAAAACACATAAACATTTTTCAATATTTGTGGAAACTGCTGTTGTCTAAACACCCCCTTATTTACTAAGGCTGCTCTCATTTTGTTCCCTTGGTTACTGATTGTGTTACTCACCTCTCTCTTGTTTTAGTTTCTCAGTCACTTTTACATATATCACCCTGTGTTTGTAGATTGAGTCTGTAGGTTATAATTTATGTTAATTGATTATTGGTGTGAATCCCGTGTTCCTGAGTTTTGTATGATTTTTAGATTTTTGGTTTTATACATAGTAAACTCTTTGCTGTGTTTTTTAAATATTTTTTTTATAAAATGCAGCTGTTGCAACTGGATCCAATCATCTACTCTCTCCTTGCCTGCATCACAATGACACTAACATTTTGAGAATATTATTAAATAAAGTTGAACATTTTATGAATGTTACTCAAAGAATGTTTGTTTATAACTTTGAGAGAACCTTGAAAGAACATTAACCAACATTTAGAAAATGTTAGCTGGGTAAACCACTTTTTGGCTCATTTTTCCATTTATTTCCTCTTTTCAGCTATTTGATATGAACTTAATCCAATTTTTGGAGCTAGATATCAAGCCTCATACTGTGAAACTTGTCAGATTTGCATTTGTCGCTGCTATGGTTAAGGTTGGGGTTAAAGGTTGGATTGTTGTGGGACGCCAAATAAACACTGACAGAACGAGGGTTACAAGGCATGACCCTAACATTCTCACTTGCACCCACACAGCAAAAATTACATATTTGATACTCAGATTCATATTTTATTTTTGTGTTGCCAGAAGGCATAAAATATTAGCTTTGTCCAAAAAATTGACAAATGTCCAAAATCATTAACTGGCAATAGTGTGTAATTTTGTTGTCTTGTGCGTGTGTGTGTGTTTTCAATTTGTGATGATTAAAATAAATAAATAAAATAAGAAGAATAAAATAAAATAAATAATATAAAAAACAAGTCAAACTAAAGTATGTATAGATACTGTATTTAACATCTGTAAGCTGACCTATAAGATAGAAAGAAAGCTGCATAAAAAAAAAAACAAGTATAAACAGTCAGATGATTATGTAAAAACAGCTATAAGATATGAGTCACTTTGTATAATGGGTGCTGAGTGCTCGTACCATTTTGTACAGTGGAAAAGAGACAGCATAGGTCTGTTTTTTTAGCCTTGCTTTATTTAACTCTCTTGTTGCTGTCTGTTATTCTGCAGTAAAATCCAAAAAAGGTTTCACAGCATATTGGATCCTCTGTAAATGTGAAATAACTGAAAAAGGCAATAAAAAATCTCATTCATGCAGAATATAACCACAGACATTCATCAAAGTCACTGTAACAGTCAAAGACTGAACGTATTGTTGCCTATCAAATTTGCTGATAAAACTGTGACACAAGCATGTTATGATTTAGCCTATAATGTGGCCTAGCAAGACATGCTCCTGGATCGACATCCATATGATTATGTTGATAAAAGAACAAGGGTATCCTACCTAAGCAATGTGGAAAATGCACTGCTAAAACAATGTGGAATAAGAGCACGACAAAAAGAAATCATCTTCGCAGAACATCATGTCTTGACCACTGATAGAACTTCAAACCTGAGGCCCACAGATTTCACACCTTTTATCTTGCACACTGAAGACAGTAAAGTGAAGACCTTTATGAAAATAACACGAAAGCTTCTATGCTACGTCGTCATTTACTCCTGACATCTGAGCCGCTGAAGACGCAGTTGATTACGTTTGTTTTTGAAGGGAATGTGCCCCCGATCTATTTAAATGTGTTTATGTTCACGCGAATCATTCGTGATCCAGCTTCACCTCCAGAAGTAGTATACACTTTTTTAATGAATCTTTGCAAATCGCCATTCCTTATATGCTATATAATAATGCTAGTTAGCAAGTTTCACGATGAATGCAGCTAAAGTTTACCATCTCTTAGAGAGCGGCTCGGAAGAGAGGTGCGGGGTGAGCAGAGCTCATTTGCATTTAAAGCGGCATGCAAGAAAATGGCTTGCTCTGAAAAGAGCTGTTTTTGACAGGGTAAAAAGGGTGTTGTTTACACTACCACCGAGAAATTTTAACCAAAGTATGTTATAGACTTTTCATTAAGACTCTAAATAATCATATCAACTTGTGGAAAATGGGCATCCGATGACCCCTTTAAAGGTTTATACATTATTAAAAGTCAGTTTCTCTATGCAGTTTTTACTTCTTGTGCCCAACTGTTGCACTCTATATCTTCTATATCTAAATTTATTTAACATTAACATCACCTGGATATATAAAGATCAGTATCTAACATTCAGACAAGAGTGCAAAGGATGATTGATGGACTGGGCCAGTAGGTCCAGAGGCCTGCAGTGGCCTGAAACCTGGAAACAAGCACTGCAGATGTAAAATTTATAGACAACCAGTGTGTACATGTGAAATAAACAAAGAAATGAGAACTCTTACTGGCCCCTAAAACCAACATTTTCTCATAAACATTTTTATTTCGTTTACGGAAAACGTGGTTCTAAACCTACATGCGTAGTACATTTACTTATTCACAGTCCTGATACTGACATCATCTAAAACATAAATTAATTACATATTAACAACTTTCAGATGTTTAGGAATTTCTGTGAATATTGAATTTCTGGAATTACTGTGTTAATTCTATTAGTGAATGAATGAATGAATGAATGAATGATGCATTTATATAGCGCTTTATTGTGTATTGTTGTACACCCAAAGTGCTTTACAATCATATGGGGGTCTCTCCTCAACCACCACCAGTGTGCAGCATCCACTTGGATGATGCGACGGCAGCCACAGGACAGCGGCGCCAGTGCGCTCACCACACACCAGCTACAAGTGGAGAGGAGAGAGAGTCATAGAGCCAATCAAGTGGTTGATTCTGATCTAAGAGCTCTATGTACAGGAGGTGTGTTGACCAATTGTCATATGAAAACACTTATAAATGCTTATAAAATGGTAACAATGTAATTATACAAATATATGCATGATATAAAATAAGAAATATTGTAACTGTAAATACATCATAATGTTTTCATTTCAAAAACTGTCAATATGTCTATATTGTATGTTTCAGAGTTTATCCAAATGTACAAATACCGTCACTTCACAAGCTGCTGTAACAATGCCCTCTCAACACCATGTTGCAGCTTTGATACTCATTGTCTCTTTTACAATGTTCTATAAACATTATTTATTTATTCTAACAATTGCATTTTTCTCATATTTGCAAAGTAATTTCTTTTTATTTGGATAATATAGGACCTCTATAAAGGACCACAATCTGTCCTTGGTAGGAACGCCATCCATTAAAATGTGCTACTTACTAACAAAGGAAATTTGTCCTCTCGGCTCCTGACCTGACCAAGGTTGAGTAGCACTGATCTATGCTAACTATTGTGAAAACACAGCATTGAATCCAAATGAGCCAAATCGTAAAAACAGCTACTTCCTTATGTGAGATGCAGCACTGCCAAGTTTTAAGATACCATTTGATTTGACCTTTTTACAACCTAGTCTATGGAATATTTGTAGGATTACATAGTTGGGAATCTGACGATAATTCAAGTCTGTGATTTAAAAATGTGTTTTAAATCATGATTTAAACTGTGATTTAAAATGTGTGATTTTTATATATGTACATATATATATATTTTTAGATCCAGGTTTTTTGTACTTGTTTGCAAAGCTGCACGTCTGTCCAATATTTTATGAAATATTGAAAAAAAAAAAATATATATATATATATGTGTATATATAAAAACTAATATTTATGGCTGTCTAAAATAATAACTGTTTTAATTTGACAGTTAAACCATCTAAATTTGATTTTGATGGAAAACTGCAGGGTGCTCTTAAAGCTTTTCTTTAGTTGATAAGCACTTTTCATTACAAGTTTGGCATGATGGTTGGTTCATGTTGCATTCCCAAATGTGCATTAAAATGACCCAGAGCAGATGCAGAGATCGAGCAGCATTTACTGCAAAACAAGTTTGCTCTCCACACTGTCTGATATGATGCAATGATGTCTTGTTCACCGACTAAACAATAAAACATGCAAATTTTAGAAAGTCCTTGTTTCAAATGGGCAACAAGAAACATTAAGCAAAAGACATGTGACCGTGCAAACAAGCTCAGTGCATAAACGCAGTTTCTACAACAAGAGAGATAAAAGACTACATTTCTTTTCTTCAAAGTGCATTCTTTCAAAATGCTTCCAATCTGTCTGCAAGCGTCAGAATTTCCTGTTTTGGCATTTCATTGTGTCCTGCGCTGAGCCAATGTCTGGCGGGGACACATTGAGAAGGGTTGTCTCTGATGATAATAACAATGCTCAGGGGGGTGGCAGCCCTTGTAGCACACGTTATCTTCAGTCTACCATGCACAATAATTTTTTTATTTATTTATTTTTTTCACACGCCTGGTGAAGCAACGTTAGACAAATGTCAAGACAGCCACTGTCAGCCTCACACATTTATTGTGTAGCATATTAGTAAAGCTACTCCACGATTGCTCGGGTTCCCCGTAATCCCCTGCAGGAGTGTGGGCCGGTGGACTAAGATTTCGAGGGGATGATGTGCGGACAGAACGGCTGCCAGTGGACCTACTCACAGGGAATAAGACAGATTCGGTTGGCACAGAGCAGTGGCAAAGGTTCAAAAGCGCCCATCCCACCTTTCAGAGATGCAACTAAATGTGCTAAGTAAGCATCTTATTGCAATCCTTGAGCACATTGTTGTGCTGTTTTCCCTGTCTTGTGTCCGTCTTTGTGTGTGGCACATTTAGTTGACTTTCCAAGCATGTGCTGCATCCAGACGGCTCATACAGTTCTCATTAAACTTTAACAAGAGAGGAAACACAGGTGAAACCACATACATTTTCTCAAGTTTCACTCCAAAAGAGGTCCGATCAATAATAAATGTTGTTTTGGTGGCATGAGGGAGGAGTCGAGGAGCAGCAGAATTGAAGGAGAAGAGTGCTGTGATTGTTGTGATTGCATACAGTATCACTACCTGGTCAGCATTCCTGAGTGGAATGTGATTATTTATAATTTGTAATCATTCATATTCATAGGAATTCACATGCAAAGCACACATGTATGCATTTTTGAAAATTGAAAATTGATGATCTTTTTCATCAATTATCTTGTAATTTACAATGTTGCTGCACCTGTTTCCACCTTCTGTCTTAACGGTTTCTTTAAAACCCACTTCCAAAAACTATAGCCTGCTCTGATTGGTCAGCTGGCCAAAGTCTGTTGGGAATGCACTAACCGGTGAGTAAATACCAATGTGACTAACAATGGCATCAGTTTTGCTGTATGGCTACTTCAATTTTCCTTACTGTTTCCTCAAGATGAAATATGATATCAAACACCACTGCCTCTTTTCGTTTTAATTTAAACATATTAATAGCGCAGAAATGTAGTTCAGGGAACGTACATACATTACAGTGAAACAAAATATTATATCAAACAGTATTGCCTCTTTTCATTTTCATTTTAACATATTAATAGATTAATAGAATAAAGACCAAAGATCACCTGTTTGGGTTTTTATCCAAAACGAATTACATTTTATGTTTAACCACTACAGAGACATCAGAGCCAGCGGCAAATGTGAGAAGGACTAGCCAAGGTGAGGCTGCTCTCGTCGGGATACATGAGCACTGAGCGCACGTGGATCGCATGGACCTCACATCTCCGAATTCGGTGAAGCACATTTTCAAATAGGCGCTGTCTTTATAAATAAACCGCAGATTTGAGTTTTAAACAACTACATTTTTGCCTGAAATACTTTTAAAACTACATTTCATGACATAATAAATGCGAATATATGGTGGTTGAAACACAATGCTGTGTGAATTCAACCAATCAGCATGCTCAGCGCCCAAGTCCCGCCCCCGAAAGGTCTAGACCTTTGAAAAAGCACTACCTCGCGAGCAGAGAGTAGCCTGTAGTCACTTGTATTACTTGATCTAGTTACAGAAATAATGTTAGGACTACAAATGAGGTGGTTCAGGCAGGTGTTTAAGAGAGGTTATCTAACTTTGGTGTGGACTTTGTGCTTTGTAACTTTGCAGATCAATTCCACGGACTCTTGCCTATATTACACATCAAAAGAAAGATAAAGTGCAAAAAAGCACAATAGGTTCCCTTTAAGAAACATACAAATCTCTTTAAATCCTGTGAAGATTATTCAGAACTGGAATTGCATGAACTTTTGCATCATTCTCACTACAATACATTAGCGGGACTCTTTTGGGACCTTTTTTAAGGCCAATTTACGCATGAATGAAACCCAGATCTGCATTTGATAATAGTAATATACTGTATACTATACTGTATAAATAAGGTAGATCAAGATAGTTCACTATGTGTTACAAACATAATAGTTTTATTAATAGTAGTATTAACATAGTATTAAAATAAAATGGAACGAAGTCCCGCCTTCTAAATGAATGTTGAAGGCGGGATGTTAGAATGTTAGAAGCTCTGGTTTCCATAGAAACAGTTAGTGTTCTGGGACTTAAGCTCAGGAATGCACATGCCCATTGGCTGGACCAAATATTTAAGATTTTGGTATTTCCCCATTCAAGCAGATAGGAGTTGGTTTGCATTACCAAAATAGCTGCCCAGAGGCTTTGGCAGCATGGCCTCCAAGTGAACTGACTGTACTGTCCAGTTGTAAAGAGGCACAGTTGAAACACTGTGGATATGTCCCTTCTCATGCAACTGTCATCATCCACGTGCACATTAGCATACTTTTTATGTTAAAAAAGGGGTCCACATTCTTATCCCTGTCTGATCATGAAACAAAAAAAAAAACTTTGCCTGTTGTAATTATTGAACTGAAATTGTAATTTTGGGACATGCTAGGAATAAAAAAAAATTATCATGAACTAACGCTGACTGCACTGATGGTATGTCAGTGTATATCTGCCATCACAGTGAAAAATATTAGGAGCATAAAGTCACAAAAATACAGAACTGATACATGCAAGTCTAAACTATATCAGTATCAGTCCCGGACATGGGAGCAATTGTAACAAAATCACTCCTTGTGTCTTCAACCATTAATTGTGAATTTTTTTTAGATTTTGCTGGTAGACAGACAAATCATGAGAAAAACTCTCATATTTATTCTGGACAAAACTATACTTAGTCTACCCTCATATAGATGCAATGTAGCATTAGTATGTGCTCAGCCCATACAGATTTGTGTGTATTTGTACTGTCACGATTATCGACCATACATTAGAAATCACCCAGAACAAAATGAAAGCCTTTAAATGTCACATCATATAATTGTATTAACTGTAAAAATGCATTGAATAAACCAATCAATGTCATTTATTATATGTCCATGTGAAATCAATCATTGCACTCTATATTCTAACCTCAAGTGATTCATAAAATGTCTTACTTTGTGAGTTGTTCATGCATAAAAGGGTTTATGTTGTAGATGCTGTCAATACATTGACACATTTCAGTGTCTAACCAAACACAAACATAATTGCAGGCTAAAGCCACACTTACACAGAAATACCTATGAATATAAATGAGGTGATATTGGATTATATAAAGAACATTTGGGATACATTTTGGTGCTTTCCAGCAAATGGACATCAAACTGCAAAGCACAATTATCAATAAAAACAGAAATAATGTCCACATAACTTGTTATAATATAATTGCTCCTTGGTTTGCTTGTAACCTGTAAAAAGGGTTAAAACCTCAAAATCTTTAATTCTTTATAGCCGAAAATACAAAGGCGTTTGTCATTGAACAACCGGAGATTTGAATGTAGCATAATATCAGCAAAAGTGCACAGGAAGACATGCATTATTGCATGGCTCTTTAGAAAATTTGATTGTGATGTGATTATTAATTTGTGTCAAATCATTTAGCATAATATGATAAATTGCTCAGTTATACTAGGCAACTGAATGCATACACATATATGCCCGTTCTTTGTGGAATCAAAATAATTCACACTCAAATCAATATTTTATGTATTTTAACTTGGTAAGTACACTGTAAAAAAAATCCGTAAAATCTACGGTTTAAAACCCGGCAGCTGTGCTTAGCGGAATTTTACTGTAAAAAGTACGGTAGCAACGTTTTAGGGTTTACGGGTTGAATTTAAATTTACAGTTAAATACCGTAATTTCATTAACTGATATAATGTTAATATACCAACCTATTGAAGTACTCAAATCTGTTTTGTACCTTTGTAATACACTGATAACCACCAAATGCAGGTGGTGATGAGAAAGTCACATGATGAACCAAAGTCCATCACAAGCAGCTTTTAAATAATAACATATATAGAAGGTGCACAGTGTCATTCACACACACGCTAAACACCATCACAGTTATTCACTGTAAATTATATATACAGTATTTTTCACTTTCAAAAACGGTATACTACCGTAACATTTATGTCCAATACATGTAATGTCCAATACAGTTTTTCACCATATATAGTAGGGGAATTTACCGTTAACCATTTAACAGGTTTTCACTGTAGCATTTTTACAGTCTTTTACTGTTAAATTCACGGTCATTTTTTACAGTGTAGTGGTGTAGTAATGCAGTACAAAGAAGATACTGGAATATGTGGATATCTTAAGCTGTTAAATGGACAAAAATAAACATGTGAACTCTGATTACTTTCATAATCATATTCTAAAATATCTTATACAAATGCACAATACACTGCATTCCTTTGCAGAATAAACACATTTTTTGAATGCTTTTAAGAAACCCGAATTGATTTGATATGATGCAATACTTGGCACAAGAACCTAATTCATATAAAGCAATAGCAACATGCATTAGTAAGTGTTTGGCTTCAACTGTATTTCATTAAATCACAATATAAAAACGCCATGTCATTACAAATATTTTGTTTTCGTTTCAAAACCATGAACTCCTGAAGGACAACATTCTCGCACCAACCCTTTCTCTTCCAGAGAAGTCTATAGTTTTTGAAGGAGGAATGGGCAAACAGCTAATATGTTTACACAAGACAGAGTTTCAGGAAGATGCTTCTAATTCTCATATTTTGTTTAGTAAAGTTAGCACCATAAGATGACAGCATTCTTGGCATAGTATTAGATGTGTCAGAAAGCCAAACATGCCAATTACACACTGGGGTGCCATGCTGAGTCTCCTAACTTCTTTACTCAGCGGACTCATGAGTTTCTCTGACAGGACCACTCGCAAACTTCTCGCTGCTATGGTAACATTGACACAAATTGGCACTCTTCACATTGCAATAATGTTGTTTACAATGCATGAGATTCACATTTAAATGTATATATATTTTCATTGGGTAGTAGAGTTTAGGGTATATATTAAGTTGATTGAATTGATTCAGTCAATGTTAACATAGTCGCTGTATTGATCCTCTCATGCTCATGCGTTAAAATTATCTGTCCAAGACACAAGATGATAACTGTTCTGTAACCGTGGCAACCAAATGTAACTATGATCAGGAGGCTTGTGAAAATGGAACAGCAAACAGAAGGTTATCAAGTGAAAACCAACAACATTAACTCTCAAAACATTTATAAGAATGTGTGTAAAGGGTTTGTGGATGTAGAGAAGACAACCTGAAAAACATTCAAAAAGACACAATTATAATTAGCTTTCAGTTCACTAGAACTGAGACATGCTGGGCCCTGACACCCTTCAAAAAATGTTGATCTTTTAAAATTCACAGGGGTTTGACAAAATAATGTTGAACACCTATTATTACATAGTAAAACATATTCAGAATTTTAATAGTACAAGTCAAGACTATAAAAATGCAGTAACACTTTAGTAAAGGGACCAGTTCTCACTATTAGTTGCTTATTAGCATGCACATATTGGCTGTTTATTAGTGCTTATAAAGCACATATTTTGCATGACCATATTCTACATCCCTAATCCTACCAAACACCTGAACTAAACTACCTTACTAACTATTAATAAGCAGGACATTAGGAGTTTATTGAGGCAAAAGTCGTAGTTAATGGTTTGTTAATAGTGAGAATTGGACGTTAAAATAAAGTGTGACCAAAAATGCTATGGTAAAATACTTTTAATTGGTTATTGGTAAACTTGTGTATTAAAGTGAACTGGACATTTAATGTTATTTTACAGTAAAATACTGTTTTAATGTTTATTACATACTACTTGTGACGAGTTTTGATACATCCTGTGTCTTTCTAATCGCCACCTGTGTTTTTTGATAGTTGTGTATAAAGGTAAAAAAAACAAACATATTTTACTACTTCACTAGGTTGGTATTTTAACATATCAGTTAAAAAATGGTATACTAGTTTGTATATCAGTGTAGTATAAGCTGTGTTGAGCAGTGTTTAGTTCAAGCTGTGGGTAAAATGGGTGAATTGTCAGCCTTCCAAAAAAAGGCTATTTAGCATGGAAGCTATTTAAATATGTATCATTGATGCTGTTTAGCAAGACTGTCTGTAAACTTAAAATCCAAATTGTTTGGTGTTTTAAGGTGTTTTAACACCACAGAAAACACCAACATCCATGAAAGAGCTGCAACTGCTAAATTGCTAAAACTTGTATTCAAGACCCCATTCCTAAAATGCAAAAAAAAGTAAAGAAAAAAAGATGGTCCCATGATCACAAATCCTGGACAGTCGGAGCACCTAGACGGACTTTACCATATGCCCTGGCCAGCTCAATCAACTCAAACCACTGTGTACAGATTTGGAGAGAAGAGTTAGAAGCCGATTTCCTCCTCCACCATCTCTGAAGTAACTGGCTAATGTTCTGATAGACAAGATTTCACTGAAGACTATTTGGAAGTTGTTTGAATCTCTTCTAAGAAGGTTGGAAGCTGTATTTCCCAGGTGTTGTATTTTGTCCAACCCCATGTAAGTGAACGAGAAATCTAGTTCAAACCTATTTATTTTATTAACGCACATTCTTTGTCTGTCTTTGTAATCTTTCATCAATATAACTAACTGATCCGCCTTTGAAATGACTTTCCTTTTCGGCTTATGAGTTCAGCAGCACTGTGAGATGGACATGATGGATACGCACAGATGCCAAATGTCCGGTTTTCCGTCCTCTCTTCCCACAATGACAGCGACTCTGGCACCATGCTGATGTTTTAATCTTTAAAATGGCAACTGATACAACATGCAAAATTTTAACTACACTGTGTGACTAAACAGATCCGGGCTGCATTTCCCAAAACCTTCTTAAGTTGTACCTTAACTTGCACCTTATCGTTAATATGTGTTTCGTTCTTAGTTAAGTATACCTTCTGTAAGTCATACTTTCATAAGGCTGGTGTGGACCACTCTTAGCTATACCTTATCACTTTTGACAGTTCACAATTCTTTACTCTCATTCTATACAAATACAATAGTTGTGCAAAATCAATCAATGATGGCACCGTCTGCAGAACCATATAGTATATACAGTATGTTCACTAAAACTTTAGGGAAAAAAACAAAAAATTCCAAAAATTCGACAACATGGCAGCAAATTCAGTGGCTTTTAGATCTTGTTGGTCTGATTTTGTTGAGACTCTGCTCTTTCTCTCTTTCCCTCTTTTTCTCCGCAATAGTAGCTGTTGATTATATGTTTCTCCTGTTGCGTTTTTGAGTAGGTAACATCCAATAACAGAAATTAGTGATTTATAACAATATGTGATGCAGCTTCTGGGCAATCAAACCTGGTTATGAAGACACTATGGAAAATATATTAGGCGAAATCCTGGCATCCAGTATATTGAGTGAGGGGACTGTGACGACTTGTTAATCTAATGAATAATTGATTTGTTAAATCAAATAAAAATTAGTGTGTCAGATTGGTCGAGACGCTACAATAATATAAATGAGCCAGTCGAAGACCAGTGAAGGCATACCACCAGTTATATAGGCTACGTTTGTGCATGAGGTTGTTATTTTGTTTCTCTCTTCTGTTAAAAGCTGTTAAATTATTAAGCAGTGTCTCATGTAGGCTTTTTCCTTGCATTTTATGTGGTGAACACTGGGATGTGCTCTGGGCATATATTTTTCTTTCTTGGTTTTCTTCCTTGACGTGATGTGTTGCAACGTGAAAGTAAAAGTTTTGCTGCATTCTAACAGGATAGAGTTCCGTGTCTTTATTTAAAATCAACACTTCTTTTATAAAGAACACCGTTTTCTCACATAACGCAGTGAAGCAGCCCGTGCATAGATTGAATAATCGATTCTCGAGCCATTGATATCAACCAATTCAGCACCACCGCCATGGACAGCACCTGGTAATCTCGCACGTAAGAAGATATATCTTAAGCAATCTCCTAAGGTATAGCTCAGGGAACACACCTAGAAATGGTACACCTTTAGTTAAGGCATACCTTTAGAGTCTTCGTAGTGCGTTAAGAGATGGTGTTATCGGGAAACGCAGCCCTGATCACTTGCAATTATTTTTTTTTGGAGCAGTATGACCAAAGCCATAGAAACCAGTTATTTGTTATGACAGAAAAAGTTATTTTATAACAAAAACTGCTTTACAGCTTTCTGCATGGAATATTAAAAATGTCATATTATGAAAGTAAGTCAACATTTTCATGTCATGTAATGGCAATGTCTGTTTGCTGTCTTTAACCAGACAACAACCTATATGTTCTAGTGAGCTCCAATGACTTCATTTCAAACACAAATGCTGTTGTTTGCCATAACGTATTTCTAGTGTGAATTATGGTGAATGCTGGATGTTTTTCCCCCATAGCATTGCTTGGTAAATCAAGGGAGGGCTCTAAACATCTGTATAGTTCTTTGAAACTGGAGGCCCGGGAGTCCAGTTTGAAACAGAGGGTTCCAAATGCCACATTGAGCCACATGCTAATTAGTGCCGGAGAGAGTTAGAGAGATTTCCTAATGACACTCCCCCGGGGAATTCAACCACCAAACTCACAAAATTTCAGAGTGCGCTTCTGTCGGTTCTGACAGCGAGAGCAATGGGAACAGCTTTTACTGGGGGAAACAAAGACTTTGCTGAGCTCCTGTGGGAGGCTTCATTTGAATCCTCTGTCTCTCGCAGTCGCTGTAGCGTCAGTTCCTTCTAAGCAGTTACACGAAACAGCTGCATAATTGTGCCTCAAGCTTCGGTGCGTGGAGCAGGAAACTATAACATAGAAGGGAATGGAAAAACTTCACTTGATTTGGGCTAAGTTTGTGTATACTCGCAGTACTGCTAAAAGGGATGTGTAGTTTTGTTCACTTCAGAAGCAGAGGTTCCACAAAACGCAATAGAAGCCAGTGCATCCATTTGACTGAGGTAGTTCTCAGGGCTTCTTGGTTGCAAGGAATGTCATTTTAAGTATTTATTCATGTCCACAGCACGCTAATCAGCATTTACTGGTTAGCATGAGCTGTTAGCCCCTGCTGGTTGAGGCTGTAACTACACTATTAAATTATGAAAAAGTAAGCCGAATTCGGAACAGCATACTACAGTATTACTTTTATAATTTATTCTGGTAGCTTTTTAGATTAACACATGGGTAATCAGTTTTATTTTTGGATTCAGCTTAGACTAATCTACAATTTAATGTAATTTAATTTAGTCTTAAAAAAATAGATTACTAACTTGTAAGACTAGTAACTACCTTACTATTAATAAGCAGCAAATTAGGAGTTTATTGAAGGCAAAACTCAGTTAATTGTGAATATGTGTTCCCTTAACCCTCTATGGTACACAATATGATAATTTACCTGCTTAAAATTGGACAAAATCAATAAAAAATTGAATTATTTATTTTTTAAAGTTAAAGTTTTTAAAAGGCAACATTGTAACCACAACGGACAAATTGAAACATTTGACACTTTCATGCAGAAAAAAAATTATACATTTATTGATAACATCAATTTCTTTAACCAAACACTTAGACAGATTTATCTAGTTTTTACAATCTCCTTCCTCGCTAATGACACCTCACCGCTTGTGAAAGCTGCAGAAAGTAATTCCTCTCAACAGAAAAAAATCATAATATGTGTAGATATAGTATCTGAATTACTACTTTTACAAACGCATTACAAAATTACACAAAATTCGGAAACCAAATTAAGATATTTTTGATTAAATCCGAGAGCTTGCTTAACCTTCACAGACAGCAAGGGTCCTACCACAATCAAGGCACAAAAACGTAGTAAGGACGTCATTAAAATGGTCCATGTGACATCAGTGGTTCAACCGTAATTTTACGAAGCTACGAGAAAACAAAAATAATGACTTCATTCAACAATTTCTTCTCTTCCGGGACAGTCCTTCATCTTATCGATGCATGCGCGTGGTGCTGCTGACGTAGAAAACGCATGCACTGCACCTAGGAAAGCGATGCACATACGTCGATAATGTCGGAGGACTGTCCCAGAAGAGAATAAATTGTTGAATAAAGTCTTTTTATTTTTTTTTCTATGGACCATTATGCAACTGGTCCATGGTCATGCATAATTATGCATTAATATGTGCTTCTTAAGTACTAATAAACAGCCAATATGCTAGTAATATGCATGCTAATAAGCAACCAGCTAATAGTGAATACTGTTCCCTAATTAAAATTGTTGCATTTCTTTCATATAAATGTATTTTTTGTGCTGTTGTGAATTCAGCCAGCATTTCTCCATTGATTACTTTTCAAAGCTAATGGCGTATTCTTATGCAATGTTGTTTTGTGCAGCAGGTTCCAAGTGAGACTCGAACCTGCATGAAAGTTTAGCCAGGTAAGCCACACTAAAGCACGTTATACCTTTTTTTTTCATGCATATGCTGGGGAATACATACAGCGTGCGTGATGTGAATTTCTTCATTAGTACTGTTAGTTTTCAGCTCACTCATGCACCTTGAACGTTTTGTATAAATTAGTTTGTCCAGAAGGTGGCAACACTCAACTCATTGTTTTAGAGTCAGAGAGAGAGAGAGAGAGAGAGAGAGAGAGAGAGAGAGAGAGAGAACAAAAAATAATGATTGGAGATGCCCATTTGGCTTAAGAGATAAACACGACTCTAGTTAAATGAGCACAAAAACATCTTTAGCACTCATAACAAGGATGAAACTTTTGAATGTCAACTGCATGTGTTCACACATGCTATCAAATGGAATATAGGTAACACTTTATTTCGATAGACATTCTATTAACAGTAAGTAACTTTGCAACTACATGGCAACTAGCAGTTAGTAGAGTATTAGTAGACTGTCCGCTCAATATCTTCTAACACTTTCTTTGTCAGCTTATTCTACTAACCCTAAACCTACCCTAAGTCTACTCTGAGAGTTAGTAGACATGTAGATGCAAATTAATGAGAATTAGTTGACATGTAGTTGACATGTAGTTTCAAAGTTACTTATAGTTAGTAGAATGTCTAAAGTGGACTATCGAAATAAAGTGTAACCGGAATATATTTTTAAAATACTATTTGTTTGACTGTGTGCTAACTACTATGTCTCTTGAGGCCTGGCAGTGAGCTTTTCCTGCAGTTCAGATAAGCTCCTTCACACTCACCGTCATCCGGGTCATGGCACCAATGCGATCGGTTCAGAGTGGAACTGGCTCGAACCAGCAACAGCTGGCATAGAAGTCATGCACACAAACAAGGACGCTAAAGGTCAGGGGAGTGAGGTTTACCTACAGAACTTGTAGCAGCTGGCTTCTGTTACTCAAGCAACATACAAATTGCAAAAAATAATAAATAAATAAATAAATATTATTATTATTATTATAGTAGATGTTTTACCCAGATTACATAGATCTCCTAATATCAAAATATAGTTTTTTCAGATGTTTCAGGCATTTTTATGAAGCAACAAAAACACTTTTCATTCAATAATTTATTTACTGCTTAATACAGCAGCTCTATATACAAGAATAAAGTTAAAATATGCCAATGTTTTTAAATTACCAATAAAATGGGTCTACATATTTAATAATTTTGATTAACATGACACAATATAACGTTAAAGCTACAATAAATATATATATATTTTTTATGACAGTATGTATTTCTGAGTATAAGTGGAACTGAAGTTGTCAAAACAAATCTGAAAGACACTCAACAGTTGTCATCGGTGAATCCAGCCAATCTCTGACACCGATCGGTCTGCATAACGCTGTATCAAGTCGAACGCATGTCATGACACCGAAATGAGTCACATGAATTAACAATATGACACCAATGAAGTTCATCTTAGAAAGGGATCGTATCACTTCAGTCATAGTTTATAACATTTACACTAGCTTTATGTCCTTTTTGGAACTTTTGGAATCCATCATCTTACATTGAAACATTCTTTTTATGTTCCGCTGAATAAAGGAAATCATGTTTGCAATGATAGGAGGGTGAGTTGACAGGACTTTAATGTTTGGGTTAATCCTTTCTTTTAGGTATTTTGCATGGTGACTAGTAGATATTTGTTTTATTTTATTATTGTGCTCTTGTTAGTACACACTGCTCAAAAACCGTTTTCAGTGTTGTCCGGTGCCTGCCATCATCATAATTACGTTGAGCATGGGGTGTTTAACTCTCTGCTATAGTTTCTTACATTTTTGCCGCAGTTTGGACAGCTTGCTTTAAAACTCACCATTTCTAAGCCACCTTAAAAAATAAATCTAACACTGTATCCTGGATTGCAACTGCTCAGCCCTGCAGTCAAGTTTTCATGAGATGGGTGTAACAAATATTAGTAAAGCTGGTGAACGTCATTTCTGACAGCTCTGAGAGGGTTGCTTAACTATCAGGTCCTCAGGCTCAAGAGCGTGTAGCTGTGTTAAAAACAGACTGATAAAAGAAACCCTGAGGCTACAGAACTGTTTTTGTACTGAATATGCCATACAGACCTCCAGACTATAACCCCTTCTTCTCCATCTCCAAGATAAACTAATTCAGGCCTGCATGCATGGTGTGGCCTAGTGATTCAAGCGCAATGCTGGTAATTACAGTACATTGCATTTTTGAATCCTTACATTAAAGCAATACCTCACCCAAAAAGGAACATTTGCTGAACATTTATTCACCCTTAGGCCATTCAAGGAAGTCAGGTAGCCTAAAGTAACACAAACATGGTATGTAGAGACCGGGAGTAGCTTATAAATTATTACTTACAAAAGCAGTATTTTACCATACAAATGGATGCTTTAATAATTATTATTAGACTGGAGAGGTGTGATATAATTGCATTTTGTTGAACTTCATTTGTCACATGAACACAATGGGTTGACAGCAAAATATTGTCCTACAAGCTACCATGTGAAAGCTCTTCTTAGTAAAGGACAGTACATGATGAGGTAAATCTTAAAGATGTGTTAAGTCTTTAAATATAACTGGCGGTCTGCTGATATAGCAACTGAATTTGTTCCGACATTGACAAATGCTGCTGCTAGCTGACCAGATGTAGCCATTAGCTGCGGTTTGACTGGGGCTTCATAGATTCAGGCATTACAATTTAAAAAGACTCCTGTATTTCAGAATGCAAATGTAAATCACGTAAAAATTCCTCTTCTAGTGATTGCCCATGTTCAGGCTATGTGCCTCGTCTGCTGCGTTGATTGAGAGAACAGGTGCACAAATTACCTTTTTCCTCTTGCTCCATGATTTGTGAGATATCTGGCAGTGATAATTTCATTGAATGGGGTGCTCTTTCCACCCCTGATTCAAAATGTGGCCAATTGGGAATGCAGAGTATGGAGGAGAATGCACCATTTTACTTTTGCAACACAATGAAAAAATGCTTATATTCAATTGATATTTGTGTACAGTGCATCCACTTTTTACAGCGCATCTGAGGAGATCACCAATAATGTGTTTCAATTCTAGTTATTTCATTTCTGTTCAAATGTTAAAGAACTTGAAATCATCAATCGCTACAAATAAATAATTGCCTTCGTAACCCCTGTGTTATATACTGTATATATATATATATATATATATATATATATATAACACAGGGGTTACGAAGGCAATTATTTATTTGTAGCGATTGATGATTAGATTGTGCCAAAAAAGAGTTTTTTAATTTTGATTTACATTTCTTTTGAAACTTCACTAACACTTTACTTGAAGCCTTTATGTCAAATGTAATATATATATAAAGGAATTCATATGCATTATAATCAATGCATTATGTTTTGATGAATCATTTAAGCAAAAATAAAGTGGATTATAATATTTGCAGATTTTATGAATTTCCAGTTTCCACTGATTATCATGTTTTAATACATCATACTTTGGTATGTACAAATACCAGGTGTACAAATTATATATCATAATGTATTATAACTGTTTACTATTATGCATGATATTTAAATGCAATATAAGGTGCATTACAAGGCATAATTAATGCATTATATTTACACAAATAAAACGTGTCTGTCACAACCAGCAGCTGGAGTGCCCATGAACTCCATCCCTGACTTTTACCATTCACCCAGGACTCCATTTCCCAATATCCTTTGCCCGGACTCACCTGCACTCATCATCAATTGCAGTCACCTGTCTCTCATTACCTCATCAGTCTTACACTATAAGAATGGCACACAAACACTCTCACATCACAGTTGATTGCTAGTCTGTAATGTTTCCCAGTCTGTGTTTCCTTGCTTTGCCTTTGTTCTCTTTGATTTTGGACTGTTTCCTTGTTTTGTTATTGTTTGCTGCCTGCCCTGATCTTCGCCTGTTACTGGATTACCCTTTTGGATTACCTTGTGTGCTACTGTTTGCTGGTGTTTTGACCCTGCCTATCTGACTACGTCTTAATAATAAATCCTGCATTTGGATCCACACCTCCGTCATCACAACTCCTACGTTACAGAATCAACCGCCAAAACCGGATACAGCAGATTTATTGAGCGCCAGACCAGGTATGACCAGACCCTGTTTTTCAGAATGGCCGACCCATTGAACGTTATGTGGAGGAATTCCTTTTGTATTGCCACCTTGTACCTGGTGATGAGGCTACAGTCAAGGACTGTTTCTGGAGTGGACTTGATACTAACATTAGTCTTACCAGAGGAAGTCCCATGCTGGACCCTGGCACAGTTTATTGACTTTGTCCTGCAGTTTTGTGGATCTCCCTTTACAGTTGGGGAGGTTGAGAAGGTCCCTACTCCTATGTTTTCAGCACCTTTCTGTTCTGTGGTGCCTGTACCTGAGCCTCGTCACAAAATGGTTGCTAGCCCAGAGACTTTTTGTAAGATGGTTGCTAGCTAGATGGTTGATTACCCACGTCATGGCCGCCATTCCAGAGCCTGCTCACGTCAAGCCTGCCAAGTCAGAGCCTGCTCACGTCAAGCCTGCCAAGTCAGAGCCTGCTCACGTCTCAGCTGATCTTTCTAAGTTAAGTCACAGCTGATCGTCCAGAGTCTCGTCACGTCACAGCTGTTATCCCAGAGTCACGTCAGGTCACAGCTGGTCTTCAAGAGTCTTGTCATGTCCTGTCTGTTGCACCCAGATCTTCAAGGTCAGTTCTTTAGTATCCTAGACTGGCATCCAGCATGGAGGATCCACCGCTGGTGTCAACAGGCGCAGCTGGTATCCCCAAACCCACTCTAGCCCTCCTGTTCCTGAACGGATTCCCCTGGCTGTAGTGCTTCCCATAATGGGGATTGCTTTATGATGTGGTTGGGCCGCACACCGTGCCACAGTTCCCGAGTTTAGCCCAGAGAGGGTTTCTGTTCCCGAGTTTAGCCCAGAGATTATTCCAGCCCCTGACCACAGCCCAACGTCTGTTTCTACCCCTGATCTTAGTCCATTGCAGAATCTCCCAAGGCAGTGATGTCCGCTCCAGCTCCTCCCGAGAGTCCCCAGTCACCTCTGATCCTATTTTTGAACCCTCCCTGTTTCCTGATGCCTCTGTTACGGCTGCAAGTGCAGTCTCTGAATTTCCTGTGTTTATTGAAGTGCCTGTTGCTACAGCTGCAGAACCTCCAGAGGTGGCGGCATTCGCTGCAGAGCCTCCTGAGGTGGCGTGGGTGTTCACATCAGCTACCTTAAAGACAGGGGTGTCCATTTATGAACTCTTCGTCTTTCCTGATGAGGTCATGGAGACCTTCAGTGAATCAACTGTCAAATTCGTCTCGGCCTAAGAAGCCAATCATGAACTCCCAGTCCTTCCTGTCATAATCACAAAAAAACCTCTGAATTCACTCAATGTCCCATCCCATTCAAAGAGGCCTCTCCCGGACTCTCTGTTTGCCCTGCCATGGTCAATAAGGCAGATCCCAAACTCCCTGTTTGTCCTGTCCTGGACAAGAAGGCCGATTCCAAGTTCTGTGTTTGTTCTGTAATGACCATGGAGGTTGTTTCCGAACTCTTTGACTGTCCAACCATAGTCAAAAAGACTGCCCCTGAACTCTCTTCCTACCTTATTATGGTAATATATACCATTTCTGAGCTGTCTGCCGGTCTTATTACGGACGCAGAGGCTGTTGTTAACCTCTGTGTTCTTTTTCCAGTCCCGCCTGCTCCACCCGGTCCGTCTGCCCTGCTCTGGTTGTCTTCTGCTCTGCCGTGGTGGTCTTCTACCCTGCTCTGGTTGTCTTCTGCTCTGCTCCGGTGGTCTTCTGCCCTGCCCTGGTGCTCATCTCCGACCTGGTGGTCTTCTGCTCCGCCCTGGTGCTCCTCAGCTCCAACCTGGTGGTCTTCTGCTCTGTTCTGGTGATCTTCAGCTCTGTCTGCTCCCCCCATGATGGTCTTCTGCTCTGCTCTGGTGGTCATTGGCTCTGCCTTGGCCCTCTGCTCCGTTGGCTCCGCCCTGGCACCCTGCTTCTGCCTGGCTCTCTGCTCTGCCCTGGTACCCTGATCCGCCAGTTTTGCTTCAATCACCAGCTGGAGTGCCCATGAACTCCACCAGTGGGCACTCCTGACTTTTACCATTCACCCAGGACTCCTACGTTACAGTGTCACTGAAACTTCTTTTTACATGAAACTTTACATTATCACTGATTACAGCAAAATTTCTGCTGAATAATTTTATGTTCTTGCCACTTCAGTGCGAGACTTTTTTCAGTGGTTGCTATGTGGTTTCTAAGGTGTTATAGCGTATTACAGTGCTCTGTAATGTTCTGGATGGTTGATAAGTGGTTGTTTACTGACCCAAGTCAAAAGAGCCCAGCCCCATGTCTCTATGGTATTATGGTTGCCAGATATGTTTTTGTAAGCCGTGTGTTAAATTGCTTAGAAAAGTAATAGCACACCACAGCAAGCCACATGATTTGAGGAATCATTCATGTCTGCAGCACAAGTTACGTGCTCAGGTTTAATACTTAGGTTATGGGCTTGTTCAAACTAAGATACATAGTAACAGTGATGCTTGCTTTAGCAAATACCACTAATAGTCTTTGGATTATTATTGTTTTGAAGTTGTAGACTAGCAATGTGTTCAGGTAAAATTACAAAACTTATTTTCCTACTATGGCCTTGAGGATCACAACACAGAGAAGAAGCAAACAGAACTGTCAACACCATGACATTAACAGCACTTAATAGAAATGAAACCTTTGTATAAAGATTTAATTTGCAGTCACTCAAGTGTTGCAGACCTCTAGCACTCTTTTTACGCTTTGGCAATCCATACATTGTTGCATACCAATTAAGCGCTTTAAATTGAACTGAAACGTTTTGTTTGTTTGTAAGGAATTATTATGTTATTATACTAACTAGGAAATAATCTGGGAGTTAGCAGTTAGCAGAGGTATGTCTAGGCCAGGGGTGGGCAAACTTGGCCCTTTCAGGCCACTTTCCTTCAGAAGTTAGCTCCAACCCTAATCAAACACACCTGAACCAGCTAATCATTGTCTTCAAGACTACTAGAAGGCTACAGTCAGGTGAGTCATGTCAAATCTCTGCAGGAAAGTGGCCTGGAAGGGCCAAGTTTGCCCATCACTGGTCTAGGCTTTTTAGTAATAGAGCTAATGCTGGATAATAGAGTCTTGTATTTTTCATGCAAATGTATTGGGAAAACAAATTTGCTAAGTGTTAGCGCTAAATAAATTAACAAAGTGGATGTGTGTCTGTGTGTTTTCTGAGAATGTTGTCTGTCAACCTGAAGGTGTGTTTAAATAGACAATGATTTGCTGTGACAAAGCGACTAGAAGTCATTCATTTTCAAAGAAAGTGTGTGATTTGAGGTGACATGAGGGCAGCGACTACATCTTAAAGAAATAGTTCATCTAAAAATAGAAATACTGTCATCATTTACTCCCTCTCATGTTGTTGCAAACTCTTTCTTCTGCAGTACACAACAATAGATATTTTGCATAATGACAGTTTTAACCATGTAGTTACAATAAATGGGGCCTAACATTTTATTTTATTTTATTTTTGCAAAGCTCCATAAAAGTAGTCCATTTGACTCGTGTACTATATTCCAACTCTTCTGATGCAATGCGATAGCTATGTGTGATGAACAGGCCAACATGTTTGTTTTTTCCCTGATAATGTTCCAATCCAGTGAGTTGTTAACCAGTGTGTCCGAATTGAATTGAACTTAAGAACTGAGCTTGTCTGGAATGGTTTTCCAAAAGCATCACTGCAATAAAAGCAGGCCATTTAAAACAAAAATAGCAAAGTAATCCTCAGATTCCATGTTTGCTATTTACAGCATCACTGTGGGGAAATTAGACAACACACAATTGTACATCACTTAGTGTATGTTTACATGAACGCCTTTTGTCTCAAACAGCTTTCTCACAATTTACAGATATGTGACCCTGGACCACAAAACCAGTCATTTTTTTTTTGTATGGTTTGTTAGGATAGGACTATATTTGGCAGAGATGCAACTATTTGAAAATCTGGAATGTGAGGGAGCAAAATAATCAAACTATTGAGAAAAATCACCTTTAAAGTTGTCCAAAATAAGACCTTAGCAACCATAGCCCTCCAGCTCAAAGTTTTGATATATTTACCCTAGGAAATTTACAAAATATCTTCATCGAACCTGATATTTACTTAATATTCTAATGATTTTGGCATACAAGAAAAATCTATCATTTTGACCCATACAATGTATTGTTGGCTATTGCTACAAACATACCTGTGCTACTTATGACTTGTTTTGGTTTTTATCTGAATATAAAAATTCAGGCAAGACAACCTTTTCCCTGGAGAAGGCAATATTATGGATAGAGGATTCATATTTTAGCCAGAAGCAATGATTTGAAGTTCAAAACATCTTAATAATGGATTTGTCTCTTACAAACACGCAGCTTTTCGCATCAAAAGATGTTAACTGATGGACTGAAGTCATATAGATTATTTGTGGATTATTGTGATGTTTTTATCAGCTGTTTGGGCTCTCATTCTGACAGCACCCATTCACTGCAGAGGATCCATTGGTGAGCAATCAGAGCTATTCTGATGAAGAAACAAACTCATCTACATCTTGAACAGCCGTAATTCAGCCTTAATTCTCATTGTCTTTCATAACAGTGAAAACAGACGCTAAGACATTCTTGTAACAATTGGTTTTCTATTTTTTTTTTGCTACATTATCATTATATTCCTTTAAGTCAAATGGCAATGAATATGACTTTCTGACACATACAGAAGGGAAAGTGTGGCTCGCTGATGTCATTGTGTTTGTTTTGCAAATCACATTGTCCATTTACTGGCTCCATGTTTGAGTCATTTTTCCTATGATCCATCAGTCCAAGCTTTGTCATCTTGCTGCCTGTAACATTTTGTTCTTTGTGTGCCACTCTGCACATGTTTTGTTTCTGTTACTGTTGTGCTGTGAGCTGTTGCGTTGTGTCCTAATGCACTGTTGCAATATGGCAGGCAATGGATTGCTTTCTGAAATGCGCTGTTTTCTGAAATGTTTCAGTTCTGTTGTTGTAGTGCTGTGGGTAAATGTTGTTGTGTTGTCAACTTTAGTTTTCTTCACCTGCTCTACTGTTCTGTTGTACTACACCAACACATTCTCAATGAAGCTAACAGTGGATCTGAGATGAAAGAGTCTAATAAATATGTGACCCTGGACCACAAAACTAAGTCTTAAGTCGCTTGGGTATATTTTTAGCAATCGCCAAAAAAATATAGTATGGGTCAAAATTATCGATTTTTCTTTTATGCCAAAAATCATTAGGATATTAAGTAAAGATCATGTTCCATGAAGATATTTTGTACATTTTTTTGCACCCTCAGATTCCAGATATTCAAATAGCTGTATATCAGCCAAATAGTGTCCTATCCTAACATACATCAATGGAAAGCTTATATATTCAGCTTTCAGATGATGTATAAATCTCAGTTTCGAGAAATTGACCCTTATGACTGGTTTTGTGGTCCAGCGTGACATATTGTGGCATTATAGATGAATCTATAAAGATCCAGTTTGACAGCTTACTGATGCCTTAAGAGGAATGGTTTGTTATAGTTAGACTGATTGTCAGTTGTTCCCTATAATTTAAGTAAAAAAAAAAATCTCAAAACTAAATTCTTGCCCTACTGTGTGACGATTGCTTTGCGTTTTGGACCCAGTGTCTGTGATGCTGTTGTCTAAGACGCATGAAGTCGACGCAGTGAGATACTTTTTAAGATCAGTAGCGCTTCTGTCACACACAGATGTGCTCTCTCTCGTATTGGCAACACTTCAGTCATATCAGCTGTGACTCAAGTGTTTTTACCTGACACACAACGAGCCGTGCATCGCTAACAGACTTTCTGTAGCAGCAGATGTCATTGGCATGCCTGTGTGAAATGATGGTTCGTCCTTAGTATTTTGTCTTTTAACGGGCTGAGGCGGATATCTTGTTTATTGAGTAGCAACATTATTAATATCCATCCGTCCGTCTATTTATCCATCCAACTTTTCAACAAATTTAATCATTTGTAATTACACTGACCAAATAAAGTTTGACAAAAATTAAATACAATTAAATATTAATAAAATTTACAAGTCTCAGTATCATTACTGACATATGTAAGTCTATTTATCGAATCACAATGAATTGTAGTTTTTAAACACATTGACTTGCAAAGTCTATTAGCTCTGGTCTTACTTTAATCTATTAGTTCATGTAGTCCTTTAATCATTTTAGTTCTGGTCTTACTTTAATCTGTTAGTTCTAGTATTTATTTAAGCCTGGATTAGACTCATCATCTGGGGTTTTACAGAAAACCCAGTATATAGACATTATGATAGACATTAAGCTTTTACAGTAATTGAGTAAGTTTGGATGCTTTATTTATTTTCTGTTATATCAGTGGTTTTCAAACTATTAAATGGGTTGCAGGTCTGTTGTGATTGGGTCGTGTGCAGCATGCAGACAGTTACCATACAATTGTGCATCGACAGGATAGCAGAGTAAATATGAGCTTTTAAAAGGGAGGAAAAGCTTCCCATATCTTTGTGTGTTGACATCAAAGGTTGTATGTTCAATCAAACTCTACTGTATTTTTAGCACAAATGCATTTGTCACTTGATAGTAGCTAGTGAAATTTAAGCCAAAAGCTACATAAAATACACATTCACTTGCAGTGAGGGATGAGGGAAGTGCGCTCAAGGGAAACACTAGTCAAGGTAAAAGAACTTAAAGACTTGAAGAAGCAAGAAAAAAAAATTGCATGGTTAATTCAGTAAATTATTTTATTATTATTATTTATTTTATTTGTTTATGTGTTTTTTGTTTGTTGGTACTTAATTTTAAAATGTGATAGAGCATTAATCTTTTAGCATCACTCACCAGACATTTCATTTCTGAAATCCCACAATACCTGTGTAATAAATGTTGCAAGATTCATGTTCATCAAGAGGCAAAATTATGCTATTTTGCAGAAATGTCAGCACATGCCTAATTTTCCTATGAGCCGACACTGTACAATAAATAAATAAATAAAATAAAAAAGTAAAATGTATAAATAAAACAAAGAATATTGGAGTATAAGAAAATACAATTTCATTATTTTTACCTCAACATTTCATGTTACTTGCAATTATTTGTACAATGTGCTATACATTTCTGACCATTGTGTGTGTGTGTGTGTGTGTGTGTGTGTGTGTGTGTGTGTGTGTGGTGGGGGGGCGGGGTTCAGTTACATTTGTTTGTGTGACTTATTCCATTCCACATGTCACATAATAACGCAAAAATCCTAAAACATAATAGTGTACACAACAAAGCATAAAGCATTTGTTAAAGCAACAGAGGTAATTGCTAATATGAATCTCCACCCCATCAGTGGTGTCTGCTTTGATGTGAATTTTTCATGCTCTTGTATCATTAATGACTTGCATGGCTTGACAAATACGCAGGTATAAATCAAACCAGAGAGATTACATCCTAAAGTATTTAAGAGCCATTCTGAGCTCGCTAAGCTCCCGTGGAATAGATGTAATGTAATTAATTTGCCTTGTTTGTATTGGCTAGGGTCATTCAGGTTAATTGAGTCTTACTTCAAAACACTGGCAGAGAGCCACACTTTCTGCCTGTACAGTATATCGTCTTTAATTAATATTAAAATAGACGGCAGCAGGTTATGTCAGCCAATGACAGGCAAACAGAGAATAAACAAAAACAAAGTCAGTCTCACTGAAGCATCTGACAGATATTAGGAGACAATGCGGCTAATCAGATACCCGCTGTCTTTATTGCTCGCAGATGGAGGGTCTGCCAAATTCAGTGTGGGACTCTAACAATTGAACAAATGTTGCAGATTGCCTGCATGAGCAAAATTGGTCTCAAATAACTCAGAGTTTCATGGTTTGTTTGAGGGGGTCAAGATATCACACATGCATGTTTTTTAGATTAGATTAGATTTGGATGTTGGTTTTAAAACAAGATTTGTTTGTGAAACTGTTCTCAGGACAGTGATTCTTCATAAATGTCTCTTTTGGGCAAGTTACAGTTGTTTTATATATTGTGATTTTATACAAAGATTTTCATTATCAATACAATATCCATTAGATTGTAAAGGACTAATCTAAAAGTTTTGCAGACTGTGTTTGCTTTGAATTCTGTAATATTGTGATGCATGTATGTATTTTGTATTTTTATTGGGTGTATTGAGCATTGTGAGAAATAATTACTCTTGCATCACAGATGGAGCAGGTTAATGCACATTATAACAGAGCTGAATGTTATGCCCTAATCCACTGTATTAATGGATTTGATCATGTATTAGTTAGCCTAATACTTAATGAACCACCTTAATTCTGGTACATTTCTAAGTGTGGTTCATCCATGAGATTTTACGCACATTAACTCAGGATTTTCATTTGTGGTATAGAAAATGGTTAGAAACAGACAGCGGCCTGTTTTTCGTCTAATGTTAATTTCAGTTCTTGGTATTAAAGGGATAGTTCACACAAAAATTAAAATTAACTGTTAATTTACTCACCCTCAGGTCATCCAAGATGTGGGTGACTTTTTTTATTCAGTAGAACAGTAAAGACGATTTTTAGGTGAAACCGTTGCCCTTGGTGATTCATAAAATGCAAGCTAATGGCTACCGGTTTTTGAGATAAAAAAACATATACAAACAAGACCAAATCAATACCCGTGGCTCCTGGTGATACATTGAGGTCTAATGAAGTGAAACGATCAGTCTGTACTGAAACTGAACACTACTTACAACAGTATTAGCCTACCTTTAATCCACAGCCTGGGCAACCAGGTGAAGAGCACGCGCACGATGTCCTCGAGGGGGCAATCTGCGTGCATTGTGAGCATTTTTCGATGAAAAAGCTCCACTCTCGTTTGTCTCTCTTTTCGAGGAAAGAGGGACAGCCATCAGCTCCCCGCGGTTCAGGACCCGCCGCTGCTGAGGCACAGAGGAAAATGAGCTTGTGGGGATCGCAGGTGGATCTGGCTGATGCGTTGAAAAAGGGTCTTTCCCTTTCGCGCTCATCAGTCACGGATGAGAGTGAGATGCTGGATGCTATTTCTATTACATCGTCTGATCCAGCAGCTAGTGCTCTGCTGGCTCCAAGCCAGTAAGAGCAGGAGATGTCAGATTAGGATGAAGAAGTTGAGACTGAGTCCTCTCATTCCTCCTGCCCTGTGTACTCTGAGTTGCTTGAGGTTATGGAACATGCCACGGCGAGGCTTGACATGCTGTGGAAGCGGGTCAAGAAAGTAGCGCCTCGAGGCCACATCAATGAGCGTTAT
The DNA here is from genome assembly GCF_001515645.1 of Sinocyclocheilus grahami. Lineage (NCBI taxonomy): Eukaryota > Metazoa > Chordata > Actinopteri > Cypriniformes > Cyprinidae > Sinocyclocheilus > Sinocyclocheilus grahami. The sequence goes on along the minus strand of NW_015505437.1, from coordinate 721,429 downwards.
CTTTCTGACCATAGCCCTCCAGCTCAAGTGAGTCTCCCATTTCTTCCTGATCTTCCTGCATTCATAGGTTTCAGCATACTAGTTTTGCCAATATTGAGGGGATGAGTGAGAATGGTTATGAGAAGATGCCCCCCTTTGAAGAGACACTGACCTGCTATCTCTCTGTTGTTGAGACATCTTCTCTTAAGGCTCCCTCCTTGCCATCCAAACACCTTCAAGATACATCTGGTTTGAATGGCAGGGCATTCGCAGCAGCAGATCAGGCTGCAGCTTCGTTGCACACCATGGTGGTGCTTCAAGCTTCTCAGGCTGACCTGTTGAAAGACCTGGATAAAGGTCAGGGTCTATCCCTTGATGAGATGGCGTGTGAGTTGCGTCACACCACAGATCTCCCACTCCGTGCCACTAAGCAGACCGCCACTGCCATTGGCAGATCTATGGCGGCCATGGTGGTTATGAAGAGGCATCTGTGGGTGAACCTGGCGGATATCAGGACGAAAAAGAAGGGCTTTCTCATTGATGCACCAGTTACCCTTTCTGAGCTTTTTGGCACTTCCGTCGAGATGGTGGTTGAGAAGTTTAAGGAGCCCAAGACGCACTTGGCAGCCATTGAATCCTTTATTCCTCAAAGCTCCAGGTCTGAGCCTGAACAACAAAGGGGTCCTGGCCTGTCTCAATCTAAGGGTCAGAGGCGGGCACAGAAGACTTGTGTCACGATTCGCGCCCCTCCCTCACCTTCAGGTAGGGCTTAAAGGAGGCGTGAGTCAAAGGGTAACAGGCATGATTTGAGGGAGGTGATACAGTCGAGGCGTTCTCAACGCTCTTGTCCAGACCAGAGTAAAACCTGAGCCATCTTCTCACCTCCCTCCGAGAGTATTAACATCTGCTCTCAGCATCCTCCCCTTAATTCCCCTAAAGCCACCCACCTGACCAAGGTTAGGTAGGAGCCTCCTGCACTCGCATTACAGTCTCTCATGCTGAACCTATGATGTTTTTGGTTAGTTTCTATGTCCCATATAACTACCTACTGGTGGTCCGGACCCAAGCGCTCTTCGGACTTCGCCTTCAGATTATATCCGTGAGGTTGAGTCACGTGCGGGAGCCATGGTTGGTGAGTATGATCCATTTCATCTACTCTATTGCTAGTTTATGTGAATTCACTAACTAGTTTTCTCTACAGTGCTACTTGGGCCTGTTTCTGTTTTTCTGACTTTGCTTTAGGGTTAGGACCTCTGCGAGCACCTCCCCTGCTGAAGTCAGAACCTCGTGCTGTTGACCGATTGTGGTGATGTTCTCACCCGTCGGTACTGGATCCAGGCTGGATGTTAGTCCTACATCTTCGGCTTCATGCCTACTGGACCACACAGCCAAGTCGCTGGGCTTCTGCGGGAGCCTCCACCTACTGGTGGTCCGGACCCAAGCGCTCTTCGGACTTCGCCTTCAGATTATATCCGTGAGGTTGAGTCACGTGCGGGAGCCATGGTTGGTGAGTATGATCCATTTCATCTACTCTATTGCTAGTTTATGTGAATTCACTAACTAGTTTTCTCTACAGTGCTACTTGGGCCTGTTTCTGTTTTTCTGACTTTGCTTTAGGGTTAGGACCTCTGCGAGCACCTCCCCTGCTGAAGTCAGAACCTCGTGCTGTTGACCGATTGTGGTGATATTCTCACCCGTCGGTACTGGATCCAGGCTGGATGTTAGTCCTACATCTTCGGCTTCATGCCTACTGGACCACACAGCCAAGTCGCTGGGCTTCTACGGGAGCCTCCTTAGTCATCAGGTCCCCAGTATTATGCTGCGACCTCAGGACTTGCAGGTCCTCCATTCAGGTTGAGCATTCTTCTCAGTATAATGCTTTGTAACGTGCTCCCTGAGGTCCTGGCTGGGTGTTTGCTTCGAGAAGCTGCCCCGGCCAGGATGTGCTACTCATGTCTTGACTCCCACGGGACCTCCCTGTCACACTGCCCTTATGGTCGAACCAGAGAATCGCCCCTTCACGGAGTGGGCTTGAGTACGCTGCGTTCCCTGAGGTATGAGTGAGATGTGTTTCTGCGGAAACCCTTCCGGAGCAGTAACTTTGTATGCATGAATGGGTTATTGGGTCCCGTTGCCTTTACAGGTTTTCTTTGGGCCTGGTCAAACGGGACCCATGCTCTCTATCGAGCTTGACTGCGCTCAGCTGCATTAGCTGACGGTCTCTCGTTAGGCCCTACTAGACTACCCTTCTAATCTAGCGCTGCCTTCTGGTCGAGCTTGGAAGTGCTCCCCTCACTACGAGGGTTAGCTATGTGCCTATCGCTACCAGTTTGTGCTTTGAGGGTCTGCCTCAGTTTGGGAGACAAGAGTGCTGCTTCCAAGAACTCCATGAAAAACAATACTGAGTTGCTATGCCCGTTCCTGTCACCTCCTTGGTCAGTTGCCTCTATGCTGGGATCCTGGTTTTCCCTGTTGGAATGTGTGATCCCTGCTTAAGCTGGATCCCATTTCTGATATCATCTGCGATCAATCTGCTCCCCGGACATGGCCGTGCTCCCCTCACTGCGGGAGGGTCTTTTATGAGCTTGCCGGTCCTGGGTAGATTATGTGAGTCCTCCTCTCTATTTTTGAGAGCTAGGTGCTTTGTCCCTGGGCTAATGATCGCTTCGGTCAAGCTGGGTTCCTCTCTCTCTGCTTAGGGTCGAGCCCTCCGCTCTTTGAGCTCCATCACAGCGGCATCAAGTGGTTTGACCGCTTGCTGCCTCCCTGATAAGTTGCCCTTTCTTGGCCAAGCCTAGCAGTGATCCCCTCACCTCGGAGAGTTTCTTTTGAGCATGCCACTCCCATTTGAGCATCTGAGGCCTCCTCTCGTCAGGCCCTCCGCTCTTGGAGTCCCATTGAGCAGCAGACTCAGGTTGTTAGGCCTTTCTCTGCCTCCCTGTTAGGCTGCTCTCTTTGTTGGTTGAGCTTAGCAGTGCTCCCCCACCTTAGTGGGTTATCTTTGAGCACTCCACTCCCAATTGAGCATCTGAGGTCTCCTTTTATCGGGTCCTCTGCTCCATGGTGCTCCATTGGGCAGTAGCCTCCGGTTATTGGGCCTCTCTCTGCCCGCCTGTTTGGCTGCTCTCCTTGATTGATTGAGCTTAGCAGTGCTCCCCTCACGCTAGAGGGTCACCTATGAGCACACCGCTCCCAAATCGAGCATCTTGAGTTCCTCTCCTATTTTGAGAGTTGGGCCTCTGCTCCATTGAGCTCTGGTCAGCAGTCATGCCAGGCTGCTGAGCCACCTTCTGCCTCCCTGGCAGGCTGCTTTTTTGGTCGAGCTAGCTGTGCTCCCCTCACCATAGAGGGTCACCTATGAGCATGCCACTCCCATGTCTATGTCCCATATAACTACCTACTGGTGGTCCGGAACTCAGATTGAGCATCTAAGTTCCCCTCCTATTTTTGGAGTTGGGGCCTCCGCTCCTTTGAGCTCTGGTTAGCAGTCATGCCAGGTTGCTGGGCCATCTTCAGCCTCCCTGGCGGATTGCTGTTGAGTGAGCTAGCTATGCTCCCCTCATCATGGAGAGTCTCTTGCGAGCACGCCGCTCCCTTCTGAGCGTCTAAGTGCCTCTCATTTGAGAGTCGAATCCTTCGCTCTGTGAGCTCCGCTGGGTAGCACATCAGAACACTGCCTTCCTCTTAGGCTGCTCTCTTGGTGAGGATGATCTATGAGCACGCTGCTTCCCAGTCGGGCATTGATCTCCCCCTCTCAGTCTGAGAGCTGGGTGCTTCACCCCTTCTAGTTATGCATGAGCAGATGCTCATGCATCTGTTCTGTTCTGTGACTGCTATGGTTAGGTTGGCAATGCTCCCCTCACATGGAGGGTTTTTCTATGAGATAAGCCTTTTCAATCCACATGCGCTCTGAGCATGCGGTTTCCCGCTGGATTAACTGTCACTCCCTGAGCATGCCTCAGTCATGTATGGTTCATAGGCTTGTCAAAGTGACAGCTTCGGTTACCCCTTAGTAACGGTATTTCTAAATCTATGCTATGGTAAGTATGCACGCTAAGCATTCTGCACACTTTCTAAAATCCTGTATGTTAAGGGTTGCGTGCTGTCAGCCTCGTTCCCTTTCTCTGAGTTGGTTTAGGCCCCGGTTCTCATTTCTGAGCAGGGTGTTGCTACCAAAAATTTGAGCAAGCTCATTCAGAACTGGCGGTAGCCCCCTGGGTGACAGGCCAGGGTCTGGTTTGTTTTTTAGACACCTGGTCGTATCCCCTCAAAGGACTGTCTTCTTCTGATTCCAAGCCTTTGAGCTCTGCCCTAGGCTTGGGCTTCCCAGCCCAGCCCTTAACAGGTAAGTTGTTTAGGGTATGCAGCTCAGGCCCTTGGCCGGAATGGATAATGTCACTGACAGCCATCAAGGCGTCCTAGGGGCAACTCCCATGGCTATCGTAGAGTTGGTACTTAGTGCTCGCTGTGGTTTCTGGCATTCACTCACCTCAGCATGGCAGCGTGAGTATACCGTTCCCCAAAGCGACTTCTAGAGGACGCTGTTCGAAGTTCCCTCCGAAAAGAACGTCTCAGTTTACGTATGTAACCATGGTTCCCTGAGAAGGGAACAAGACACTGCATCCTCTAGTTCCCTTGCCATGCTTCGGACTCAAGCTTCAGATGAAGAAGCGGATGACATGTTCTCCCGGTGCCCTTTTATACTGTGATCGCACTGGGTAATGATGTCATAGGCTGTCACCGGCCAATGTTATTGTTGTGTTTAGATGTATGCTTCAAACACAGGTCACGATGAAGACGTTCCCCAAAGCGACCTCTAGAGGACATAGTTCGAAGTTCCCTTCTCAGGGAACCATGCATAACCTGAGACGTTTCGTCTTGATTATGCATTAAATGGAAACCAAAACAACAAAATTCACAATTTACAATAAGAGCATATGTACAAGGCTACTAATGCAGTGAATTGTGATACAAGCCATTCCTTGCATGCCATTTATTCTTCATATATCTCTTAATGCTTTGGTTGAAATATTAAAACTGATCACAATTAAGGGAATACTGTATATGTCCCCTGGTGCTGCACTACCTAACTCAGTTTATTAAGACATTATGTGTTTCTTTCTATCATGATCTAAATATTCAATTTATGTAAATGTTACATTTCAACATTTGCTATATGAACATTAATGCATTATGAATAAACACAATTTACCAATGAACAATAGTATAAATTAACATTAATAATAAGAATAAATGCATAAATAAATGCTGTAATTTTGTTCATTTTTAGTTTAACTATAGTTTTACAAATGGAACTTTATTGTAAGGTGTCAGCATGAAACAAAAATAAAAACCCTTCTTCAAGTAAAGTTCTTCTTCCTCTTTTTTCATGTACAAGGCTACTAATGCAGTGAATTGTGATACAAGCCATTCCTTGCATGCCATTTATTCTTCATATATCTCTTAATGCTTTGGTTGAAATATTAAAACTGATCACAATTAAGGGAATACTGTATATGTCCCCTGGTGCTGCACTACCTAACTCAGTTTATTAAGACATTATGTGTTTCTTTCTATCATGATCTAAATATTCAATTTATGTAAATGTTACATTTCAACATTTGCTATATGAACATTAATGCATTATGAATAAACACAATTTACCAATGAACAATAGTATAAATTAACATTAATAATAAGAATAAATGCATAAATAAATGCTGTAATTTTGTTCATTTTCAGTTTAACTATAGTTTTACAAATGGAACTTTATTGTAAGGTGTCAGCATGAAACAAAAATAAAAACCCTTCTTCAAGTAAAGTTCTTCTTCCTCTTTTTTCATTTTTTTTAGAGCTCAAAAGGTTCCAGAGATCAGGTATGACCTTCACTATAATAATGATAATATGTGATTTGTTTTGCCTTATTAGAGATGACACTTATGACCAAACGTATATACACATTAAGTTTATTGTTTTTAAAAATTTAGACTATTACTACTTTATTCAAGATTACAGTACATGCTTGACTACAAGGAAATTAATATTTAAGTAATACTCTTTTAGTTTCTGTAAACCCCTTTACAATCCTTTATAACTTGTACGACTGCATGACAGATCAACACACAACAAAATCACAATTATTGAACATTCTATATTGCATTAATATGCAATAAATACTCCCTAGATCAGCATTTCCAATCTATTTGGAGCACTATGAGCCCACACCGAAACCCATTTTACTTTTATAATGTGATACATTTTAACATTAAAACAGAACATTTCCTATTCTGCAGGATTTTTCCTTCTAATGTAAAAGACAAAAAAAGCGTATTTCCAAGAACGTTTCAGCTGTTTTTAATGAAAGCCATAACACTACTATATATATGAAATCCGTTCTTAAAGGTTTGCGTTTTCAGGCTCCCAAAATGCTTTTGTGTAAATGAATAGCCAAAAGGTAAATACTCCCTGGACGCTCTTCTCAGCAGCGCAAACTGTTTGCTAACAGTAAACCGCTGCTCAGGTATTTCCAGCTTCTTTTTACCACAAGTGAAGAGCAAAAAAGAATGTCACCATTATTATAACAAGGGTTTAAAGAGTTTAGGATTTCTGCTTTTACATTAGGATCCACTCGGGTATCACACGCACATGAGAGAGTATTATCCCAGACTAATGTCCAAACATTGCAGAATCCATAGAAGCGGTGATCGGGTGTCTGTTGCAGTGTGTCCTTTGAGTCAACGCCGTGGGCTCCTTCCTCTTTCAGCGCTATTGATTTATCCTCTAGTACAGCTGCACTTGTTCAAATAACATCAAGCCAGCCAATAAAGCGCTCGTGAGCATTCAGGCCTCATTATTACAGTTTGATCCCCAAGCTGCTGATAAACAGAGCCCGGTCTCTTAACCTGCACCTTAACAATCTTTCTTTTCTTGAGAGTCCTCTCATTGAATTCCAACAGTGGGGATGAATCTGCGATCTCTCGCGGTTGGCTGGAAAGGGCCAGAGCTGAGGCTAACACAATGATCAATGTGAAAATTAGGACGATTCCTCATGTGCCGGCTTGCAGACATCAGTTTGTCTTGAGTGCTGCAGTACGAGGCCACAGTCCACGTCTAATCTGTCAGCATTGGGTAAAGTGGCGACATTGCTCTCGTAAACCATAGGTGAGTAAATAGACACTTAATCATCTGTGTCTGTCTGCTAACGCTGCAAGGACATTAGAGCAACAGGAGAGAACTGCCTCACAGGGACAATGGTATAGTGCACTAAAGCAGACACTCAACTGCTGAAAGGAGTAAACTCAGAAATGGGTATATTTCTGTCAAAATAAAAATAGATGACCTCTTTGAAAGCACAGACAATTCCAGATCCAGGGTGAAACTAACAGATACATGTTCAGTTCATATTTTACACAGGAATCAAAAGAAACCACCCAACATATTTGCCATAAAGAAAAATAAAACAAATGTTCTTAATATTTATTTTATTTATTTTTTTTACCATTAACATACATATTTAAATAGTAATATTATAAAATGTTTTACAGATTGAAATTAAATTTACAGTAACAAAAGTGCATTTCATGAACTGAAATAATACCAAACCTATTATTATTAATTTTATTTTTTTTCCCAAAACAAAGTTCATCACAAGTAGCTAAAGTAGGTAAATTACAATAAAAATGACAATGCAATAAACATCCATTTCATTTCAACATTCATAAGAGTGAAAAATTAAAATAAATAAATAAATCAAATAAAATGAATGATAAACCATCAAATATGAGCTGTCACACAGATCATTTTGTGGATGTCAAATTATGTGTCACTATATTTTATTTAATCTATTTTTTTTCACTGTAAATTTGATAACTTCTTATTCACTTCCAAAAATGGTGTTACATTTTTTTTCTGTTAAATTGCATGTAATGTCCTATTTACAAATATTTAATCTATTACAATTATTCACCGTATAGAGTAACATAACTTAACAGGTTTTTTAAAAAGTTTTTTACTATTAAAATTATGATCATTTTTAAGTACCCACTTTCTCATTACTGTAATGTATCATTCTTCTAGTTGATGATTCTTATTACAATAATACACTTTAAAAAAAAATCTAAATTAAAAGCAGCACAAGAAACGGTAATTATATTTATTTTCTCATTATGAAAAAGCAAAAGCTGATTCCAAATCATCAGTTCTTATTCTGCTGGATCTATCTGCTGCTTTTGACACTGTCAATCATCAGATCCTCCTGTCTGCCCTCTCTTCACTGGGCATCACAGGGATTCCACTTTGCTGGTTTGAATCCTATCTCACTGGTAGGTCTTTCAGGGTGGCTTGGGGAGGGGAGGTATCCAAAGCACATCAACTTGTCACTGGGGTTCCTCAGGGATCAGTTCTTGGACCCCTCCTCTTCTCCATATACACAACATCACTGGGTCCCATCATACAGGCACATGGCTTATCCTACCATTGCTATGCTGATGACACGCAGCTCTATATTTCATTTCAACCAGATGATCCAACAGTAGCTGCACGGATCTCAGGTTGCCTGGCGGACATCTCGCCATGGATGAAAGAATATCACCTACAGCTCAACCTGGCAAAGACTGAGCTTCTTGTCTTCCCTGCCACTCCAACTCTACAGTATGATTTCTCCATCCAGCTAGGTTCTTCTACAATTACCCCATCAACTTCGGTCAGAAATCTTGGTGTAACCTTTGATGACCAGCTGACCTTCAAAGACCACATTGCAAAAACCGCTCAATCTTGCAGGTTTGCATTGCACAACATCAGAAAGATCAGGCCCTTTCTAACGGAGCATGCTGCACAACTTCTTGTCCAGGCCCTTGTCATCTCTAGGCTGGACTACTGCAATGCTCTTCTGGCTGGACTCCCATCAAGCACAATCAAACCTCTACAAATGATTCAGAATGCAGCGGCACGACTGGTCTTCAACGAGCCCAAAAGAGCCCATGTTACACCTCTCTTCATCTCCTTGCACTGGCTACCGGTTGCGGCCCGAATCAAGTTCAAGACATTGATGCTTGCATATAGAACAGCCACAGGCTCAGCACCCGCCTACTTCCACTCACTACTACGAATCTACATCCCCTCCAGAAGTCTGAGATCCACTAGTGAGCGACGCCTCGTGGTACCATCACAGAGAGGCTCAAAATCACTTTCCAGAACATTCTCATTCACCACTCCTGGCTGGTGGAACGATCTTCCCACCCCTATCCGGAATGCTGAATCCCTGACAATTTTCAAGCGACAGCTGAAAACTCATCTCTTTCGAAGCTACTTGACTTCATCATCATCATCATCATCATAAAAAAATAATATATATATATATATATTCTCTCTCTTTATTTATTCCTTCTCTTTCCTGCTTGTACTTATTTGAACAATGTCTAAAAACTTATTACAAGCACTTCCTGTGTCTTTTTGCCTCTTTAAGAAGAATTGCTTTATGTATCCCCCAACTGTAAGTCATTTTGGATAAAAGCATCTGCTAAATGACTAAATGTAAATGTATAAAAAGTTTTGAATTTACTTAGAAAATATGACTTCTTGAGAGCTTTGATTCACAGATAATCTTAAGTCATGTACACAACTATTTTACATTTTCAAAATATTTTTTGCTACAAACAAACAAAATCCTGTTTGCCTATCATGAGAACAGCTTATAACATTAAGGGTAGCGTAATATATTTTGAACTAAATAAATTTCTACACACATAAAAACACAACCTTAAAGTACAATGCATTCCACATAGTTGCGACTGTGTTTGTGCTTCTAACTTTGTAAATGCATAATTTAGTACAGATTAAATGACAAAAAACTTTTGCTAACCATTTCACTGTGCTAGTTTGTTTTTCAGACATTATTTCAAGTAAACTTATATTAGAGTTGACTAAAAGTACTGCATATTGTTTAAAAAAAAAGGGTGGAGGGGGACACAAAACACTCAGCACAGCACCACAAAAGCAATTATTATTTCAAAAGCAGGCCAGAGAATGACACTCTATTCACAGCCACATTAAATATAAGAGACTGGCTCATTTTAGTCTTTTCTTGTGGAGAGGCATTCTATTCTGACATTATCTTCAGTTGGGTGGAGAAGTCTTTTATATTTTTTCTAAAGGAGCAAATGAAAATCAATGAGAAAAAAAATGTTTCACTAGGCTCTTTTTGTATGCTCAATACAAGTTCCACTATTTCTCCAAACAATTATGAACAAACTCACAAGTTTGCGGCCGTCTCTCCTGCTAGCCGATGACAGGGTGGGAGTTCATGCAGAAACTTCAGGACACCTATCAAGAATTGATCGCCTCTCCGTTCGGCTGCAGTTGCCCTAGAACGAAATGATGTCTGCTGATCAATCCGGTCAACTAACTGGAACTTGTCAGTGTTTCAGGCTTTACAAAGAGAGTAGTGAGCTCTCTGAGCCATTAACCAGCACACACTGTGATTATCATCATACACACATCTCTAATCACTGCAGACTTTGACGTGACTTTATCTGCTCAAGTCTCTTAAAGGGTTAGTTCACCCAAAAATGAAAATTGGCTTGTGTTTTACTCACCCTCAAAGCATCCTAGGTGTCTATGACTTTCTTATTTCAGACAAATCCAGTCGGAGTTATATTAAAAATTGTCCTGGCTATTCCAAGCTCTATCATTGTAATCAGTGGGTGTTGCAGTTGAACGGCCCACAAGTCGTCAGATAAAGGCGCGCGCATTCATAATAAAACGTGCTTCACACGGCTCCGGGGAGTGAATAAAGGCCTTCTGTAGTGATGTCAATGCGTTTTTGTAAGAAAAATATCCATATCTCAAATGTAATAAACACTTTTAAATCACTTCCGCCAACGGTCATACGCGGAAGCGTGCCGGCGGATGACGTAGGACGACGGTGTTGCGTGATTAGTGACGAACGCAGAGAGACAACAAAACAAAACGCCGGTCATGACTTAGAAGTACAAACCGAAGATTTGCAAAGAAAAATATCTGAGGATTTCGATATAAGCCACGAGGAGACTGGTTTTCCTTTGCTAAAGTAAGGAAACTTTGCTTCCTTTGCTCCTATAAACAAACTCGCGAGACTAGCATATCTCAGAGGTGCGCGCGCACTGCGCATACGTCATACACCTTCCGCCAGAACGCCTTCCGCGTATGACAGATAACGGAAGTGAGAGAAAAGTGTTTATTACGTTTGAAATATGGATATTTTTCTTACAAAATGCATTGATTTACTTCAGGAGGCCTTTATTCACCCCCGGGGCCATGTGAAGTAATGCGTTTTATTATGAATGCGCGCACTTTATTTGACGACTTGTGGATTGTTCAACTGCAACACCTGCTGATTACAATGATAGAGCTTGGAATAGCCAGGACAATTTTTAATATAACTCCGACTGGATTCGTCTGAAAGAAGAAAGTCATATACACCTAGGATGCTTCAAGGGTGAGTAAAACACAAGCCAATTTTCATTTTTGGGTGAACTAACCCTTTATTACATCTTAAGCTGAAACAGGTCAGAAGTTACGCAATAAATAATATTAATTACATAAAAAAAGAAAAGTGACATATGATTCACCAGTGATAAAGTAATAGGGAAGCAAGATATTTCAAACCTCAAAACAATTTAATATTATTCCAGTATTTATGCAGTTACATAACAGTAACACATGGACAAAGTCCAACAACTGTTGTGCTTTTCCAACGATATTGGACATGACAACAAACTGGGAGCCTGAAGCATTGCATATAATTTCACATGCAAAGAGGGACGCTACATAGAAATCTTAAAGTTACAGCAGTGAAAAATAGTAACCAAAAATCTAAATTATCACTACTTTTGTTCCAGAAAAACAAGCTTTTTTTGTTTGTGTGATGTGAACCTTTTAAACCAGCTCAGTAATATTGTCAATACACACATAGGCGGTTTAGAAAATGTTTTGGTGGCTCAGCTCTATATCACTGATACATTGGAAGTGGCAGAAGTTCTTGTTAAAGGACGTTATTAAAACTGGGACCAATTAATGTGCCACAGTCTATTGACAGAATGGGTAGAAGCACTATAAATTATAATTTCTCCTCTATAATAGTTTCATGGAAGTCACAATTATGACAGAGCATATGTTTAATATTATCTGCTCTAGTAGGATGACGCTTTCATGGAAGGAAGACATATTCATAGAGGAGAACTAAATGATGATAATGGCATATTTCTCCTTTTGTCCCTCCCTCTCATGCTGTCTGGCATCCATCTGCCAAAATTACTGATCAGAATCATTGATCAGTTCCATTTATCGCTCAGGCTAATGAACAGTCCAGACACAGGCCTCCTGACAGAGGGGCCAGGCCCCTTCGCACAACATTTTGTTTGCCAAAGCAGTGTACATTTTGTATTTCTGAAAGTGGCAGTCAATGAATCTTGATAATGTGCGAGCATTGGGCACATAACTCACATTGATAGCCCTTATATTGTGCCAGCCAGTTATAAATCTGGGTCTGGAGACATGAATATGCATTGACAGTCAACTCCAGCGGCTGCAGAGAGTTCCAATGATACAAACAGTTTTACAGCAACTTAAAATAACATGCTTGAGGTCATTCAAGATATCTATAAAGTTAAAAGCACTAATTATGGTAAATGGACTTTTAATTTCCCATTCAAATCAAATATGCCTTACAACAGCATCGTGCTCATTCATCATGTTTGTCTAAATTGCTGTACCAAATTCACATCTCCAAATTTGGGTGAGTAGCCCTTTTCAAATTGTTTTGTGTCATTTTCTTTTAATCTTTTAATCACCAAAAATTCTGTCACCATCTACCCACCTCATGCCAATCCAGACTTATATGATTTTTTTTTTCTCCACAGTAAAACACAAAGGTAGTTGTTAAAATGTCAAAGCTGCATACTGTAATCTTACAGAAAAGACTGTAAAACGGCTACATTAAAAACTAATTGGTTAACTGAAAAATGACCTTATATAGTTTTTATCTGGAGACATGAATATGCATTGACAGTCAACTCCAGCGGCTGCAGAGAGTTCCAATGATACAAACAGTTTTACAGCAACTTAAAATAACATGCTTGAGGTCATTCAAGATATCTATAAAGTTAAAAGCACTAATTATGGTAAATGGACTTTTAATTTCCCATTCAAATCAAATATGCCTTACAACAGCATCGTGCTCATTCATCATGTTTGTCTAAATTGCTGTACCAAATTCACATCTCCAAATTTGGGTGAGTAGCCCTTTTCAAATTGTTTTGTGTCATTTTCTTTTAATCTTTTAATCACCAAAAATTCTGTCACCATCTACCCACCTCATGCCAATCCAGACTTATATGATTTTTTTTTTCTCCACAGTAAAACACAAAGGTAGTTGTTAAAATGTCAAAGCTGCATACTGTAATCTTACAGAAAAGACTGTAAAATGGCTACATTAAAAACTAATTGGTTAACTGAAAAATGACCTTATATAGTTTTTATTGTAAAATACTGTCAGATTTATGGTTTTACAAATAAAACTTATGAATTACCTTGTAGTTTATGTGGAAAAACAGTAAAATGACATTCCTAGAAGCTCCTGCATGACACATGGATATATTTTAGGTACATCGTGTTTGTTTTCATTTTTGTTATCAATAACGTACATTAGGATGTTTCGTGTTACACATTCTCTTATTTAGTAAATGTTTATTGCATTATTTTGGTGTCATGTGTGTGCACCGGCTATATATGAATATTGGCTCATGAATATATGTTTTATAGACAGGCCACTTACGATATTTTTTTATTCATCATGTGTCATTGCACCACCTGTATTCTTGTGGCGGTTGCTTTTTAAAGGAATAGTCCACCAAAAAATGAAAATTTGATCCAAGATGTAGATGAGTTTGTTTCTTCATCAGATTTGGAGAAATGTAGCATTCCATCACTTGCTCACCAGTGGATCCTCTGCAGTGAATGGGTGCCGTCAGAATGAGAGTCCAAACAGCTGATAAAAAACATCACAATAATCCACAGGTAATCCACACCACTCCAGTCCATCAGTTAATGTCTCTAGAAGTGAAAAGCTGTGTGTTTGAAATAAACAAATCCATCATTAAGGCATTTTAGCTTCAAACTGTTGCTTCAAACTTTCTAATGTGAAAAAAAGTTGTCTTGTATGAACCAGGAGAGAAATATGCACAGATCAAACCGTTCACAATCAAACAGTCCAAAACAGTTCAACACAAATATGACGGGGATTTTGATGTGAAAGGACAATAGGGACTTTTTCACAGGAGGAAGTGTTATTATGGATTACGGACTGGTATTTTAATTGACATTATTGATGGACTGGAGTGGTGATTACTTGTGGATTATTGTGATGTTTTATCAGCTGTTTGGACTCTCATTCTGACGGCACCCATTCACTGCAGAGGATCCATTGCTGAGATGCTCAATTTCTGTAAATCTGTTCTGATGTTCTAAAAAAAGAAACACACATCCACATCTTGAATGGTCTGAGGGTGAGTAAATAAAGGTTTACTCAAATTATATCACTTATTGAAATATATAAAGTGTAAAATATACAGGCACCAATTTATTAGTTTATTTATTTTTGTCCATTTCTGGCCAACACAACTCCAGTTTTTTACTATAAATTCCAAGAAGTGTATTTCAATTGTTAAAAAAAGAAAAAAAAAATGTAATCATTGATTGCTAAGTTCAGGTGCAAGTTTACAAATAAATAAATGTAAAGCAAACTCATATACATCATTTATACATAACTACCCAATTGTTAAAAAAAAGGAATCTGTATTTATCTGGCCTATTAAGCCAAGTAAACCAGTATTGCCATTCTTGCCTTTTTTTAAAAAGGTTTATCATTAAATTCTTCGAAGACCAAATCGTCTGAGCTATGCTAGTGTATATGCATTCATTTTATAGCTCTATATGTCACCAGCTGTCTCACATTGCTAAGGAATTCTAGGAAAGTCGAATCAGACAAGACCCTCTGTTGTTATGATCCATCTTGTTTCTCCCAACAAATGGCCACATGAATGCACTCTGCACTATAAAGGACCGAACACGTACTATTAGGAATGCATCATGTCATAATGAACTGCTCATGTCACAGACGGGAATAAATACACTTATTCAGTTTTATTACTCAGAGGTTTAGCCTATGGTGTTGGGGGAAGGGCTGCAGGTATTCATGATTCACCAGCGGCGTGCGGCTGACGGCATCACATAAAACATGAGAAATGGAAAGACAGATAAGCACAATGAGCAGTTATGTGGGCCTAATGTACTCACTGACACAGATCAAGTGGCGCAAATAAAGAGTGTAAGTGCCGTTCTCTGTCAACAGCTTCTTCCCTTGTAGCCGTGGTATCGTTCTCCATCATTTTAATGGTTTGCCGTATTTCTTCATTCCACCGGGCAGTCACCTAGAATTAATCTTTGTCTCTAAGAACAAGCTGATTAGTTTTAGCTGGGTTTTAAAGACGTTGACGCCTGTCTAATACCTTTGTTATGCACAAAGCATGCAGGTTACCTTCACACAGCCTGTGTTGGGGATTGACAACTAACACATTAAATCGTCCTGTTCAAAAGCTCACAGTAGCGGCTTAACTGACTGTAGGCTATGAATGAATAAGACAAGTCAAGCTCCTTTTATATTCTCGATATAGCTGTAAACCATGCAACCATAGTGACAGTGTAGTAAATAATATAAATACGGATTATAACACCGGAAAATCTTGTCACAATAAACACAATGTTATTTAATGAATGTAGGGACAGGTACAGTATGCCGAGCAGAATTATGGGTTATGCAACCCAATCTTGTTCAGTTTTATTGTTTAATGACCAAAACTCAGCTCTATGTACGATGGTGTAACCATTCATTATATAAAACGTATGGAAGCTTGTTTTTGTCACAAGTTAAAAATAAATAAATATAAAAGGTAATTGTGACTTTTTTTTTTAAATCTCACAAGTGACATTGTTTCTTATTATTCTGAGTTTATTTCTCAAAATTCTGTGAATAAAGCACACACATATATATTTGTTTATTTAAGACTCCTTTACTTCTACTCCTTCTTCGCGCACCTTTCCTACAACCACTAGCGCAGGACAGAATCCAGCACCTTAAACAGATAAAGATGACTACAAATGAGGACAAGCTGTGTGCGTCGCGGCAGAGTGGTCGGACGTTGGAGAGATATGTGGAGGAATTACTTGCACTTTCCAATGAGGTGAGCTGGCACGGATCTTCACTTGGTGCGTGTTTCCAGCTGGGGCTGGACGATGATATAATCCGCTGCAATCTCCCCACGTGTGACTTTCCCCTGATCGAGCTGATTAATCTTGTCCTCTCTTTAAATGATTCCGACTTCGAGGTGGAAGAAGTCAATATAAATTCTAAGTCTCCTCATCCAGCCACCTCTGGAACAAGCCGTATCTCCCCAGCTCACCTAACGCCAGGAACCCCCACATGCCTCACCAACGGCTCCGACCACCTGCCCAAACCGGGGCATCCCCATGTTCTCCTGAACTCCACCGTAATCCTCAACCCAGGAGCGCCGACCGCTACGAAGTCTCGCTCACCGGCTGCTCGAAACAAGGACACAAGGCCACCGGCCGCCGCTGACTCAAGCCCGCCGGCTGCCACTGGCTCAACGCTCTTGGACATGGTGTTGCCTCCGGAGTTCTCGGCCCCATCCTCTCTCCAGAGTCTGCTCCAGAAAGCTCTCCATCATCTCCTGAGTCTCCTTCACCTCCGCTGGTCCTGTCCAGCCCTCCTTTGTCTCCTGAGCACCCTGTGTTAGTGAACTCAGCTCCTCCAGAGAGCCCTCCAGTGCCCGCTCCTCATAAGCGCCCTCCAGTGTCCACTCCTCATAAGCGCCCTCCAGAGCGCCCTCAAGTGCACGCTCCTCCAGATCGTCCCCCAGGATTTCTAGTTTTTCCCAAGAAATTTTTATTTTGGGGGGTGGCATATACCCGTGGCCGAGCCGGCTAAGGCCACGGAGGATCCGCCATGGCCTCCTGAGTCCCCTGATACGCTATGGCCTCCTGAGCTACCAGCTCTGCCATGGCAACCTGAACTGCCTTCTCCGCCATGGCCCCCTGAGTTACCAGCTCCGCCAGGGCAACCTGAACTGTCTGCTCCACCATGGGTCCCCGAACTCCCTAATCCGCCCTGCAGGCTCTCCTTGTCTCCGCCCTGCTCCTGTCCTGCACCAGCCCCCAGGGCGCCCACCCTGTTACTGTTACGGCGCGGGACGCGCCTTCCGGGAGGGGGGCAATATCTGTCACAAGTTTGTTTCTGTTTAGTTCCTGTCTGCCCTTATTTGGTTCAGTTCCTGTTCTCATTTAGTTAATCTTTGTTTATTCAGATCACCTGTGTTGTATTCATCTTGTTTGCTCCTTAGTTTGCCTGTCCTTATAAGCCCTCAGTTTCTGTCTATTCTTTGTGCTGGATTGATGTTATTTTCAATGGTCTAAGTGTGTTGATGTCTATTAAAGACTCCTTTACTTCTACTCCTTCTTCGTGCGCCTTTCCTACAACCACGACCCGCTCTCTGCCAAAAATTGTCCTATCCTAACAAACTATACTCAGTTTCGAAAAATGTACCCTTATGACTGGTTTTGTGGTCCAGGGTCACACACACACACACACACACACACACACACACGCATATACATATATACACAGTCATGGTCAGGAGTATTGGCACCCTTGGAAAATATGATCAAAGAAGGCTGTAAAAATAAATCTGCATTGTTAATCATTTTGATCTTTTATAAAAAAACAAAAAACAAATATCTAACCTTTCATTGAACTAAAACAATTGAAAATGGGGGAAAATCTCATTATGAAATAAATGTTTTTCTCAAATACACGTTGGACACAATTATTGGCACCCCTAGCAATTCTTATGAGTAAAATATCTGTGAAGTATATTCCCTTTCATATTTACAATTTTGAGCACACCAGGGTGATTATGAACATGAAATTATTCAGCCATGGCTTCCTGTTTCACAGGAATATAAATAGGAGGAAAAACAAAGACCAAATTCCCTTAATCATCCATCACAATGAGAAAAACCTAATAATATATTTCTGATGTGCAGAAAAAGATAATTGAGCTTCATAAATTAGAAAGTGACTTTAAGAAAAGAGCTAGAGCAGTGAAAATTCCCATTTCCACCATCAGGGCAATAATTAAGAATTTCCAATCAACAGAAAATGTTACAAATCTGCCTGGAAGAGGACGTGTGTCTATATCGTCCTAATGCATGGTGAGGAGGAGAGTTTGAGTGGCTAAAGACTCTCCAAGGACCACAGCTGGAGAATAGCAGAAAATAGTTGAGTCTCAGGGTCAGAAAACCTTAAAAAAGAAAATCTAACAGCACCTACACCACATGTTTTTTGGGAGGTTTCAAGAAAAAAAATCAAGAAAAGAAAATGCTCTCATCCAAAAACAATCCCCAGCATATTCTGTTGTCAGACACGACTGGAACTTCAAATGGGACTGGCTTCTATGGTCAGATGTAACTAAAGAAATTCATTTTTTCCAACAAACACTCAAGATGGGTTTGGTGCACACAGGGATAAAAAGTACCCCATTTGTACAATGAAATATACTGCTGTATTTGTAATGTTGTGGGCCTATATTTCTGCTGGAGGTCCTGGACATCTTGTTTAGACATGCGGCATCTTTGATTCTATCAAATACCAACAGATAAACCAACTGACTCTGTTAGAAATCTTATAATGGGCCATGTTTGGATCTTCCAACCAAAAACAAACCTTAAAAACAACACAAAAATGGGTCACTGGGCACAAAACCAAGCTTCTGCTATGGCCATTCCAGTTCCCTGACCTGAGTGTGGTGAACTGAAGAGGAGAAGCACCATCATGGAGCTGGGAATCTGAAGGGTCTGGAAAGATTCTGGATGAAGGAATGGTCTCTGATCTCTTGTCAGGTGTTCTCTAACCTCATCAGGCACTATAGGAGAAAACTGTTATTATGCCAAATGGAGGTTTAAAAAAGCATTGAATAAAAGGGTGCCATTAATTGTGTCCAATGTGTATTAGAGAAAAACATTTATGCCATAATGATATTCCCCCTCATTTTAAATTCTTATTCTCCAATGAAAGGTTAGATTTATGTGAATTTTTTTTAAGTAAAAGACCAAAATGATTAACAATGCAGATTTATTTTCACAGCCTTCTTTGATCATATTTACCAAGGGTGCCAATAATTCTGACCACAACTGTGTATATATAAATATATATATATATATATTAGAGAAGCGAGATTTAAATTATTCAGAGAAAACATTTTAAAATTGCAACATGTAAGCTCTAAATAGCAAGGGGAAAAAAATCTGAATTCTGAGTTAATGTCTCGCAATTCTGAGTTTTTATTATTTATTTATTTTCTCAGAATTGTAGGGGGAAAAAAGTTATGGTTTTATTTATTTTTATTTGGTACCATTTTCTATGAACCCTGTATTTGCAATGCATTTTACAGGTATTCTGAATGCATAATGCATACATAATGCAGGCTTCATAGAAAGTGTTATCTTTCATTCATTCATTCATTCAATCAATCATGTGGCGTAACAAGCTTTTATTTACTCTTACTCTATGCCTGAAAGTAATATTTAAGCTGCAGACTAGTTAGCTATAATTAATATGGCATTCTAATCATCTGTCAGTTAATTTCTCCCGGTGTGTGTGTTTCCAATCATCTATTATTATTCTGTATATAATACACCAAAAAAAAAAAAAAAGGTTACCTAAAAATGATAACAATGGCTTATCATTTATAATATCTGGCTTTGTTCAAGTCAAATATTATTTCACATCACTTAACCAACCTATTAAAAATAATTTGTACCAACACAGCTAGTTTTTATGGGTTAAGTTAGGTAGAAAGGCTCTTTAAGGTAACAATAGCAGGCTTTTACAATGTATGTATAAAGAAGTTGGCATTCCCAGAAGTCTTTGCATGACTTTCCATGTGTGAAAAGTCAACTTATTTATTAATTTATTCGCTTTACGTTATTTTATGTCATTTAAGTTTATTGTGTTTCATTTTAGTCGTATGCGTTCGTCACTCTAATAGTGTTTTATGTTGATGCAGCTTAATCGTGTCCTATTATAATTACTTTTTTTTTCTTTCTGTTAGGCAATTTAAATGTCATTTAGATAGACTGAGGGAAGTCAAGCTAAGTCACAATATTACATCTCATTTTTAGTTAAGGCATATATGAAAGATACTAATAGATATTAAATAGGTATTTTAGGGCATCTTACAGATGGATCATTTGCGTAATAATATTGCACTAGCCTCAGGTGGCACACGGCCGATGTTAACACTGCTAAACGTTTCATGCAAAGTGTGAACACCAGAGGCAATTACGAAGACCATCATTTAATCGAGTCTTTATGAAACTCTATCATATGAAGTTAACTCAGCACATTGTGTTAAAAGAGCTGTTTTTCAAATGCCAAGACTTTTTCAGCTCCACACCGTCACCGTAGCTGTTGAGTTGTGCATAAAAGAAAAGCCACTCTACCCATGCAAATATTTGTTTCACATGTGGCCCTGCACTTGAGAGGACACTCAAGCACAGATCTGTGGAGTTAAAAGTGTTTTATGTTGATGCAGCTTAATGGGTGTCCTATTATAATTACTTTTTTTTTCTTTCTGTTAGGCAATTTAAATGTCATTTAGATAGACTGAGGGAAGTCAAGCTAAGTCACAATATTACATCTCATTTTTAGTTAAGGCATATATGAAAGATACTAATAGATATTAAATAGGCATTTTAGGGCATCTCACAGATGGATCATTTGCGTAATAATATTGCACTAGCCTCAGGTGGCACACGGCCGATGTTAACACTGCTAAACGTTTCATGCAAAGTGTGAACACCAGAGGCAATTACGAAGACCATCATTTAATCGAGTCTTTATGAAACTCTATCATATGAAGTTAACTCAGCACATTGTGTTAAAAGAGCTGTTTTTCAAATGCCAAGATTTTCTACGCTTCACGCCGTCGCTGTTGAGTTGAGCATAAAAAACAAAGCCACTCTACCCATGCAAATATTTGTTTCACATGCCCGCCCTGCACTTGAGAGGACACTCAAGCACGGATCTGTGCAGTAAATGGCGTATTATCATCAGCCCTGCTCACACTGTCAAGAAAATCCTCTGGAGTCACACTTTACATTACAGCGTTCATGTTACACTGTAATTGCTATGTAAATACTGTAATACTAATGAACAACAAGCACTTAAAGCATAATTGTTTATAGCTGACTCGTTTCTTTTCTGCAGTATCATTTGAACACTATGACATTAATATGATTGTGTTGCTTGTGAGATTAAATGTTTAGAATGATACAAACCAACTAATATCATAAAATTCAGTAAATCCATATCCGATTCTTAGTTGCTGGTAGCCATTAACTTCCATAGTGTAGAACAAATAATATGGAAGTCAATGGCTACAAGAAACTCTGAGGCTACCAACATTCCTTACAAAACAAAAATATACAGTATATATATATATATATATATATAAAAAAAATACAAAAATTAAAAAAATAATAATAATAAATAAACTTTACAATATTTCTAAACAAATTGCCAGTGTTTGCATTTTAGAAAGTGCATAATAAAAATGGCAAGAATGACTGACACCAAAGTACTGAAATTATTTAAAATTCACCCTACATTCACTTAACTGTGATATTATGATAAAATACTATTAATATGAGTTCCATCTTTTAAAAATCGTAATTGATATATAATTAACTATATCTAGATTTGAACATTTATTGCATTATTACATTTTTGTAATAATTATAAAAATGCTGAATTGAAGAAAAAGTTTTTCATTTATTTATTTATTTGTTTGTGTCGCTCGTTTGCTGTAGACAATCCACGTTATCCAGCATGATTTGAGAATGTTCCAAAGAGCATCTTGAGCTTCAATACAAATCTGACCTTTTATACAAAGAAGTGCACATGGACAATATCACAGACATGATTAGTGCCTTAGAAATAGTGCGAAATCTGAAATTCGCATCATAACGTTTTACATTTCAAAGTCCTAAAACTCTTTATATCGAAGCTTCAATTAAAATAATCACTGATCTGATACTTTTGGACCCCTGTTGTATAGGCTATATAATCGAGAATTGTCAGTGCACATCACAGTGACCCTGCATATGCCTGGCGGTTCTTATCGCCATTGCATTTCTAATAACGCGCAATATGCGAACCGCGCAACGCGGACGGCGTAACGTGAAGCGTTAGTCCCCATCCACACTGACGCGGGACTCCAGCCCGGCTGTTGCGGCATCAGCGGTAGGAGGAGATACAGAGGGGATACAGGGACTCCTGCAGGCTGATTTCAGCAGCTCAGCACTCGCAGGTGGAGACGCGCACCGACCCGGAGCTTCGTCTGACAGCCGAGCGCGCGCACTCACTCACTCACTCGACCAAATTAATAAATTAAACAATTAATACAGCGAGCTCGTGATCAAACCAACTACAATGAGAGCAAATCTGTCGCAGTCAGTCCAGTCCTCATATGACTCCCAGCCATTTAAAATTTGATGAGTTTTTGGAGAGCTCCTTGGATTGATCCCAGTGTTTTCCAGTCATGAAGAACAGGAGGGAATATGTGGAATACTGGAGCGTGATTATAGTGTCTCTCTTCTGGATTCACAGCTCTGCCGGGATGCCCCATGTCATACGGATAGGTAAGAGAGTGCGTAATGGATACTTACTCTTTAACTGAACAAACGAATGTTTTTAGTGAGTGTTGAAAGTGCTTGTGCTGGTCGTTTGGGTCCAACTGCTGTCAGTTTACATTTTGCATGTAACAACTCAGTGGAAAATGAGAATAAATGTCTTGCACGGAGCTGTTTAAGCGCTGGAAATTTAGTTGCGCGTCCATCAGCATGCCGTGCGTCTGAGGAACAGATGGTGCTGCATCGATTTCATGATCTCACAAACATCTCACAACCTCTAAGATATTGTTTTAGTGTTAAAATTGTAGCACGTTAGAAATGAGTGACATTTGGAAAGGACGCTGGAAATGAGGCGTTTCTTGTCAAATCCGCCTGAAACACAAGTTCACAGTCTTAACAGGTGATCCAGGAAACGTTGCGCCGAAGTGTGCCTGGAAACCTCACCTTTACGCACCGTGTAGCCAGACTGAAGGTTCTCGTTAATACGGTCAACAATAGTGCACTCATGCAATCTGACAAAGAAAGATTTTTCTCAGTCTGAGAAACTAAAATATGTGTGCAGCATAGAGACAGGAGCCCAATAAAGATCAATACAGTTTTGTCTGAAGGCAGATCACTTTTGACAAGTGGTTCGATGCCATGCAGAAAAATGGCTCTAAATGTCATTATGAGACATTAACATGTCCAAGCACAGCCTCAACAAATAAGAGACAGTGTTGCATCTGTGCCGTTAAAACAGAACATAATTTAAACATTATACTTAGCTGCTCCATTTATACTTACAGTTTGACTTTTGTTTGATGTAGTTGCATTTTTACTTAATTCCATTTTACTTTGGCACTAAATGCATTTTTTTTTCCAACTAGGCTACATTTAGTCTGAAAGATTTACTTTGATGTCAGCCTCCGTTTTCAGCCTTTTTATTCTTTGAAATAATACAAAGAAATACACCGCATTATGAGGACTCTGTTTCTTTCGTACTGTATGTTCCGGTTCTCCCCCACTACGGATGTGATTGATGACTGTGGCTGTGACTTCAATGACATTGTGCTTGAGATTTGTGATATTTGACAGCTCAGATCTATGTATTTTTTTGTTGCGGCAGTGTAAACGGAAATGTTTTCTCAACAGCTGCTTTCATATTTCCACTGCACATTTGAAAGGAAACAAATACGACAGATCCCTGCGAAATCTGCTTTTAAAATGTAATAATATCTCTTAAACAGACACGATGCAATTCAAATTTTGTATCCTTTTTGATCAGTGTGCTGTGGGTACTTCTAAAGTACCCTGTAAATGTGATTTTCAAAATGCATGACTTTGTGGGAGTGCATATATAAGTATCGCCTGTGCTTTTCTCTCGCACAAAATTTGCGCAGCGGAGTAACTAAAGTCTGCACGCATGATGCTATGTGTACAGGCATTCGGTGGTACCACCAGAGGGCTTACTGTTCCCCCGCGGGCCTGCGTGAGGTTTTGTTTGCCACATCGCAAGCATCATAGCTTGGAGATTCATTAGAGAGGCTTGTGTCCAACGAGAGCAGGCAGGTTGCAGGGGGGAGGCTGTATGCGCGTCCGCTCGCCGTGTGCTAGCTTAAGTGTTACACCATCAACACGGCTTGTGTAATGGTGGGCATCCACAGTAGACATGCCTCCATTGATTTCACTGTTTTTACAACGCACTTCTCAGAGGCCAGATGGTCGATCAAACTCACTCCGCAAGACTGTAAATGTCGAGGGGAAGAGCGTTTCTGCTGTGCCTGTGTGTTATTAGCTGTCTTGCCCTCCTGCTATGAAACTAAAATGGGAAACGCTTTGAAAAGGACAATGCGGTAGCTCATTATAGCATTACGACGTTTGTTTGTGGCAGAGCTGTAGGATCTTGCAGAATCAAAGTATTTAGATCTGTGTTGTTTGGAACCGATTGAGCACTCGGCATGGATTGTTTGGCATGGCAGAAACTGTGATCCGATTGATACGGTACTGAGAAGCCTGGAGTAGCTGAGCAATATATAATGCATCACCAGTGCAGGAGAAGAATCGCAAACCGGACGATCTATACGACCGTGCATTTTCACATATGTGCTGAAACGAGCTCAGTAGGGTCACGTGTTTTTGTGCTTCGCCAAACTGCGTGTCACATGACAGTCGTCCAGATCCAAAAACAGCCTTTGAGGTCAAACTCAATGGGTTTTCAATACCCAGCTTGACTTTTCAGTCTAGTTTGGATTCGCAGCTGTCACTCAAACCTTTCAATATCGTCCAGGGCAGCTGCAGCCTATCAGAATCCACTCCAGTTTTGGCACGAACGGCTCTGGACCTCATCCAAATGTCACTGCAGAGTAGTGCATATGTCTTGGAAAATGATGACAAACTCTCAAGAGGTTTGTTTTTTTGTAATCCTAATTTGAAGGAATTTATTTGGCGTCGTTTGACCTTTAGAAAGAGCCAGCTGAATGAGATTTTTCTAAAACCTTGGTACACATTTACACACACGGCTTCATAAATGTAGTATATTTTTAACATGTTTTTTTTTTTAAGATAAGCTTGTGCATTTAGGCTGTCTCGGTTGTTTATAAATTGAATGCCTTTAAATGAGAGAATCAGCGCCAGAGAAAGATTTATTGAAAAATCAATGGCTTTATCAACCTAAGAGTTACAGTGCTTCATTATGAACAGTTAATCAATCTCACACACGGTTTTGAAACTTTTTGTTTTTGCTTTCCATCTAAAGAGACATTTTCACATATTCTTATATAAAATGTCAATAAAATCATGCATTGTTATCTAAGAGAGCTTAATCTAATTTCATCAAATAATACTACTAATATTTGAATTTTTATGTAGTCAGTTTAGTAGTATTTTATATAGTAACTGAATCATTCTAACTGTCTTAAAATCTTACGTAAAAATTCAGTTAATTTAGCTGTTGACCACATGAAGTGCAGTTTTAGGTTGCCTGATATTTTGGTTCACGGCACACTTGAATTTGGAAAAGATTAAAAAAACTTTTTTTTTCAAATGGCTGCTTCATACTCTAGAGACTCTTCATTTAAAACACAAATTAGCTGCAAATCCACATCACATGTAGCAGCAGAAAAATCCTTCTTTAGTGTATTTGACATATATAATGATGCTTCATATAACAGTATCTCAGCACTTTGGATCTTTTACAGCAATTAAAATGTTCTTCACATTAAAATCACATGATAGTGTGTCCCCTAAATGTGTTTCAAGTGGGCGACTGTATTTCCGCATGACAAAAGAGCACAGGAAGTGGAGATACATTTCTAAAGAAGCTTGACAACAAGAATTGCGCCATCAGTAAAAGATGGCCATCAGATGCACAGTGAAAATGATTTTTTAATTTTTGTGCAAATTTAATCTATAAGCTGTCGTGGGCGCGCTTAGACAGAATTCTTCTGGCAGAGACTAGAGGTTGATGCGTCTGTGCGGTGTGTGTGTGTGTGTGTGTGAAGTGCAAGACACTGCGCGGAAGGGTTCGAGTCCAGTGCACAAGTTCTTTGATGTCCGCCGTTGTCTATTGTAGCGGAGATGTGGGGAGACAGCAGCGTCTCACACAAACAAGACACACACACACACACACACACACACACGTACATACCGAAATGCATGTGGTTTGTACGCATGCACACAGCTGTGTGATTTCACTGAAGCTGTTGTACATGCGCTTCCATTTACAGAGTCAGCACACTTCTGGCCTGCCGATTAGCTTCAGTGCCGTTAATGAGAGCGAGCAGATGTCGGTTTTGTTCACATGAAACCCTGAATCAAATGCTCCGTGCTCTCTTCTCTCAAATCAGTGTCACTCTGTTATTCTGAAGCTGAGATCTACTTAAAGACTGACTACACACACTTGCAGGTTTTTGCATAAAGGTTTTTGCATAAATGCAGTATACACACACACACACACACACACACACACAATAAGCTAATGACAAGAAAACCAAATGGTGCATAGTGACACATCATGTGGCATGATTTGATTACATGTTAATGCAGCAGAAAATCTCCATTACATGAGTTTGAAGCTTAATCTGAAAATCTATACATTAGGTAGAGTATAATTATGAGAACTTGAGGTTTCGGGGAGGGTATGACTTTGACACACCCGAAGAATTGATAATCAAGCATTTTGATTTGAAAAGAAGGCATGGGTTGGTTCTTAAGCAGGTATGACTGTCTTATCACAGCTTTAAGAATCGAAATAGACCCATTTTACTTTCCTAATACACATTCCTGTCTTTATTTCTCTTTAAGCGTGTTTGTGATTGAAATTACTTTCCTTTTTACTATCACCTAGTTTATACAGGCTCTTGGTTAAAGGAGACATAGGCAAATAGCTATTGCTTTATATTAATGTTTTAGGTCATTTAAAATCTTGGCAATAGGGTAAAGTGAAGTGTGTAATATGTGCACTATAGTACCAGCATGGACAAATGGATATGCACTCAACGGGTTTTGCATTTTCAAATAGATTTTTTAAAAACAGATTTGCCTCATCTGCAAATGGTTGAACAAATATGTAGTCTCACACCATTTGTTGAGTCAGTGTTTCTGTCAGTTTACAAATGACTTACTTATTGTTGCCTCTCCTTATTAAAGTTGTGAAATGGAAATTCACCCTATTTATTTTCTAAATGCATGCTATTGATCTTATTGTGAATGATTCAGCCATGCATATGTTTTATTTTTTCCACTGTAGTGTCAAAATGGCACATCTTAATCTCCCAGTGAAACGACCAACTTCTCTCGGGTGACATATCAATCTTTTAACCCCTTTTATACAGTCGACTGCAAGTTCGCATCCAGATCTCCCTCCATCCAATCAATAACCAGTGGATTGAACTACCACCCTACTTTTTTTCTTTTCGATAATGCATTTCACTCGAATGGCAATAACAATATGGAAGAAAACATTGGTTGCTATTTCCATTAAATCACAACTTTAAGCTGGGGTAGTAGGAGAAAGCATTTAACAAAAAAAACTACACGCATCATTTGTAAATCAGTAATTTAATTAGGCAATATCGCATAAGCCAGAGTACTATTGTACAGGGCCGCTGGTAATAACAGCCGTACTGATGAGTGTGGTATTTTTTATACAACAGTTCAATAAACAAGTAACTTTCCATGCATTTGAGACCAAACCTTTCATCTATATTTCTTTTTCCGCCAATGAAAATACTTCCAAAGTATAAAAGCATCAAGCTTTGTGTGTCACCAACAGTGTTGGGGGAAACGCATTACAAGTAATCAGATTACTTTTTTTAAGTAACTAGTAAAGTAATGCATTACTTTTTAATCTAGAAAGAAATATCTGAGATACTTTTTAAAATAATTAACATCAGTTACTTTGTTTTCCATGTCTTGATTGACAACTCTGGTTTTGCCAAGTTGAAAGAAATCGGGAGTAAGTGTAGAGGCGTTGTGTGCGCAGTGTGAACATGATGTTACTGTAGTTCTAGACTAAATATGAACATGTATTTACTCATCTCACTGCACAAAAAACTGATTCAGTATTCCTCAAAATGAATAAAAACAGTCAAATGCAAACTCAGAATAATATACAAACCTGCAATAATTAAATATGTTAAATAAGACAAATAGCATTTATGTATTTAATCCCATTTTATTAATCGTCTTTGCTACTGACCGTCGATGATCCAATTTACCCATACTAAGCAAAAATGACGCATTTGTTTTTCATTTTTGTTATTGCTGATTAGTGCTGAACTTTCTTCTCCTGCGCCATATTCTTCATGCAATTTGTTTGAGCTGCACCCTCTACTGTACAGACATGAATTTACATTTCCTTCAGCCTGAGGCGTATTCATTTCACTTTTGGTGTGAAAGGGCTTTTACATTTGTAAAATAATAACTTTTTATATTAAAAAAAAAAAAACAAGCAAGCCCAGCCTAGATAAAAAAAAAATGTAACTGAAAAGTAACATAATGCATTCATTTCCATAAAAAAGTAACTTAGTAACGTAATTAGTTACTTTTTTAGGGAGTAACACAATATTGTAATGCATTACTTTTAAAAGTAACTTTCCCCAACGCTGGTTATTACACATACTCTAACGTGGTCTGGGACAGTTCCTCTTCTTCCTCAAAGTTTTTTGCAAACATTCTGCTCCAGCTTTTCTGTTGTCTTTCACGGAGCGAAAGACAACACAAACTTCTGAAAAACCCGCACCTCGCTCCAGGAAGATCCATTTCCCACTCCACATGAATACAGACTAGTGGACTGATACAAAGAGTAAAGCGTCCCAATGCCGGTCTACACTTGGAACGTCACTTGGCCAATCAAATGCCAGCTTTAAGTTGCACATGCAAACTTGCCTTGTTCTTTCCATAGTCGCCTAACAAGATGGTCAGCAGGAAATAGAGATAACTTTACAATGATGGCACAACAGTGAACTAATTCACTGACACATGAGGTCTTCCCTTTCACCAGGAGCCCTCTACTGTTCGCAGAACAGATGGTGTTTTCATATCACACTACAAAGTGTGCGCTCCACAGCACTAGGTCTTTCGGGAACATATGTTCTTTATAATAAATAATAAGCTGACTAATCGTATACCGATGCAAGCATACATCTCCTTGGAGAGGAAAGGGTGGGCTAGAATCAAATAATACATCAGTAGTCTATGATCTCATCAACAGAAATGGTGGGCCCTTGTCCCTGGATGTGTGTGACCTTCTGAATATGACAGCTCTTGGAAAAATACATAGCTTGTCAATGTAGTCGTTTTCTCCGTCTCGCTCTTTCAATCTCACTCTTTCTCTCCGTTACTCTTTTTTGTTGTTGTGGGAGGTGCTACACCAGCAGACAGAATCAAATTTCATGTCCACCCATTTGTCTTTATTACGAGCCCCTGTCTAACGCATCCGAATCCCACTCACTCCCGTCAGCCGGCCCCTGCTGGGAAAGTCAAACAGAATTAAACCGTCCAAACGGGAAAACCCGGCAATGTTTTCCTGTGTGATCGCAGGTCACAGCGGCAGGCGGAATAAACAAAGGCGAAGACGCGATGAGATGCCGTTGCACTGTTTCTCAGTCATGCGAGCGACCAGACAAGCGCTCCGATCGACGGTCACGTGCCGACGAAATATCTGCTGTGACTCGGCCTTTGAGAAGCAGTGAAAGGAGAAAGCAAGCTTGGGAGACTCTTATTTAGTTTGTTAATTAGCTCGAACCTTTTGATCCCAATTTAAAAACCTGCCACGTTGCAGCGCTCGCCTCTTTTGTGCATTGCCTGGAGCAAAATAAAACGGAGCCCATTTCCCCCCTTTGCTTTTCAAATAGTGTGGCATTCAAGTCCTCCCCCTTCACATACTCCCTCCCGTTTGATGCAAGCTGCCTTATCTGTCTGCCGACATGCCCGGTGCCCGCAGAAACGCACGTTAGAGTATGGATCACCCGTTTCTGCAATAATACAGCGGCGGTCCGTTTCCTTCGGCTTCACTGAGCATTGATGACATTAAAGTATATTGATTTAAATGTACATTATGTGAAGAGGTAGGTTAGCCAGTAGGTTGGAAGGAAATTCACCAAAGGGATTCCTTTATTATTCTCAATCAGTTCTACCAGACAATAAGGTTAAATTGACAGCAAATGGAGAATTTTGTTTAAATTTCTGAAGGTTAAGTGTGCAATTTCTTTGATGTGTTAAATATCTGATGCACTAAAATAGTCAGTTGGTTTAACTTCATAAAATTGTGATATACAGTTCCCATCAGTTTGACATGAAAATTCACAAAAGAGATTATTTTATTATCTCAATTGGTTCTACTAGACAATAAGATTAAATTGAGAGCAAATGGAGACGTTTGCTTACATTTCTAAAGGTTAAGTATGCAATTTCTTTGGTGTGTGAAATATGTGATGCGCTAAAAATAGTTAATTGGTCTAACTTAATTAAATAACGGCACACATTTCCCACAGGGTTGGAATAAATATTCACAAAAGAGAATATTTTATTATCTCAGTTGGTTCTACTTGGCCATGAAACTGATTGATTGATTGATTGATTGATTGATTGGTTGGTTGGTTGGTTGATTTTAAATGTGTAAAATATTTGATGCACTGAAAAAAGGTTAATAATAGTGACACAAACACGTACACATACACACATACATACATACATATATATATATATATATATATACTGTACATAATGTAGGATATAATTTTAATTTAATTAAATCGGTCACTGCAATGCAATTAGCAAAGAACACCACAAAAACACAAACACAAACAGAACAATAAACAATAAGTCTTTCCCATTACTTAAAATCACATACTTAATTTCAACATTTAGTCTCTTAATGCAGTCACACACAAAGCATGCTGGGAAATAGAAATCGACTGTCCAGTTAAAGGTAATGCCAAGAAAAATTATTCATGCAGTCCCAACAACAACAAAAAAGGATTAACTTCCACTTTACAAACTTAAGTGGATTAAACATCATGAAATTATGTGACAAAATGTTCTAATATTGAATTGGTTTAGCTTAAGTTTAAATAAACTGCATTTTTTTTAAATAAACAGCATTTTTTATATTATTTATTTATTGAGATTGTTGTCTCTTTTCCCAGCTAAACATACAGAGACAGATTTAAGAAAGCAATTTGTAGGATGATTCCCCCCCCAAAAAAAAAAAAAAAAAA
>NW_015505437.1:682372-689321 GCF_001515645.1 Sinocyclocheilus grahami | reverse complement strand
TATATAAATATAAAAAGCATACAGAAGCATTTTTGCCGTCTACAATTTAGAATGCCTGGAATTTTGAGTTTATAATAGACTAATAAATCAATGTGCGTGCACTCTGTGTGTGATTTGGTGATATAACCTACTTGATAATGTCAGATCGCACATCATTACAACAACACTTACCATATTATCGCAGAAGATATACTGTATATAGCACACCCCAGACTCAACTTGAGTGGAAAATGAATCATCCGCGGTTGTGCGTGCACTTGTTTGCACATGAGCAAAGGTGTTTTTTAGGAGTCTAACTTGCAAGCGCCAGACCACTGATTCGTCAGACCTGCTTACCTGCAGTCCATGTTCTTCTGACTTTATTTTGTAGTAAGTAACAAATATGCTTCTGGGAAATGTATTGGAGTAAAAGTAAAAGTTGGCAGAAATATAAAAACTCAAGTAAAGTACAGATACTCCCAAAAATACTTAAGTACTGTAACAAAGTATTATTACTTTGTTACATTACATCACTGCCAGTGCCAGTGGTAAATAGAGATACCATTACAGCAGTCGCACAACAGTCAACTAATTCACTGACACACAAGGTCTTCCCTTTCACCAGGAGCCCTCTACTGTTCTCAGAACAGATGGTGTTTTCATATCACACTACAAAGTGTGTGCTCTACAGCTCTAGGTCTTTCGGGAACATATGTTCTTTATAATAAATAATAAGCTGACTAATCTTGCACCGATGCAACAGTACCTCTCCTTGGAGAGGAAAGGGTGGGCTAGAATCAAATATTATGTCAGTACTCTGTGGTCTCATCAACAGAAATGGTGGGCCGTTGTCCCTGGATGTGTGTGACCTTTCAAATATGACAGCTCTCGGAAAAATACATAGCTTGTCA
The DNA here is from genome assembly GCF_001515645.1 of Sinocyclocheilus grahami. NCBI lineage: Eukaryota > Metazoa > Chordata > Actinopteri > Cypriniformes > Cyprinidae > Sinocyclocheilus > Sinocyclocheilus grahami. Next base: position 688,431 of record NW_015505437.1, on the reverse strand, counting down.
ATGTAGTTGTTTTCTCCGTCTCGCTCTTGCAAGCCCACTCTTTCTCTCTGTTACTCTTTTTTTGTTGTTGTGGGAGGAGCTACACCAGCAGACAGTATCAAATTTCATGTCCACCCATTTGTCTTTATTACAAGCCCCTGTCTAACGCCGATTCCCACTCACTCCCGTCAGCCAGCCCCTGCTGGGAACGTCAAACAGAATTAAACCATCCAAAAGGGGAAAACCCAGCCATGTTTTCCTGTATGACCGCAAGTCACTGCGCCACGCAGAATAAACAAAGGCGAGGACACGTCAAGATGCCGTTGCACCATTTCTCAGTCATGTGAGCGACCAGACAATCACACCGACCGACCGAATGGGCCACACTCAGGCGCTGACTAAATATCGGCCTTTGAGAAGCAGTGAAAGGAGAAAGCAAGCTTGGGAGACTCTTATTTAGTTTGTTAATTAGCTCAAACCTTTTGATCCCAATTTAAAAACCTGCCACGTTGCAGCGCTCGCCTCTTTTGTGCATTGCCTGGAGCAAAATAAAACGGAGCCCATTTCCCCCCTTTGCTTTTCAAGCATTCAAGCATTCAAGTCCTCCCCCTTCACATACTCCCTCCCGTTTGATGCAAGCTGCCTTATCTGTCTGCCGACATGCCGCAGAAACGCAGAAACGCACGTTAGAGTATGGATCACCCGTTTCTGCAATAATACAGCGGCGGTCCGTTTCCTTCGGCTTCACTGAGCATTGATGACATTAAAGTATATTGATTTAAATGTACATTATGTGAAGAGGTAGGTTAGCCAGTAGGTTGGAAGGAAATTCACCAAAGGGATTCCTTTATTATTCTCAATCAGTTCTACCAGACAATAAGGTTAAATTGACAGCAAATGGAGAATTTTGTTTAAATTTCTGAAGGTTAAGTGTGCAATTTCTTTGATGTGTTAAATATCTGATGCACTAAAATAGTCAGTTGGTTTAACTTCATAAAATTGTGATATACAGTTCCCATCAGTTTGACATGAAAATTCACAAAAGAGATTATTTTATTATCTCAATTGGTTCTACTAGACAATAAGATTAAATTGAGAGCAAATGGAGACGTTTGCTTACATTTCTAAAGGTTAAGTATGCAATTTCTTTGGTGTGTGAAATATGTGATGCGCTAAAAATAGTTAATTGGTCTAACTTAATTAAATAACGGCACACATTTCCCACAGGGTTGGAATAAATATTCACAAAAGAGAATATTTTATTATCTCAGTTGGTTCTACTTGGCCATGAAACTGATTGATTGATTGATTGATTGATTGATTGGTTGGTTGGTTGGTTGATTTTAAATGTGTAAAATATTTGATGCACTGAAAAAAGGTTAATAATAGTGACACAAACACGTACACATACACACATACATACATACATATATATATATATATATATATACTGTACATAATGTAGGATATAATTTTAATTTAATTAAATCGGTCACTGCAATGCAATTAGCAAAGAACACCACAAAAACACAAACACAAACAGAACAATAAACAATAAGTCTTTCCCATTACTTAAAATCACATACTTAATTTCAACATTTAGTCTCTTAATGCAGTCACACACAAAGCATGCTGGGAAATAGAAATCGACTGTCCAGTTAAAGGTAATGCCAAGAAAAATTATTCATGCAGTCCCAACAACAACAAAAAAGGATTAACTTCCACTTTACAAACTTAAGTGGATTAAACATCATGAAATTATGTGACAAAATGTTCTAATATTGAATTGGTTTAGCTTAAGTTTAAATAAACTGCATTTTTTTTAAATAAACAGCATTTTTTATATTATTTATTTATTGAGATTGTTGTCTCTTTTCCCAGCTAAACATACAGAGACAGATTTAAGAAAGCAATTTGTAGGATGATTCCCCCCCCAAAAAAAAAAAAAAAAAAAATCAATTTTTTTTTTATTTTGACCCAATGACCCAATGGGGTGTAAGTTTGGGCAACTAACGTCAGACATGGTGAGGTTTTTTGGAAGTCTGTTTGAAAACAGTCATTATTTTATAATGCAGAATGTACTCACTTCACGTCTTTATCTTAGATGGTCCTGAGAAACACCACTGGATCTAAAGAAAATATCTCAAACTGTACTCAGATGTATTAACACATCAAAGTATGCAATAACCGAGAATTGCATATTAAAATGTTAGTTTTTTTTCCTTTTCCCACGACCAAATTATTTGAGCTATGCTATCCACACTTTGTAGCTCTTTGTTTTGTCTTATGTCAAATTTTGTGTCGTGTATCAATTTTGGAGAAGCATTTGAGAGAAACTTGAGGTATGAAAGAGCATCAGAATAAAATGTTCCTGTTGGGTGAGCTCTAGCCTTCAAAGTCTCAACACGGCTAGAAATGCAGGACTGACTCAAGGAACACAATCTCATAACAAAAGGGAGCAATTTTTTAGTTCATCTTATTTCGTCAAATAACAATACACAAATTAAAACTAGCCAAAAATAGCCACTCATGAGTTTCATGGGAGGAATCCTGACATATACCTGATGGTCAGTCTGAAGTACCTGGAAATTAACACGGTGTGTTATTTATCCTAATATGCTCCTGTTACAACCGCTAACCCCTGATCTACAGGCAAGACATGAGTTATTGTGATCATCAGTCCATTGGCACTCAAAGAGGTCTGTGGAGGTCAACCAGAGCTTAGCTGAATGAGAGCTGCCTTTGAATTTCTATTGAGCAACAGCTCTTTTCTCCCGTGTCTCCTTTGTCCTTTTGAGAATCCACAAGTGCTGTGGAACGTTTCTGGTTATGAAGGCATGCAATTAACAGAACATAACTATTGTGTTTCAGCATTTCTGCAATAAAAAAAGGTATTTGCATCAGATGTGTTCCATTCCCAATAAGATACTTATTTTATTGAGAAATTCTACATCGGAAGTCGGACTAAAACTTTCATAAAATGAAACGCAGTTAGACAGTTCTAGGTTTGTTTGAACAACCACAAATAAAATGCCCATTTTAAAAGCTCTCCTGTAAAGTGTAACAAGGCTTTTATGGATCCATCCAGTTTTTCTCTGTATACTTCTCTGTGCATTTGTAGCAGGAGAGATTGGAGCAGGAGCAGAGAGTGTTGACCTCAGATATAGCATTTGTGAAGGTCAAGAGACCCACAAGTCCCAGAACTTCTCAAATGGATGCTCCAAACAGCACTTTCGAAGTGAAAAGGTGAAATATTATATAAGTTATATGATGTTGCTGGAAAAGAAGAGACTTAAACAATTAAAAGTTTTGTAGTGTTCATTGGTGACAATATGCAACAGTCTTGGATGGTGTTGTTTGCTTAAGAACAATAACCAATCACAAGAGTCTCGCTTTCTGTTGTCATTCATTGTGCAACATAGGCAGTTTTTATGCTCTTGCATGAAATAAATAATAAACTGTAGATTAAAAAAAATCACCAGCACTGTAAAGATTCAATAAAAACAATCCCCTGCATGGAAATAGACTTTGTTGAACAATAAGTTTGAATACAGAATGATGGTGAAACCGAATAATTAGCTGAATTAATTAACACTCTGTTCATTGATCGACATCAGACGTGAACTTGAGATCATGAAATTTGCATGAATAGACACAGTTGGTAATCAATGGGTATTATTTAGCTTTAAAAAGCAAGGTACATAAATATTCATTCTTCTCCAGATCCTGCGGCAAAAATAATTTTGCGATGAGACCATTGCTGTTAATTTGACATGCATTGTTGTGGTTGCATTGGTTTATTCATCATGCTGAATGGTTTATCACAAAACTTTGGAATTGAGTTTTGTAGGGTAACATTTAAGACTGCTTATGCACCTCATGAAAACGGCAGACTGAAATTATTTATTTCCCTGAGAGATACAATATTTTATTTTTGGCATGTCTATACAATGTGCACTAGCTTGTAAGCCACTAACACAAAGTCATTACTGAACCGTAAGCCAACAGCTAGTTTGGGAAATGTCAGGAGTAGTGTAGAGTCATTCAGGCAGGAGATGAGAGCAGCAAGGTGAACTCTGATCTCGGGAGCTAAAAGATTACCAATAAACACAAGAAAACAAGGGCTTTTGCATTTGCCATTGGCAATAATGCGACGTCTGGACTTTGAAAGGTACTACAAAAAGATTGGACCACTGTAAAGCTCAGAAACAGCAATGTTTTGAAATGCCTAAATTTATTTAGTTTTAAATGTCATGGACAGTCAAATGATTCAGAAGACAGGGTTTCTACTGAAAGCCGCACACAAGCGCCTATATAATGTAAACAAGCACAGCTCAATATTGTTCTAAATATGACGTTTATCATAATTCTGATTTGTCTTTGTTGTAGCTTGAGCCTTGGATATTTAAAAAAAAAAAAGCAGACCAGTGTACGTGTCTGCATTTGCGCACTTGTCTGTAGTCGTAAAAGTCATGATCCACACATGAACACGTTAAAGTTTCAGTGATAAATCATCGGTTGTGTTTGACATTAGTTCACTCCAGGTTGTGGGTCTTAAAAAGGATGAATGAAACCCTGTGATTGAACAACATGAAACGAAGCAGTGATTGAAAAGAAAGAGGCACGTCTAGGCCAGGGGACAATCAGTGGGTCTTTGTGTCGTTTTCCCAGCCGGTAATGACATCTGGAACGCCTCGTGCATAGAAATAGGCATTAGCGCTCGGGAAGAATCCGGTGTGGCTGCAACTCTACAAAGATGACAGAATCCACACAGCGAACGTCTGCAGGATGGGGCCTATTAGAGACCGAGATCTGTTTGAGCTGCTGACAGACTTGAAAAGAAAGATTTAAGAAGATATTACCTGCAATTATGGGGCTTCTTGACCAGTGTGATCGAGTGGAACTGGGAAGGCTGAGCCCTTTCATACTCTCGACACGTCGACTTCTTTTTCAGAGGCCTTACGATGATATAGAGTGGCTTTCTTTCCTCATTCCTTCATCCCTCGATCTCCACGTCCTCGTTCTCAGCCCTCTCATCTCTTTTCCTTAAAGATCAGCGATGCAGGGCTGAGCGTTTCAAAGTCCTGAAGAAAAACACCCCCCGTACTCTGAAACGGAAAGTGTTTTTGTGTGGGACTCAACTGCAAAGTAGACCTCATCCTGTCAAATTGCTAATTTAATCCTATCCAGCATGTGCAAATGGTTGTAATCCCCACCGGGACACAATGGTCTGTTCACTTCTCATCCAACCCTTGCCTCATCTGGCTGGATTATAATGTCTTTATTTGAGTAATGATTGCCAATTACACATCTTTATATATATTTACCAATGATTTAATCAGTCAGTCAACTAACCAACTGTGTCAATGTTTCAATTAATCATTCATCCATTCATTCATCAATTCATTAAATCAATCAACCAACCAACCAACCAGTCAGTCAGTCAGGCAGTCAGTGGGCTTGTTTGAGATGAGCAAATTCTGCGTAGAATCGATCACCGGTGATCACCGCGAGATGCATGCCGGTTAGAAAAGTGTCTGACTTACCTCTGACTTGCTCTGATGTCATGCTGACGTGTGCAAAAAAAACTCTCGCGACGGCGAGGCGGTTGTGTCGGATTGAGCAGTCGAGCGCAGTTGCTCTCCACCGACTGCGCTGATCAAAAGCATGATGGGAAATGACTGACGGACGTCACAGCTTAATGCTCATTGGTTCAGAAAACCGTGATGCTGTGTTCTCTTCTAAAATGTTTTATTTTTATCTGATTTCATATGATTATGTATTTAAATTATGCATGAATGTTCCCAAACACTATGACGACTCAGTGCGATCTCTGTGTGAGATATGTGATTGTTGTCATATTTCTATAAAAATCTAAAATACATGTTTGTATTAAAGTAAAAATGGATGATAAATACACCTTTCATATGGAATTAAATAGCAAGCACTTTAAATGCCTTGTTCATCATATTTATTTTCATATAAAAGTATCAGAACTACAATTATATCATGTTTATAAGCAACACAGCACGCGAGTGAGAATAACGCGATATCTGTCTTTGATCTCGTTGGTATCTGTT
>NW_015505437.1:635331-680925 GCF_001515645.1 Sinocyclocheilus grahami | reverse complement strand
GTTCTCTTCTAAAATGTTTTATTTTTATCTGATTTCATATGATTATGTATTTAAATTATGCATGAATGTTCCCAAACACTATGACGACTCAGTGCGATCTCTGTGTGAGATATGTGATTGTTGTCATATTTCTATAAAAATCTAAAATACATGTTTGTATTAAAGTAAAAATGGATGATAAATACACCTTTCATATGGAATTAAATAGCAAGCACTTTAAATGCCTTGTTCATCATATTTATTTTCATATAAAAGTATCAGAACTACAATTATATCATGTTTATAAGCAACACAGCACGCGAGTGAGAATAACGCGATATCTGTCTTTGATCTCGTTGGTATCTGTTACACTTCTAGAGGTCAGAACTGTCCGTCTTACCTGCGCTTATTTCACTTCTCCCCTCACTGCAGCCGCCTACTCTCACCAACATTTCAGGCAAGGCGAGGCGCATCTCAAACAAGCCTAGTCAGTCAGGCAGTCAACTAACCAACTAACCAACCACCCAAACTACCGTGCCAACCAGCCAGTCAATCCCAGGATCTGTAGTCTGTGACATCAGTGCTTGAATCAAGTCAATCAGTGAATCAAACACCCAACCATCCAATAAGTCAATCAATCATTCAGTTAGCTAACCAACCACCCAAACTACTGTACCATCCAGTCAGTCAATCCCAGTGTCTCTGGTCTGTGACATCAGTTATTGACTCTGTCATGCCATACGAAAGTATGCCTTTTCTGTGATTTTCCAGTAATCTGAGTGGCTTGATTTGTCTCAGCTAGAGGGAATAAACGCTGATTGCCTTCCCCAGGTCTTGATGGCAAGTCAGAGTGTTCTCCCCACAGAAGGAACGCGCTCCTCTGGGGACGGATTGGCTTCTTGGTCCTCACAGTGCTGGCTGACATGTTAGCTGTGTAGCGCCGGTACACCTGACAAAGTCCTCATGACTGGAAGACTTTATCTGCCCTGCCGGAGCCTTAAGTATATCAATTCTCTTGTGTGAATTTGCCCCAGTTCACAAATGCTGCGTCCATGTTAGATTATCAAAGGGGAATCTGCATCTGAAATAACATTTAGATGTATTCACACAGTTTAATGCATCTCAGAGGGGACATGGATGCATTTAAACTGCAGTTACAGATCCATAAATAGGCCTAATGTTTTGTTTTTAACATAAAATGTTGAAAACTGATATTTGAAATAATTTAAAACATATAAAATAGTCAAAATGTGAAATTAAAATCGCCAGTAGGTGGCAGCAAGTGACTGTTAATGAGCGAGTCATTGAGATTCAACCGATTCATTCAAATGACTGATTCATTCAGAAACAACACATTCGACTGTGTTAATGAGGGAATCGCTGAATCATTTATTCAACCGATTCGTTCAAAAAGCTGATTCATTCAATAAGTAAACACCATTGCTCAGAGACGCAAAACAGTGCTATGATCTTTGTTTGGGACTATTTTCGTTGGCAAAATTGAGCAAAAACATGCAATATTATGTCTAAAATGTAAGTGACGTATTGCTTTACTGAACTTGTATAAAATGATTATTAAATGTGTTCACGCTGATATCTGCAGAAAAACGGTACTCTTTGTGTGATATAGATTAAGTTAACTATATTAAATTATATAAATATAAAAAGCACACCGAAGCATTTTTGCCGTCTACAATTTCAAATGCCTTGAATGAATTTTGAGTTTTAATAGACTAATAAATCAATGTGTGTGCACTCTGTGTGTGATTTGGTGATATAGCCTACTTGATAATGTCAGATCGCATATCATTGCAACAACACTTACCATATTATCGCAGACAATGCTATATCGCACACCCCAGACTCGACTTGAGTGGAAAATGAATCATCCGCGGTTGTGCGCACACTTGTTTGCAAATGAGCAAAGGTGATTTTAGGTGTCTAACTTGCAAACGCCAGACCACTGATTCATCAAACCTGCTTTCCTGCAGTCCGTGTTCTTCTGACTTCTGACTATTTTGTAGTAAGTAACGAATAGGCTTCGGGGAAATGTATCGGAGTAAAGTATACATTTTAATTAGGAATGTAGTGGAGTAAAAGTAAAAGTTGGCTGAAATATAAAAACTCAAGTAAAGTACAGATACTCCCCAAAAATACTTAAGTACTGTAACGAAATATTATTACTTCGTTACATTACACCACTGCTAGTTGCTCTCTGGCTGTCAGGTTTTGAGCAATGACTGACATGGAAACCAGGTTTTTCTCAACTATCACATGATCCGTCCACAAAATGGAGGAGCTGTAATGACTTTTTTAGCAAGGCAATTTTAATAGAATATCTCTAATAGCATTCACGATAATTTCATTTGGAGACATGATTGAAAGTAAGAGAATGTGAAAATGAAAGGAAGAAAAAGCCATTTTCTCTTTTGTTAATCTATATGAAGGACTCAATGTTCTTTTCTTTAGTGTATTATTCTCGTGGGAGAGTGTATTCACGGAAGTTTCATTTCATTGTGATATCTGCTTTTGCCTTGAATCTCAGACTATCTATCAGAACGTTTAAGACATTAACCAGACAAATAGAGGAACAAGCTCACGCCAGACAATGTGGGAAAAAAAATGGAAATGCATTTCCTCTGTAAGGCGGAAACTGCTAGGGAATACTAAATACAGAACATAACTCTGAAGGTCGTCAACATTACATTACACCACTGCTAGTTGGTCTCTGGCTGTCAGGTTTTGAGCAATGACTGACATGGAAACCAGGTTTTTCTCAACTATCACATGATCCGTCCACAAAATGGAGGAGCTGTAATGACTTTTTTAGCAAGGCAATTTTAATAGAATATCTCTAATAGCATTCACGATAATTTCATTTGGAGACATGATTGAAAGTAAGAGAATGTGAAAATGAAAGGAAGAAAAAGCCATTTTCTCTTTTGTTAATCTATATGAAGGACTCAATGTTCTTTTCTTTAGTGTATTATTCTCGTGGGAGAGTGTATTCACGGAAGTTTCACTTCATTGTGATATCTGCTTTTGCCTTGAATCTCAGACTATCTATCAGAACGTTTAAGACATTAACCAGACAAATAGAGGAACAAGCTCACGCCAGACAATGTGGGAAAAAAAATGGAAATGCATTTCCTCTGTAGGGCGGAAACTGCTAGGGAATACTAAATAGTATCTGGTGTGACCACCATTTGCCTCACACAGTGCAACACATCTCCTTCACATAGAGTTGATCAGGTTGTTGATTGTGGCCTGTGGAATGTTGGTCCACTCCTCTTCAATGGCTGTGCGAAGTCGCTGGATATTGGCAACGCCGATCCAGAGCATCCCAAACATGCTCAATGGGTGACATGTCTGGTGAGTATGCTGGCCATGCAAGAACTGGGATGTTTTCAGCTTCCAGGAATTGTGTACAGATCCTTGCAACATGGGGCCGTGCATTATCATGCTGCAACATGAGGTGATGGTCGTGGATGAATGGCACAACAATGGGCCTCAGGATCTCGTCACGGTATCTCTTTTTTTCTCTCAATTTTTCAAAATGTTTAAAAATAAATGTATGTTTGGGGGGGGTTGATGGGAGTTGGTATAAATTTTTTGTCATGTTTTAACAAAATAATGTTTATTTGTGTTTGTGTGTGTGTTACAACCCACCAAAACCCACTGTTAAAACTCAGTAATGTAGGTTGTAACAACAGCACTCGAGATTAATTTACATAGTTTAGGGTTAAGCTGTAGTTTGTACCAGACTATTGTGGGGAACATTATATCAAAATTTAAGATACATTTCACCCTAAACTACGCAAGTTGAAGAAAAAAAAGGATTACAACCATCTCATTTTCTCCCTCATTTATAATGATCATGTTCCGATTAAAATTAACGTGTTGTGTGTTGTCACCATGCACAATAATGGATTTGAGTGGGTGTTCTTTCTTCATTTATCTTTTAAATGGAACCATAAGCTTTTGGTTTTCTAGGATAATCTCTACATCTTGTAAAAATGCATACTTTAAGATTACTGTCTTGATGTGTGCAATTGCATTTCACCGGCTGCCAACTATTATCTAATCTTTTTTTTTAAATGAAGTGGTGACTGTAGCTGCAGGCAAGTTTGTGTTCAGTTGAAAATGGAGTCTGACTTTTTTTTTTTCTTCCATCATCCCCAAACTCCCTATGTCTACTCCGTAGCCCTTCGGGTAAAAGCTAGAATTGTGTCTAGCTGGATATGTGCCCTAATGTTTTTGTCAGCGGCATCTCTTCACACATTCTCTCTTTCCATTGGAGAGGATGAGATGAGCTCTCTCTTCCTGCAGCCTGTCTCGGGTTCTTCCTCTACAATTATCTAGTTCGTACATTGTTCATGCATTTGCATGCAAGTCGTTTTTTCTAGTTTTCCTGTCTTGCCCTGTGAAAATTTCCTTCCTATTGTCCCCTCAGAGAAGATTACAATGTGACAATACTGAATTTGTATAATTAAACGTGCTAGTGCGGAGGACTACGTGTCTGTGTTGATGATAGACCTGTGTCGCTGCAAGAGAGGAGAGGGCGAGGAAAATAAATCCCGATTGCTCTCTAAACTGCATTTACATAAGAAGTGGAAGTCAGTTGCAGAAGAGTAGTTTGCAGTAGCATTCCATGTTTGTTCAGTGAAGACTGGGTGAGGACCTTTAAAAATGGATGAATATTCGTGAACGGCATAATAATCGGAGGTACATCATAAGTGACAGCTGAAAGCGGTTTGTCTTATGTGTCCAGATTTGGTGAATGTGAGATTGGATTTTTCAAAGATTTTTGTGCATTCTCACCAAAAAAATAAAAAATGTCTACTCTAAATGTCAATAAATCCCAGTCTAAAGGCAAACCAGATTAGACCTTTGCTCTCGGTTGTATTGGAGACATTGCTGATGAAAAATAGTTTTGAACAGTTGACCTGCATGGACCTCCATGGCAGGACACAGAAACTCTGACTGATGCCAATTTATGAAAATGCAAAGGGAAGGCAAGACGCTCCAGGCAAAACCTTTTTTTTTTTTCCCAGGCACTGGTCAGTTTTAAGATTTTTGGCCGATTTTGCTTCCATAACTCGCCTTTTTTAGATTAGTGCAAAGAAAACATCCAAAATACATGTTTAAGTGTTTGTTTTATTACACCTTATATAGTTGCATGTGTAGATTTCAATTGCATTTTTTTTTCAAACTCACTCCAAAATCTCTTTATATGCGCCAAACATCTATATTCTGAATGTTTTTACAGAAATATAACGTCAAATTTTTAACATAAATTTCAGAAAATGTATAAAATTATAATTTTACAAAAAAAAGTAATATGCCATGATTAATAAACTTGGGAAAGTATGGTTTCATCTACACAATTGTACCCTATTCACATGTTCCTTGCCTTAAATGGATAATTCTGACTGTAAACTGAACCTTGTTTAAAGTAGTTGAACTATATTATTTGGCAAAAAATATGTAAAATCAGTTATATCCATATTACAGTAATGGTTAAAATGGATTTTTCTCATTATCCTTGTTAAAATAATGTTATGTGCAGCCCCTTGTGATTTATTGCTTTTTTTAAAGGATGCTTGCTGGCTTAAATTACTATGTAACCCATGTTTAACCACCTTGCCATGAGCCTTCATGACGCTCAAACAGTAGAGCATGGCACGAGCAACAGCAAAGTCATGGGTTCGATTCCCAGAGAATGCAACACCTTATATACCTTGAATGCAGTGTAAATTGCTTTGGATAAAAGTGTCTGCCAAATTCATAAATACAAAAATTCATGACAACAGGCTGTATACTTATACTTGTACGTACGTCAGATGACCTTCCCTTAAGGGGCGTTGCTTTGGAAACAATTCTAGAGTCGCTGTCAGTTTAAGTGGATGTGTCATTTTAGATTATATATTTGAATTGTGAAAACGGAAGTCTGAATGTGTATGTAGTTACAGCTCAGAATATATACAGAATAAAATGATGTCTATTTCACAAAGTGCTCTCTAGGTTGCACATATGGGACATACCACTCGGCTGATTTGCTGTGATGTGTGATTGAGTAGTTGTTTCATGGCAATATTATAAGTGGGAATCGTGCATTATCATGCTGCAACATGAGGTGATGGTCGTGGATGAATGGCACAACAATGGGCCTCAGGATCTCGTCACGGTATCTCTTTTTTTCTCTCAATTTTTCAAAATGTTTAAAAATAAATGTATGTTTGGGGGGGGTTGATGGGAGTTGGTATAAATTTTTTGTCATGTTTTAACAAAATAATGTTTATTTGTGTTTGTGTGTGTGTTACAACCCACCAAAACCCACTGTTAAAACTCAGTAATGTAGGTTGTAACAACAGCACTCGAGATTAATTTACATAGTTTAGGGTTAAGCTGTAGTTTGTACCAGACTATTGTGGGGAACATTATATCAAAATTTAAGATACATTTCACCCTAAACTACGCAAGTTGAAGAAAAAAAAGGATTACAACCATCTCATTTTCTCCCTCATTTATAATGATCATGTTCCGATTAAAATTAACGTGTTGTGTGTTGTCACCATGCACAATAATGGATTTGAGTGGGTGTTCTTTCTTCATTTATCTTTTAAATGGAACCATAAGCTTTTGGTTTTCTAGGATAATCTCTACATCTTGTAAAAATGCATACTTTAAGATTACTGTCTTGATGTGTGCAATTGCATTTCACCGGCTGCCAACTATTATCTAATCTTTTTTTTTAAATGAAGTGGTGACTGTAGCTGCAGGCAAGTTTGTGTTCAGTTGAAAATGGAGTCTGACTTTTTTTTTTTCTTCCATCATCCCCAAACTCCCTATGTCTACTCCGTAGCCCTTCGGGTAAAAGCTAGAATTGTGTCTAGCTGGATATGTGCCCTAATGTTTTTGTCAGCGGCATCTCTTCACACATTCTCTCTTTCCATTGGAGAGGATGAGATGAGCTCTCTCTTCCTGCAGCCTGTCTCGGGTTCTTCCTCTACAATTATCTAGTTCGTACATTGTTCATGCATTTGCATGCAAGTCGTTTTTTCTAGTTTTCCTGTCTTGCCCTGTGAAAATTTCCTTCCTATTGTCCCCTCAGAGAAGATTACAATGTGACAATACTGAATTTGTATAATTAAACGTGCTAGTGCGGAGGACTACGTGTCTGTGTTGATGATAGACCTGTGTCGCTGCAAGAGAGGAGAGGGCGAGGAAAATAAATCCCGATTGCTCTCTAAACTGCATTTACATAAGAAGTGGAAGTCAGTTGCAGAAGAGTAGTTTGCAGTAGCATTCCATGTTTGTTCAGTGAAGACTGGGTGAGGACCTTTAAAAATGGATGAATATTCGTGAACGGCATAATAATCGGAGGTACATCATAAGTGACAGCTGAAAGCGGTTTGTCTTATGTGTCCAGATTTGGTGAATGTGAGATTGGATTTTTCAAAGATTTTTGTGCATTCTCACCAAAAAAATAAAAAATGTCTACTCTAAATGTCAATAAATCCCAGTCTAAAGGCAAACCAGATTAGACCTTTGCTCTCGGTTGTATTGGAGACATTGCTGATGAAAAATAGTTTTGAACAGTTGACCTGCATGGACCTCCATGGCAGGACACAGAAACTCTGACTGATGCCAATTTATGAAAATGCAAAGGGAAGGCAAGACGCTCCAGGCAAAACCTTTTTTTTTTTTCCCAGGCACTGGTCAGTTTTAAGATTTTTGGCCGATTTTGCTTCCATAACTCGCCTTTTTTAGATTAGTGCAAAGAAAACATCCAAAATACATGTTTAAGTGTTTGTTTTATTACACCTTATATAGTTGCATGTGTAGATTTCAATTGCATTTTTTTTTCAAACTCACTCCAAAATCTCTTTATATGCGCCAAACATCTATATTCTGAATGTTTTTACAGAAATATAACGTCAAATTTTTAACATAAATTTCAGAAAATGTATAAAATTATAATTTTACAAAAAAAAGTAATATGCCATGATTAATAAACTTGGGAAAGTATGGTTTCATCTACACAATTGTACCCTATTCACATGTTCCTTGCCTTAAATGGATAATTCTGACTGTAAACTGAACCTTGTTTAAAGTAGTTGAACTATATTATTTGGCAAAAAATATGTAAAATCAGTTATATCCATATTACAGTAATGGTTAAAATGGATTTTTCTCATTATCCTTGTTAAAATAATGTTATGTGCAGCCCCTTGTGATTTATTGCTTTTTTTAAAGGATGCTTGCTGGCTTAAATTACTATGTAACCCATGTTTAACCACCTTGCCATGAGCCTTCATGACGCTCAAACAGTAGAGCATGGCACGAGCAACAGCAAAGTCATGGGTTCGATTCCCAGAGAATGCAACACCTTATATACCTTGAATGCAGTGTAAATTGCTTTGGATAAAAGTGTCTGCCAAATTCATAAATACAAAAATTCATGACAACAGGCTGTATACTTATACTTGTACGTACGTCAGATGACCTTCCCTTAAGGGGCGTTGCTTTGGAAACAATTCTAGAGTCGCTGTCAGTTTAAGTGGATGTGTCATTTTAGATTATATATTTGAATTGTGAAAACGGAAGTCTGAATGTGTATGTAGTTACAGCTCAGAATATATACAGAATAAAATGATGTCTATTTCACAAAGTGCTCTCTAGGTTGCACATATGGGACATACCACTCGGCTGATTTGCTGTGATGTGTGATTGAGTAGTTGTTTCATGGCAATATTATAAGTGGGAATCTCACTTTGTATTTCAATAGAAGATTGCAGGTGTTACATCTGATTTAGAGCTTTGATTTAAATTTTCTAAACATGCTTCAGTGTAATTGCATACGGGCCTCTTTGGAGGTTTTGCCATTTGAATTGCATTATTGTTTTGTGCATAAACTAGTCCTTTTATTCTTACAATGGCTCTGTAATGATGTACGAGCAGCATGTGTTGTTGTTATTTGGTCTTTGTACCACTAACTTCAATTGTTTCATTATTATTATAATTTTTTTATACATCAGATAATAATGAGCACAGTAAAGCTGCTTTTAGTTTGTATAATTTCATTGTAAATTTACCAATGAGCGTTTAGCATGAATAATGTCCATGGGCAGGCAGTGAATACTGCAGCAGCGTTGCTTTATGCCATCATAATTGAAGAATAAGTCTTATGTGACATGTTTACCCATTAATGGATGTCTTGATTTAAAAAAAAAAAAAAAAACAAACATATTTTGTGCGCTTTGCTGCAGTGCATGCGGATTGTTTGTCTTCTGCATTTATATTCATCCAGACTTTTAAAATGTGAATTTAAGAGTAAGCTTGTATACTTTGTTCCGCATTGTCATTTTGACATGAGGAACTCGCAGCTCTGTACGAGTAAGTGTCCCTGAAATGTCACACTGAAATCTGTTATCTGACATAATGTGACATATTTGTTATCTGGCATTATTTAAACAACCATAGGTCAGAAATGTTATTTTATTTTATTTTAATTATTTATTTTATATTTCATTGAAATATGTTTAGAACAATGTTCTTTATGATGCATTTATGTAATGAAAATGCTGATCAAGTCTGGAAGCTTGTCATATGTGCTTAATTCCAGTGTGAGCGTGAAAAGATATTTTACATCAAAAAAAGTTACTGTCATTTTCACTGTGCTGTGTGATCATCTGTTTATTTTGAGAATGGATAAAATTTGGATGCACTTTATTTTTTTTTAAACCTCAAATGAAAACAAACTTTGCATCGTCAGCCTGACATTTTGAGACTTTCTTTATGCGTAATAATAGCATTAATACACACAATTTTTCAATGATATATTATTTTTAGCAGCATAAACTGTACTCTCGGTTGTCTCTGGTGTTTTGTCACAGTTATAAGCCTAATTAGACGATACAGTTAGTTTCCCAAGGACGCAGGTGTCTAAGAAAATGTTCATAGAATCTGCTGTTCTCATTACAATAATGAATTATCCACGTCGGCGGTTTAAAAAAAACGGCCAAACCAACAACTTGCACACACAGCCTCGACATTAGCTATCAAAGCGATGATGGAATATGGTATTTAAAACATTATTGATCATGTTCTCATTCGTTTTCTTTTCACTCTTCATGGTTGGAGCATGAGCCCCAGGATGTGGAGTTGGCCGACCGTGCTGTAGCAGTATTGAAAACGAATTATTAGATTTAATGGTATGTAGGGGGAGAAAAGCAATGAATAAATAAGAGGTTATACAGTGGTGGAATTCAAATCAGTTGCAGATTCAATTTTAGGACAGAATGGTAATGTGGCGGCCAGAGAAGAGAAGCCAAGAGAGAACGCTGTGATTTCCCCCACACCGCCAGCGTCACAGCGTGTTAATTCATGTTTCATGCTCCGCAAAAGCAGGCCAAACGACCGTTTTTTTGTTTTATGTCCAACCCTCGGCTGCCAGGGATTTCTTCCATTTTTTTTCCCAAAGCCTATCTACTTTAAGGGGTATTACAAAGTCCATATCTTCTTTAAAAATATTACCAGGGTATCCAGGCAGGAGCTGGACGGTCTTTTGGTGTGTTGTTCGAGGGGCTCCAGGCCTCTTTTTACAGGCGGAGCATCTCTGTGGAGTCTTCAAAGCGCCACGGTAACAAGACTGCAAATGTCTGTGGGTAAAAAGGGTAAAAAGGCCCGCGTAAATGCTCTCCTAATGACTCTCAGCAGGGTCACCCGCGTATCTTTCATAAAGAAAGAGAATAAAGCCCAGAACCATTATGCCGAGTCCATGCGAAATCTGGGAGCGGTGTTGGGATTCAACAAAGAGAATACCCATTCTGCCAAATGGGGTGTAATGGGATACATTAGCGCGTTATATGCCTTGCGGTGTACCTGGCAGTCAGATGTTGTTGTGCTCTTTTTGTTGTAGAGATTGTCTCTCCAGATGGTAATTAATGTAATTTTGAATGCCCGAGTGCAAACATGGGGGACAAGCGTATGCTGCTGAGCACAGATAGCTGTTTAGCTTTAAGGATCAATGAAACTGCTGTTAAACTTTATTCCTTTCCTGTAGTGTATTGGTCTCAAACTAGCAGTGATATTTAGATTAGTGTATGAAATTTGATTTTGAAAAAAATATCCACCTAATGAATTACATTACACATGTCACTTTCAGACCTACAGTGTTTTTTTCTCTCTCTCTCTCTTTTTTTTTGTTATGAGGAAACCATCGATTTACTTGCACTGAGAGGTCATACAGTGGCTGTTTGTCAATCAGAAGTAAGCCTGCATATCCTGGCTGCACATCATAAAGCATCGTTGGGCAGTGTCTGAATTTGAAGGATACTTGGGAAGCAGACTTTGTTTAGCTCCCTTCATTCGCTGTATCTAGAAGGATGCATCGAGTGCATCCTTCCTTTCCTCTAATCAGCCTCAATCTTTTGCACACATTTCTATTCACAATAAAGAATTCATGGAGAATGAGTCAACACTAAACTCATTATGAAATGCAGGTTAAAAAAATGGTTTTGGAAATGGATGCATTGTTTTCTTTTGTTGTGTTGTCAGTTAATCACATAATGCTAACTGTTCATAATGTAAACCAATAGAGACCACAGACAGTTGTCGATGACAGGAATTTACCTGTCTGTTGAGTGCACTCGAAAATGGACAAAAGTTGTTGTATTTTACCTGTTATGTTTCAGCCATCTGCATTTGTGACATATGAATGGGATGTGATGGGAGTTATTTTTCCAGTGTTAAAATAATTTCTTAATGTTTACAGCTAACTTTTAGTAAGGCATTTGTAGGTCTCTGTGGTGCAAAATATGAATCATCCCAACCAGGGGTGTGTTTCCTATATAATGACGTAATTTGGTGCTTAACCACCATGGTATGATGTATCGTTGGAGAAATGAATTAACCAGTCACAGCTGTTTCCCAAAAACATGGTCGCATTTCCATCATTTGAACCAAATTGGCTTAAAAACATAGGACTGTGACATTAATGACATCACATGCAGGTGGTGGAGTAATAACTTCTGCTGATTAATTTATGTGAGATCCAAATTCATGTAAGATAATTATAGTCCATATACACGGACAACAGAAAGCTGTTTAAATCAAGTTATGCAGTATGTAATTGGTATACACTTTACTCCCGTACACATGTGCTTCGTTCAGTCAGCCGCTTTCTTGACAACTTAATTTCTCTGTGATGCTGCTGTAATAAACATGGCATCTGCGGACTACTTCACTATATTTGTTCCCTGTCATTTTTGCTTTATGTGATATCTGATTCATTGCAGGTTCCCGCTTATGTCATACTCTGGGTTGCCATTACAAATGTATGTACAATCTCACTCTTCAAAATCAGTGCTGATTCTCAACACACTAGTATATGGATTGAAATGTATATATATTTAAACGGAATGAAAGATTGAAATGATTACCTTTCTTACGGTGCCCAAAAGTGTGATCTATTAAAGTCATACTAACAAAGAAACTATGAGCCAAATCAGCGCAATTCTAAAACAAGACCGATGGGCGTGGAAATGTATGTGGGTGATTTACCGACAACGCGCAAATTAAAAAACACAAACGCAACATCTCATTTACCAATCAACCAATGCTGTATACCAAGCACAGAGCAAATTAGTGTAGTCGCAAATAAGCAGAGCCAATGCTCATCAGGTGCAAGTGATCTACTTACGACACAGGAGCAAAATAGTTGAAGACATGCTTTTTTGGGCTGTAAATAATGGCGCAAATACTAGTAATTTTGACAAGCACAAACATTAGTAAATTGCGTTGCATGATTCATTGTAATACTTTCCTCCCATAAATGTTCGGTCTGAAAGGGAAACTCCTACAAATGCATATTCAATAAGGTCAGGCGCAAAAAAACTGTCCACATCTTTTCAACACTAATTCTTCACTGCGTTTCTTTAGTAAATCCTGACGGTACTATTTTAACACCAAATGCATTTTCAAAGGACATGTTGAAAGCTATAGTTTCAAAAACTAAATTTGCAATGCTGTTTGCAAATATGTTCATTGTAACTATGGTTTTAGTAAACAAAACAAAAAAATATTGAACTATGTTGGTATTGATGGAACCTGAGCCCACAGTTGGCTAACAATGCTTTCGAGAAATCCACCACAACCAATGGCGTGAATTTGGGGCATGGCCATGTGTTTGTCTGACTAATGGCGGATGCTGGTTGAAAACAGTTATTATTCTCACAACTTGCTTAGAAATTGCACACTTAAGCTTAATATTTAAAACATGTCAAGTAATATAACACTTACACTGCTTTCAAGTAAAGATGTGTACTTTTGAGGTAGAGGGCTCAGTGTAAAGCAAGCCTGAGCTTTAGCAGCTAAATAGACAGAGAGCAGGGCCAGTTATTAACTGCTCTAACTGTTCTGGCCACAGGCTTACAGGCCTCTCTTCGCCTGCACAAAGTGTCATATAAGCAGGAACCGACTTGACCACTAGCAGACAATAGCACCTTTGAGACTCGTGCAGAACAAATAGATCATTGTTCCCCTGGCAAGCAAAAGATGGCATTTGCTAATCAGAAAGTCATCTGTCTGTGGGATGAGCATCAATTAAGGCACTTACGCAGCTAATGAACAGCGAAAAAAAAAAACTAATGGGTCTATTTAAGGGTGGGATCTCACCTCTATCTGTCCAGCTCAGCGTGTGCGCACTTATGGAGAATGCTAATTTCATTTTGGTGTAGAAAAGTCCTCGTAGTCAACCAAGGTCGTCACCACCTGTTACCTTAATCAACCCCACGCTGCAGTATTAGCTTGTGATTTTCTGTCAAACAATTAAGCCTTAATAAATCCAGCAGATTAGTTCAGAGTGGGAGCACTGGGGCTGCATGTGTTAAAGACAACATGAAACACCTCTGAATGCATTTAAATGGTTGGTTTATCTTAAAATGAAAATTCTGTCATCATTTACTCAATGTCATGTCGTTCCAAACCCATCTATGTACTTCTGAAATCATGCAATATATGTGAATATACACATATGTTACACTTTATTTTAAGGTCCCATTCTCACTATTAACAAATCATTAACTATGACTTTTGCCTCAATAAACTCCTGATTTGCTGCTTATTAATATTAAGGTAGCTGTTAAGTTTAGGTATTGGGTAGGATTAGGGATGTAGAATATGGTCATGCAGAATATGTGCTTTATAAGTACTAATAAACAGCCAATATGTTAATAATAGGCATGCTAATAACCAGTGAGAATTGGTCCCAATGCTAAAGTGTTACCACACATAAAAGTTTTTAATTACTGAAAATCTCCATCAAAGCTTTGGAACAATGTCAGCAAGAGTTAATGATGAAAATTTCAGGTTTTCAATATTCGGCTTGATATAATGAGGTGATGGAGCTTAATTTCTTGATTTTATCCATCGTAGTTTACATTGTTTTGCATTTGGCAGACAATTTGACATACAGTGCATTTTTATAAATTTGTTGTCATCAGATACGGGCTGCGACTTATATTCCAAAGTGACTTGTATAATGCAATTAATAAGTATAATACTAATAAGGTATGCAAAACCTGCATAAAAAACACACACATTTAGTTTTGTACCAAATAAGAGAGTTACATGAACCCAAGTTTATTTGTTTGGCGCATTTCACACACACTAAAGTAGTTTCAGTTTTGCTTTAAAGGGGTGCTATTATGCTTTTTCACTTTTTCAACTTTAGTTAGTCTGTAATGTTGCTGTTTGAGCATAAAAAAGAGCTGCAAAGTTACAAAGCTCAAAGTCCACTTCAAAAGGAGATATTTTATTTAACAGAAATCACCTTTCAAAAACTACAACGAACGACTCGTTTGAACTACAACTCATATTTTCCAGGATTTGTGATATCACAAATATCGACGAATGGGACGAGACCTAGTTGAGCTGCACTAGAGAAGGCAGCGAGGGTTATCACTATGTCGGAGACACGCTAGCTTTCCCAAAGCAGATGAACTTAGAGTGGTTACAGTCATCCGGGTTTAAATCGCGCTCAAATTTATTTGATTTTGACACAATATTTACACTGAAGCTCGCAGGCGGCTTTGTTAAGGCATGACATTTCCCGACCAGGCGCTGAGTGCTGCCAATCACAACACACACTGGCCCAGCTAACCAATCACAGCACACACTGGCCCAGCTAACCAATCACAACACACACTGGCCCAGCTAACCAATCACAACACCTTTCGTATTTCAGAAGGCGGGCCTTCATTTGATACAGGAACTATTCAAGCCGTTCATGCCAGACTGGGGAGAGGTGTTGTAATAATGTAAAATATGTGAAAAAGAATGTGTTTTTCGAACAACCTAGTATGAGAGCCTGTTCTAGTACACCCCCAAAACAAAATCAAGACTTTGTAAAAGAGCATAACAGGACCCCTTTAAATAAATTTGTTTAGAACCGAATGTAATAATGAAATTTGATCATGATCATGTTTTCTTTTTCTCTCTCAACAATGCAATTTTGATGCAGTGCAACTTATTTTCTAGAAAATATGGGTACACAGAAAAAAAGCAGTTGTTTCAAAGGCAGAGCATCTTATTTTAATGGTTATAAAAACTGACATTTTTCACAAAATGATTGTAGTCGTTTACATGGAATCTCACAAAATAAATTCAATTGTGCATATGAAAATGAAGCCTATTTTTAATGAAATTCTTTTCAGTCTTAATGTTTCAGAAATAGGTTTTGTTTTAATTACAATATAATTGTCTTTTCTTTTACTTTGGGGTGACATATGACAAAACCTATTAAGAAACTAAACAGGGTGAATGTTCACTTTTTAGGCTGTCTTTGAAGTCGCATTGAAGTGGCGGGAGGGAATCTTGTCGGATACGGGATGGTCACTGCATGTAGACATTGACCTAGAATGACATTATCACACGTGGCACACCGCTGTCTCTGGCTGTTCGATTGCCAGCCCGGCTAAGGGTGACCTTGCTGACAGGCGACCTTATTCAACACCTGCTCTTCTTCACGGCAGCCTGTCGTCGGCTGATCTGATCGGGTGAAAACAGCTTTCTCCAGAAAACCCTACAGCTCTCAATTACTCAGAGGACATTAAATTTTACAAAGCAGTTAAGTAAGAGACAAGTTCAATCTCGGACAAATAGGCTCTCTGTTTTTTTGACTCCCGTTCAGCCATCAGGCTCATCTCTCTCGATGTGACATGACACACAGATGTGAGACTGGGACTCGCTGAAGGCAAGATAGAGGGCGTAGCGTGATACTAGGGGTTTCCTCTTTAGGAACATGCCACTGTGTTTCTGGACAGACCTGCCAAAGGGGGCGACTTACCCACAGCTAGGGGTTAATTGCACCACTGGGGAAAAATGCCTTCTCTGATTCGGTGCACAGTTGATTGGGTGGTTGGTGACAGGCCGCGCTGCGTGTTGCGGGAAAGGGAACGATGTCTGGAGGAGGAGAAGGCCGCTGAGAGCATGAGCTGAAAATAAGTCGAGCTGACAGGAAACGCTCCTCCTTTTGGAGGCTATTTCCCATTTGTATCCACTTTGACTTACTAAGCTGTTATTAAAGTGAGAAAAGCGGGCAGCTGTTTTTACGTGACGCATCGGGTTTGGGAAGCATTTCTGTTTGATTGCATGACTGTCGGCTAGAGACTAAAACAATCGCAGCGTTGTTTGTTTAATTGATAGAGAAGAAAAATTGGGAAGAACTGAGGGAATGGATAAGAGACTTGCCTGTGGGTATTTTTTATGCACATCCATTGCGTGTTTGGCCAACTTGTTAAAAGTGAAATCTCTGATTTCGTTGTAAATATTAAATGTTCTACAAAGATGTGCTCATTAGATGAGCCACACGGATATTTTAGTTTTTTCAATTTCTTTTGTGGACGTGATACTGCATCATAGCTCCGCATAGCGGGAGGTCGCACAACTGAAAACAAGAAGATACTATTTGATTATCGCGTTGTTCGTTTTAACAACACGATTTAAGAGCTAAAGGAGACCTTCTTTTTGTGGACTGGCCTGAACTGTTGCTAATGTAAAATTGACAGAAATGCAATTTATTCCTCATTTTGTAGGAATCATTAGAAGTGACACAGCGGGATGACTGATTAAATCATTAATTAGACATTTTCAGGAAAATTGAGTGGTGCTCAGCCCTACAAAGCTCACAATGCTAAGGTGTTTCAAAGGGTTTTCAGGATACATTTGCTATGGTTTCTATATGTTTTCTAGGGTGTTCTGGACAAGCTGGTGCCTAGGGTATTCTGTGTGGCGGCTTATTGTCCAGATATTCTCAACATATGGCTATACATAAAATGCAGTTTCTAGCTAAAAACAATGGTAGCAGTAAAACATCAATGACTTTTATTAGCACAATAGTCTATGATTTGCAAACCAATGTCTAACAAAGTTAGTAGTTCGGGAAGAAGGAGGCGGGAAACTTTAATAAAATAACCAAACACAAAATAGCGCGACAGCCCCTCGCGGATGCCTGTCGCGCACAAACGAAACCAAAACACAAAATAAACTCCAGGCCTGGTCCTCTCTCATCTTTCACTGTCGTCACTCCTTTTTATCCTTCCGGAGCTCCTCCGTGAGACTCGAGACCGGTGAGTGGTGCAGGTGTCGCTCATTATCAATTACTCCACCGGCCTCGTTCCGTTCCCATGGCTCTCGGCCCCGCCCCTCTCGTCACACAATGCTTTGTCACATTTGTATCACATAACGACACAGTAAACTTGCTCGGTAGCCCGCCTGGTACAGCATTGCACTTGCAAAGTGGAGTCCCATAAAACCAAAATCATGATAAAAGAGCCCAAAGACTTCGAAGCAAGCTAAAATGGCACGGTTGCTACACCAAATAAATTTTTATCTCACGTTTGATTTTCTTAACACTATCGGTTAGGTTTAGAGTAGGGTTTAGTGTAGGTGATATGTATTTTCAGATGCAGTAGAGAATTAATCTTTTAGCACCGCTCACCGGGCACTTCTTTTCCGAATTGCCATGATACGTAATAAAATGTTGTCCGATACAAGTTCATCTGTTTCTGATCAAACAAAATACTCTATGCACTGCTCTATTCACTGGACATTTCACTTTGAAACTCTTCCAAAACATGCAAGCAATGTAATATAATTTTGACAAAATGACGCCGCAGGCACATTTTTCCAATGAGCCTGTGTTGGATATTCTGGTCTGTATATTGCTCCGGTCTCTCTTCAGTGTGTAAGTCTATGTGATTTTTTCCCCCACCCATTTTATTGTCCGCCAGGTGAAAACGGTAAATCCAATTGCTTTGAAAAGTAATAGCACACCTTTCCTCAACAAGCCACACAGTTTGTGATATCTAATATGTCTGTAGCACAAATAAGGTTATGTGGTATAGTTTATAATTGGAACAAATGTGAACGAACCCCTAATGCTAAGTATAAGCAAAAATAATAGCGATTTAGAGAGCAAACGCGATTAAAGGGATAGTTCACCCAAAAATGAAAATGTGATGTTTATCTGCTTACCCCCAGGGCATCCAAGATGTAGGTGACTTTGTTTCTTCAGTAGAACACAAACAAAGATTTTTAACTCAAACTGCTGCAGTCTGTCAGTCATATAATGTAAATGAATGGGAATCACGGCTTTGAGAGTAAAAAAAACCATACACAAAAAAAAAACAAATGAAACCCTCTGGCTCATGACGATACAGTGATGTGTAAAGACACGAATCGATCGGTCTGTGCAAGAAACTGAACAGTATTTATATAGTTTTTTACCTCTGATTCACCGCAATGTCCGAACTGTCCTGAGCGCGTTCTCAACAGCCGGTGCGTGATGCGTCTTCTTTTTCTTCTTGCTTTATGGCATATCGCAGACTTATAAGTGCATTACTGCCACCTATCTCTCAAATGGACCATTCACAATCTATCTACAATCTCAATTGTTAGTGTTGAGACGTTTTGTTTGTGTATGTTTTTTTGACTCTCAAAGCCGGGATTCCCATTCACTTCCATTATAAAACTGCCAGACTGCAACGGTTTGAGTTAAACATCTTCGTTTGTGTTCTACTGAAGAAACAAAGTCACCTACATATTGGATGCCCTGGGGGTAAGCAGATAAACATCAAATTTTCATTTTTGGGTGAACTATCCCTTTAATAAACAGATTAAAATACACAGTCCAGTCGGTTCCATGATACTGATTACAGTCATTTGTTTGCATCAGTTTAAAGCCCGAAAGAGTGTTGCGTTCTGTTCAGGCTGCGTTACCTTTGGACGTTTATTAGGTCTGACGTGCATTGACCACATGAACCAAAACACACACTGCCCCCTCATGTAGCTGCCTGTGATGAGAGGGAGCAGCACTTCTGTCATGGTCGTACTCCCCTCGGCGTACGACCCCCAGTAATTAATTTTCACATTTAACTGGGAGGCAAAACGCTGGTGTCGTGGGACGTGGCGCATGCCACCAACCCACATCCTGGATTCCGGGGATTAGGATAATTAGCCCCCGGAAGATTGCGTAGACAGATGGAGAGGACCCTTCCCTCCCTCTCTCCCTTTCTCGCTTTGTCTGTCTTTCTTTCAGATAAATAAGGGGTGTTTCCGCAGCAAGCAGAAGGCACAGCACGCGTCTCTGTACTGGTGTGGTTCTGCATGAGGCCTGCGAGTTCAGAGGTGGTTTGTTCATACAGGATGAAAAGATTCACAAGAGTATTGATTGGAATGATATAGTGGAGCTGTTTGCTTGGCTGGTTCATATATGGATCTTTGCAGGCCTTTCATCTTCAGTGTGTGTGTGTGTTTGTGTGTGTTGATCGAAATTCTAGTGTTGTCACATACAGCTAGTAAAGAAGCTCAAAATAGAAAATTACAATAACAATGAAAATGTAAAAATGCAGAAAAATATACTTTCATTGAATCTGTATATATAATGCATTATAAAGACATTTAAAATGCCTTATAATATTTATGTTTGTTCTTTTAAGCGGTTTTTTTCCCATCTGTTCATTAATAATTGTAACCATAGTTATATTATTCATCATAATAGTTACTTATTTATGGTTTTACCTTCAAAGAGTATCATGCAAGTATAAGAAAGGGTTTCAATGCATTATTTCCTTTGAAGCTGTAACTAAATGTATTATAACTGGTTCCGTTTTTGCAAGAACTTATAGGGTGTATTATAAAACATTACAATTAATATTTTTTATAATGCATTGCGCATACAGACTCCATGGAAACTACTGTATTTACGTAACTAAAGAATAACAGAAACAGCTCAAAGCAATGGTTTACCCCAAAATTTTAATTTGCTGAAAATGTACTTACCCTCAGGCCATCTAAGATGTAGATGCGTTTATTTCTTCATTGGAACAGATTAAGAAAAATTAAGCATTACATCACTTGCTCACCAATGGATGCTCTGCAGTGAATGGGTGCCGTCAGAATGAGAGTCCAAACAGCTGATAAACACATCACAATAACCCAAAAGTAATCCACTCCAGTCCATCAATTAACATCTTGTGAAGCAAAATGCTGCGTGTTTGTAAGAAACAAATCCATCATTAAGACGTTTTTAATTTCAAACCATTGCTTTAGGTTAAAATATGAGTCCTTTATCCATAATATTGCTTTCTCCAGTGAAAAGTCTCATCTGAATCAGTAAATAAATAGGCACAGATCAAGCACCATTTACAAGTGAAACAAGTTTTATACTAATATGTTGGTGGATTTTGATGTGAGAAAACAACAGGAGATGGACTTTTTTTCACTGGAAGAAGCTTTATGGATTGTGGAATGCTATTTTGGCCTGAAGCAACGGTTTAAATTTAAAATGCTCTAATGACAGATTTGTTTCTTACAAATATTTTTTCTCTTCACAAGATGTTAATTGGACTGTGGAGTGGTTTGGATTACTTGTGGATTATTGTGATGTGTTTATCAGCTGTTTGGACTCTCATTCTGACGGCACCCATTCACTGCAGAGGATCCATTGCTGAGCAAGTGATGTAATACTACATTTTCCAAATCTGTTTCCATGAAGAAACAAATTCATCTATATGTTGGATGGCTTGAAGATGAGTAAATTTTTTGCGAATAATAATAATAATAAAGCCTACTCCATATGTTTCTGCCAGACAAATACAAACATGTAAAGCTTTGACTGGGACATTATTTGGGTGCTTGTACATTGCTGTGTATGTTTTTATTTATTTATTTTTATCTGCGTGTGTCTGTATGTTCTAAGCTAAGCTGTGAGATGGATGTCTTGAGTTCTCTGCCAGCACTGCCACTCCGCCTTCGGACTCTGTCAGGCCCTTAATGAAAAAGAGAGTGGACTGGTTTTGAACCGCTGATGGAGAAAACAGATTAACTCAGCTTCATATTTGATGTTTTTTTTGTTGAAATACCATGTTTCTTCTTAGATTTTTCTTACCAGTTGTGTACATTAGGGTTTAATCTTACATCTAATGTTGTTAAATTAATGTTTATTGCATTATTTCAGTATCATGTGTGTCACCGTGATGGGGTTTAGTGTTTGTGTGAATTACACTGTGCACCTTCTATATATAAGTATTGTCCTCCTCAGCTCGTAGAAGAGCTGTTTGTGATGGGCTTTGGTTCATCATATGACTTTCTCATCACCACCAGTTTTTGGTAGTTATCAGTGCATTACAATGGTTCAAAACAGATATTAGTACTTCAATATGTTGGTTTATTAACATTACATCAGTTAATGAAATACGGTATTTTATTGTGAATTTAAGTTAAGTCTGTAAAACCTAAAATGTTGCTACCATATTTTTTACGGTGAAGTTCGGGCAACCACAGCTGCCGGTATTTTACCGTAAATGTCACAGATTTGTTTTTTTACAGTGTGACAATGCTTCAAATAAAGATTGTATCAATTACAACGTAATGCCAGCAGATGGAGACAAGTGACTTAAAATGAGATTCGTTCAAAAGACGTAGATTCATTCAGGAATGGAACAAGTGAAGTCTTTATGAGCAAGTCATGACGTTATGAGCTATGAATCATTTTATTTGTTTAATTTTTAATCAATTTGTTGAATATTGTATTCTATAAATATACTGCAGCAATTTTTACTAGAAACTCCAGTAAATTACGTGCTATTTTGTTTAGTTGTCTGGGTTTTTTCAGAATAATGGTGGGAAAATAGTGATATATATTTTAAAAATAAAATATTGATGCAATATAGTTAATATACATATGAAAATAATGCTTCTTTCTAATGAAATTTGTGAACTATATTTGCTCAAGAATGTTTTTAGTTTTAGCATCTTGAGTTTGTTCAATAATCTGAGTATGAATGCATTTTTTTGCGTCAATATAGCTAAAACAAACTTTTAATAAAAATGTTTGTTCCAGATTTTTACATATATATATATATATATATATATATATTTATTATTATTTTTTTTTTTTCATGCTCAGTATTATTTTAAATAGGACAAGCAAGACTTAAGTAATAAACTGTATTTCTAAATCAGTAAATCTGCAAATATTGTCTTTTATAAAAATTACATATTGTATTTTATGTAATTTAAATGTGGCTCGCTTGGCCTCTGAACTTGAGTACCCCTGATGTAGAATATGGTAATTTGATTATTCTATTATAGATCACTGTCCACTGTTCTTCTGAATAATTTATTTTGTATTTCATGCGTCAAAAAAAATAATATATATATATATAAAATAAAAATAAAGTAAAATAATAAAGGGTTTGGAATGACACAAGTACAGACATGAGGAAGACAAATTAGACATTGTGGCCACGATTTAGAATTAATTCCCACACGTTATACCCACTATTGTGGTAATTTTTATTAATGCATTCCCTCATTTTAGTTAAATCATGGTCACGTAGCACTAATTAATTCCCTTGTTTAAATGTAAAGTGAGGGAACAGTTTAATAATCAGTGGGATCAAATTTGTTGCTACGGATCATCGTTTTTATTCCTCCACAGGTCATGTGCTTGGCTCTGTACATGAGAGTGAGTAAATTATAACATTGTTTGATTTGATTAGGGGTGAACTAACCCTAAATAAGTAGGATACATTTTGATTTGACTATGTCTTTAAGCTCTTTGTGAAATAGTGTCGGTCTGTGCTACTCTGTTTTGAATGAAACTACATGAGGCGAGAACATTCGACTTTCAGATTTAGCGTTTGGTGTTCTTCACAAAATGGAGGCGAGTCTAACAGCAGGTAACAGAGTTAACGCTGGAGTCTTTAATGCAGCTGTGTGACAGACCACACGAGGGACATGCATACGACTGTGTGAACGGCATGTGAAGCTGCTGACAGGAAATCTGCAGGAATATGAAAAGAAGCAAAAGAAGCAGCGATTTGAATGTGCTTAGACAGCCCATCCTGCATAAATCCGATTTGAACATGATCCTTTTCTGTGCAATAATGATGATTTATTCGATTGACGTTCATTCAGAAGGAAAAATGAACAAGCTGCTGTGACAGACATGTTCTCCTTAGAGTAGTGATGTCTGCCAGTTTGCACACTGATTACTGTACCTGCCTCCTTTTCCTGAGGTCAGGAAGTTCGAAATTGACTCAGAACATAAAGTCACGACTTTGACTTCTGCTCTCGGAAGATGCATTAAATTGGTTGCATCATCTCCCGATGTCTTCCAACCTGCCTTTTTTTCACTGTCCTCTTTGTAATACAGCGCACTGGAGTGTTGAGAATTAGTATACGACACACAAACAATAACCAACCAGGTGTAGACGGTATTTCATCAACCGCTGTCACTTGATGTCTCTCAGGAGAGACCAATAATGGATGATGTCCATCCTTAAATCGTCCCTTACAAACCCAACACTTGTCACCCGTGGAAGAGAAGCGCGTATGTTGTTTTCAGAGCTTCAGGAGCCTGACGCTCAGACAGATGGCGAGCTTCAGTTTGTTTAGTTCCTTCTCAGCAGAAAAGCCTGAGAAACAAATCGAGCGATGAACATGCATGCATGTCATTATGTCTGTGCTAGCAGATGCAACAACAGCGACAATTCCGCTTATGGGATCAAATTGTAGATTTTTTTCATGTGTTTCAAGACACTGAGCTTAGATATTTGCACAATATACAATAAAATGTGCTTCTGCTTTGATGTTTTGGCACTTAAAAAACGTATAGTTTATATGGATGACTTATTTATTTTGTATTTTATGAATACCCCAGTTCTCCTCACAATGTGACCCAGATGTTGCTCCGATGAAAACATTAGATAGATAGATAGATAGATAGATAGATAGATAGATAGATAGATAGATAGATAGATAGATAGATAGATGGATAGCCGATGACAAATTTCTACCCTATTCTATTCTATTCTATTCTATTCTATTCTACAATACAGACCTGTTATTTGGTTAATGTTAAAAACTGTAATAGCTGTAATGGGAATTGACAGTAAAATACTTATTATTTACAAGGAAAACTATAAATAGATATTCCCAGAATTCTGTGTGTGACTCACATTTGATGGTTTGTCATTGACATCTTTGATATTTACATATACATATGCAGATTATACTTATGGCATAGTAACAATATTAAAATTTTAGTTTGTTGTTTATATCTTTATGGTGACGTTGTCATTTCTTTTCTTTGTACAACAAATTTCTAAAGTTTGTATGTTTAGTATTTATTTTATTTTTATTTAAGTTATATTATTAGTAGTAGTATTATTTTTTTAAAGTGTTTAATTGGCTGTGAGCAATGAGAGAGGGAACAAATTAGCCAAGATATTTTAATTGCATTTGCCCGTTTTTATATAAAAATGTATAAAGAAATTTTGAATAGCCCTGCCTCTGTTAGACAAATGTATAAAAAAATACCCAAATTAGTAATAATAAGTCTATTCATAATTCACCAATTATATATAATTAAATATATATATATATAGTCATGGCCAAAAGTTTTGGCAGTGACAAACATTTTGTGTTTTGCAAAGTGTGCTGCTTAAGCTGTTGTGGTGTTGATTCACATTGTTTCTAGATTATTGTGTAGAGTGATCAGATGCATTTTAAATAATTGCTAAAAGCTTCATTGGCCAAAAAAATGAACTTTTCACAAAAAAAAAATATCACTGTTTTTTGATCCTGACACAAAATGATGAGCTAGCATTAATTGACTTATCATATCAGCAGCACATGTGAAAGTGTGAATGAGTACTAGTCAGGTTAATCACTATCATACAGACTGATTGCTATAAAAGGAGGGAAGAAGCGCTTCCAATCATTGTGCTCTTGTTAGTAATAGTTACCTCCAATGAAACACGTGCAGCCATCATCGCTTTGCATCAAAATGGCCTCACATGCAAATTGCTACAAAGAATATTGCACCTGAAAGAACCATTTACCGGATCATCAAGAACTTCAAGGAGAGAGGTTCAACTGCAGTGAAGAAGTCTTCAGGACGTCCCAGAGTGTCCAGCAAGCGCCAGGACCATCTCTTCCTGAGGAGTCAGCTACGGAATCGTACCTCCACCAGTGCAGAGCTTGCTCAGGGATTGCATGTTGGTGTGAGAGCATCTGCACGCACAGTGAGGCCAAGACTTTTGGACAACAGCCTGGTGTCAAGAAGGACAGCAAAGAAGCCACTTTTCTCCAAGAAAAACATCAAAAGAAGAAAAGTTGAACGCTATCATGAGTCCTGTGTTGTGCCAGCAGTGAAGCATCCTGAGACCATCCATGTGTGGGGTTGCTTTTCAACCAAGAGAGTGGACGCTCTCATAATTCTGCCCAAAAACACTACCATGAATAAAGAATGATATCAAAACGACTTCTTCCAGCGATCCATGATTGGTTTGGTGATGATCTGTGCATTTTCCAGCATGATGGAGCACCATGTCACAAATATATATATATATATATATATATATATATATATATATATATATATATTCAGTTCAAGTTTGTCTTGGTCGGAGAAGGACAAAAAAAAAAGAAGAAGTTTCTATAAGGATATCACTCGTTAAATTAAGCATACTATATGCATGGTCATGTGACAAATATTCCACATACCATTTTAAAAATATGTCTATATATATAGTTGAAGGTAGTCAGTGTTTACTGTACAGTACGCTTTGTATTATTCCGTTTTGAACATGAAGAGTTTGATATTTTGATTTGATTAAACATGAAATGTTTGTGTTAGTAGTCAAGAACCTGAAGCAACACCACCAGCTCCCAGACAAACAAATTTGCCCTAAATGTAACTGTGATAAATCACAATAGACAAGACACAGGCTAAATCAGCATGCTTCCTGCTCAGTGTAGCCCTACCGATCCAGAGAATGACCAAAACTAATCCCAGTAAGTAGCAGAAAAGTATTAAAGGTCAGATGTTTCATGACCCTTTTTCATTGCATATTGAGTTGTTGACCACACTGACCACAAAATACAACGATCACTGATGCATGGCATTGCAAAATAAGCAGCAAAGGGCAAAATTAGATAATTTTCCTGTTTGGGCCAAGATTGTGACATTTGTGTGTGTGTGTGTGTGTGTGTGTGTGTAAAAAGCAAATTAGGCCACATACTGTGTTGTATGTAAACTGTATCAAACATGCTGAGCTGATCAGGATTACTGTAGATATGTGAAATATTTAGGTAATCAATTATTATTGTTATTGTACATTTGTAGGGTTTATGCATGTATGCTTTTTTCAGATCATAAAACTGAAGACCATTTGTGCTGCGGACATGTTTACCAAAATTGCATGCCTTATTGAAGAAAGCTGTGCTATTGCTAAAATTGTAAGAAAGCATGTTTGTGTTTTATGGCAGAAACAAAAAAGAAAATTACATTGAAAAAGGTGCCTTAACAATGCAATGGCAACCACCACGACACTCTAAAATGATGACAATGAGGTTTGCGCCACTTGAGCAAAAAAATGGCAACATAATCGTTAAATGACCTCAAAAATGCCCCTTAATTTTTGCAGTGACAGTAGGGAGGGATTCATATGCAGGGAAAGATTGAGATATGAATTATTGAACAGACCAAGTCTCATGCGGATATATTTACGGTGGACTGCTGGTTGTGAACACAACTGTGAAAACACTACAGCACGCCAACACGAAGCGTGTCAAGCGTGTCAAGCGTGTCAAATATTTCCACCAGAGCACAAGTTGTGCCGTTAATGAATACTGCTGCTCTAGAAAAGTGTCTGAGAAGGAAAACATGACAAACTGGTTTATGTGTGTGGAGACGAACCGAGATCTCCTATACTAGCACAAACACATACAGCTCGTCGGATGAACGGCTTCATAGGAATATGGGTACCATCAGAGACTCGCGCAGGAATATGAATATCCCCCAATATCAATTTGAAAGGGGTAATGCAGAATATCAGTGATGACACGTGTGTTGGCGAGGCAGGTAAGGCAGCGAATCTGGAGCAGGCGGCGCACAGGAACAAAGAGCGCAGAGAAAAGCGAGCGACGTGCCACTTCGCCTTCCATTCAGCTGGAAAATTGTAGGCATCCAAATGGCTCATAATTTCAATTGCAAGGCGCACCCTAATCTTCCCTGATTCAAACATAGATTTCTGATGCTTTTGTGTGATTCATTTCATCCCACTGTATATTTCAACCTGTGCTGGCACAAGCCAACAAAGAAGTCTGATTGTTGAGCATAATAGCAGGCTTTGTGGAGGTGTTTTTTCTTTCTTGTCTTTTTCTTGTTGAATACTTCAATTTATACCGCAGACATTCAGGCTATATATCAGCGGTATATCA
This sequence comes from Sinocyclocheilus grahami, assembly GCF_001515645.1. NCBI lineage: Eukaryota > Metazoa > Chordata > Actinopteri > Cypriniformes > Cyprinidae > Sinocyclocheilus > Sinocyclocheilus grahami. Next base: position 653,148 of record NW_015505437.1, on the reverse strand, counting down.
AGGCCGGTTCATGGAGCATGACAAGCCTGCTGCTCATCACTCCCCAGACTAGGTCTTCACATTTCTCTTGATCCGATTCAAAGCTGCTTACCTGCTGTACTCTTGTTATTTACCGTGCTGAAATCGTGAACAATTAGGCCTGTTGATGGCGGGAGATACGAGGACAGAACATATGCGTTGACTCTTAAGATACCATGCTATCATACATGGTTCTGGTTCTGGATTCTGATTGGTCAATACAATGTTGTTGCGGGCCACGAAAAAATATCTTTGAAATTGGAGATTATTCTTTGCAAGAATTGGGTTACATTTCACTTATTAAGTGTTTTAGATTAATTTGTCTTAACGTAGTTATAAGATACTAATAACAGTCAACAATGTGTAATTACTAGATAATAAACCTATAAGTACTTTCTTTTGTGAAACAAAAGTGTAATGCTTTTATTTCAACAGCAAATAGAAATTGTATAATTTAGAAGTTAATTTAAAAACTGCATCATGTGCGATTTACATGTTTGCGTACACATTTTTAATTTGAGTGTTGATTATTATAGTTAAAAATCAATAGAAATTGAATTTAAGTTTGGGCTTTGTTGTTAATAGTAACCTTAAAGCAATGTAAAATGACTCTCTATAGTTTAGAGCAGAAGCTAAGGTAGATTTTTATCCCTATGAAAATCCGTAAGGAAATGTTTAGTTTTTTCCTCCTATTTTTACCGAAATCATACCAAAGCGTGATGACCAATGTACGTACCGAACTGTCATGTTTGTGTACTGTTACACCCCTAATATATATATATAGTAGTTTAACATTAAACAAAACATTATATTACAAGATTATTGGAGTACATTTTACAAGACAATACTATTCCAGTCTTTCTGATTCAAAAATTCTAATTGAATTCAAAGTGTTACTTGCCATTTCTTTGTAATTATTTGTGATATTTACTCACAATTTTTGAATGAAAACTGTTTCAAATTAAATTCTACAGCATTATTTTTTCAGTGTACTGGTTAATAATATTACTCAGTACTTGTTATACATATTTATACTTGTATTATATTTTTAGAAATTATAAAGACACATTGAACAATTTCAGATAAATCTGTATCTAGTGTAAAGATTAAATTGAATGGATTTGGTAATGGGAACAAAGTTCATGAAAAAAAATGATGTCCTTAATATTTTAATTATAAAGTAACTGTTTTGTAAAAGTAATAAGGCATTTGCAGCTGTGCTATATTGTTAATACAGTCAATCATCTATGTGTTGTCACTAACAACACATTTTAAGCATAACTATATTTATAATATAGCACAGTCTCTCATGCCATTTTGCTCAAGTAAATGTCAGCGCTGAGGTTCCGTGGTTTGTGAATGATCTTTGCAGGTTTGATCACATTCCTCCTCTTTGTTCCCAAATAATTTCCTTTCACTTAATCACTAAAAACCAAAAAGCCAATTTGGATACTGTAAAAACCTGGTCTGAAACTACTCAAAAGTGCTCAATAGCTCTACATTCATATTCAATGCAGTGTCGTTTTAATTGGACACTTGAAAAGAGCAGTGAATGCTAAAAAATATATATATTGTACTGATGAATATTACAATGCATAATTTAATTAATTAAAACGCATAATATTAAAATGGTCCGATGTTCATTTGGCATGTAAGTCCTTAGAAGAACAGAAGATGTGTGTTCATGCTGAGTGCTGTTCTAAAGCAGGGATTCTTCAGACTTTCTGTCAGCTGGAGCCCTTTGACATAAAATATTTTCTTGAAGTACCCCTTGAGATTTTATAATGATTGAAGGACCAACAATTCACTAAAACAATTTTTTTTATTGGTCTTATGAAGTATTCTAATTTGTTGAGATTTGTTTACTGCTTACTGATTACTCCTTTTAAAATTGATCACGTTACTGTTCTGATTACTTTATTTCAAAAGTAATTAGTTACATTACTAGTTAAGTTACTTTTTGGCAACATCCATGAATTTTTTCATGAAATCCCAGCATAAACACTCCCGATAAATATTTGTTATTAAAGCATCAGCATTCACAGAACACTGTTATTTTTAACTAAAGCAAGCATAGGCTGCTGCGTACGTGGTTTGGCATGGCAGAATGCCAGCAAATAGCGCTGCTTTTATAATCTCTAAGAAGATGACATATCAGTTCGTCGCAATCTCACAAAGCTCTGTTATAACACAATGAATCTTTCATAATATCTACAATCCGTGTGTTATAATGAGAGGATTCGCGAGCACGCAAATGTCAGCACTGCACTCGCTGGCCATTGCGTTCCAGAAATCAACATTGCTCAGTGCAACAAAAACACGAGTTACTATAGCCTAAATAGAAATTCTGCCTATGCTTGCGCCTTTTTAAATTTTATTTCATAATAGTTCTTGTTGCTTTTGTGCAATAGATGAATAACAATTTATTTGTTTTAGATATTTTATATTTAGATATTTCTATTTTTTTGCGGGCGTCCCATGAATAATTTTAATCTCCCCCATCCCGCACACACACGAGTGTCTACCCGCCCGCAGCAGCACTCGCCCATCTTCTCCCGCGCTGCTGTTGCGTCGGGTCTCGCGGGAGTGCAGGCCTCTAATACACTGGCACTTGACTCGACAGTGCGTGTGCTACATCCTTTTTACAATCTCTAGATTATAAAACACTGCATTCTGTCAGCAATGTAACGCAGCAGTAACGTATAGAGACCTCGGCTTGTGACTATACTCTAATTAGTATTTAGAAAATTATAATGCGTTAAATTACTCCGTTACTAAAAACTTAATCAAATTACAGTAACGCGTTACTGCCCAACACGGCATATATCTGTAAATGTTTGAACAATAATGTCAAGCAATTTAATTGAAATGCGTAGCTAAACATTTTGCCTGTCTTATAAATCACATCACCAGATTGTGATATTTGTTCTCAACTATGTTACGATTTTGAAAAATCGGATCTTTCCGCATTTCTCTACGACGTCGGTGGCTTGTGTGGTTGCACACAGAGCAATTTCAGAGGATAAAAACGCAGCAATAGTGTTCCATCAAAAATCCTGCAGCCAGGCGACTTCCAGTGGTAATGAACTTGTCAGCCTTGTGCCTGTAGAGTTCTGAGCCTGATGTGGTTGTTATTATTCAATTCAGCGTTGTGTTCACCCTCCATTCCCTCAACCGATTTCTCAAATGCCACACCAGGCCTCTTGTTTTCCAGCAATTCCTGTTTTCTGCTTACTCCCACTAGACCCCAGGTATTTTATTGGCCCTTGTTTAAAACAAATAATGTTTGCTGTTTGCAGCACCGCTGTGAATTACCTCAAAATGTTAAAGCTCCAGATAAATGTTAGCGGGAACGTTATAGTTGCAGGGTTGCTCTTGAAAATGATTTACAATATTAAAGCCTTTTGTTTTATTAGTTTTTTTTACTGATATTCGCAACAACGTTGCATTAATTCAAAACAAGCGTGGCTAAAATTCGAGAGGGCACTTTGTAAATTGTTTAGCCAGTCTGTAACAATACAATACAATAAAAAAGTGCAGGCTGTTTGTGATAAGCTTCATGTACTTCCATCCCTTCCTACAGAGTTCCTCAGTGCCATCTGAAGATTACAGGCTGTGATAGTTTCAGACACAGCTGTTTTCTTTCATTAAATTCACCACAGCTACAGTGGCGATTAACTTCATTATTACCCCGTATATAAGGAGATAAGGAAGCAAAATCCCCTTAGCAACAGCTTAGGAAAATATGCAGAGGAACTACTGAACAGATGTTGGTTTTGTATTTTCCGGACCTCAGTATGATAAAACATTGCATGTGGGCTGAGCAAAGATTCTAAACTCTTCTAACAGAACATTGCGGCATGTCAAGCATCAGGCATCCGAGCTGTCAGTTTGGTAGCCTGCTGTATGTCAGAGATCAGAGAGAATAGAGTGAACAATTTGTGCTGTGCAATGAGCATGACTGCTACTTCTAACAATTGTGTGAGAATCTGCTCTGAGACACTGGATTGTCCTACAAAGCTTTACATCGTGACTGACTTCCCACAGTTACCTTTGATTATGAAATTAACATATTCAATATAGATCAGATCATGTCTCTAATTGGGTTCTGATGTTTAGCAGGTGGAGCTTTTATTTGATTACTTGATAATAGGGATGGATGGTATGACGTTATATCCTGCGATGGCAGGTTGCCAAGCAACATTGCAACATCAAAATCGATTTTAACTAATTTACAGTCACAAGTGTATGGACGTCAAATTACACTGATTTGAAATTCAAAGAAATTCGTATAGCTGTACATTTTAATTATTTAAACTATTGTCAACACACACTTTGAATGAGAAAGCCTTAAGTTCTGGGGGAAAAATGCCTTGAAAATGGATGGATGGACGGACGGACGGATGGATGGATGGATGGATGGATGGATGGATGGATAGAATGAACAAACAACAAATGGATGGATGGATGGATGGATGGATGGATAGATGGATAGATAGATAGAATGAACAAACAACAAATGGATGGATGGACGGACGGACGGATGGATGGATGGATGGATAGATAGATAGAATGAACAAACAACAAATGGATGGATGGATGGATGGATAGATGGATAGATAGATAGATAGATAGATAGATAGATAGATAGATAGATAGATAGATAGATAGATAGATAGAATGAACGAACAACAAATGATGGATGGATGGATGGATGGATAGATAGATAGATAGAACAACAAATGATGGATGGATGGAAGGATGCATGGATAGATAGATAGATAGATAGATAGATAGATAGAATGAACGAACAACAAATGATGGATGGATGGATGGATGGATGGATAGATAGATAGATAGAACAACAAATGATGGATGGATGGAAGGATGCATGGATAGATAGATAGATAGATAGATAGATAGATAGAATTTACAATATAGATAATTAATGAAAGAAAGAAAGGACCAGATTTGTCCATTTTTATCAATCATTTTATAAGACTGATTGTTTTTTAATATTTCAGTGTAAGTGGATTCATCATGGACGACTTTGAACAACACCCATTATAACTTCTAATATTATTGTTGTTGCAGTTATCATCATTGTTATTATTGTCAGTTGTTAGTTCTATTTTTTAGATGGATGGATGGATGGATGGATAGATAGATAGATAGAACAACAAATGATGGATGGATGGAAGGATGCAGGGATGCATGGATAGATAGATAGATAGATAGATAGATAGATAGAATTTACAATATAGATAATTAATGAAAGAAAGAAAGGACCAGATTTGTCCATTTTTATCAATCATTTTATAAGACTGATTGTTTTTTAATATTTCAGTGTAAGTGGATTCATCATGGACGACTTTGAACAACACCCATTATAACTTCTAATATTATTGTTGTTGCAGTTATCATCATTGTTATTATTGTCAGTTGTTAGTTCTATTTTTTATTTTTTTTAATCCAAGTGTGTAAAAAAGGCTTTCATAGGCAGGTTTTTAATAAAATTCCAAGTTAATGGATTTTCCTCCTCTAATGGTCTAATGGTGTTTCTGGTTGTCGTCCAAAATGTATTCACTGAGGCATACAAAATAATTTCAGCATTAAATGTTGGACTATATATTATAGCAAGGGCAAGGGTCTATTAGTATTACCCTCATATGATGCTGGGGGTGGGAGTATGGGCGTCCCTGTGTTATCTCCACATTGTTTCGTGACTCTCTGCATTCATTTCTCTCTTGTGAGGCAGAAGTTTTCCTCCATGAGGAGTGTTGAGCACAGATAAGTAATGCACTTGTTTAAATTGACCTGAACAGGTAATGAAACATGTCTCTGAGGACTTGCCTCATGTGTGAATCCCAGTGAAAGTAAATAATAAATCATGTCAGGTTATATTAAAATGAATTGTGCATGCCTAAGTGGGGGGGAAAAAGTGTGTGATCCGCTTCGAAAATATGTTGCCGAATTTGCAGTAAAGATGCTTGAGAAAATCTGAAAGGACTGATACTACAACACATGACAAACTCAAAAACTATTATATACGGGTTTGGAATAACAAAAATTTTGGGGATAAACTATTGGCTAAAACAAACGTTTAACCCTATATTCGTCTTTACTGTTTAAGTGGTCTTGTTTTGTTTGTTCTGTGAAACTGAATGATGCCTCAAATCATGCTGGTTGTTCAGCATGTGGTCAGTATTGCTTTTCAAAACGTATTATATTTGCATTGCAGATGATAAAATAGCAAAATATTTAGTCCATTAGACTTGCACTGAAAGACTTGGGTCTGAGTACTTTTGACTTTGATCATAGGGATACTTCACCCAAAATTGAAAATTCTGTTATCGTTTATTCACCCTCATGTTCTTCCAAACTTGTATAAATTTATTTCTTCCGTTAAACACAAAATAAGTTATTTTGAAGAATGTTGGTAACCAAACAGTTGCCAGTACCCATTGACTTCCATAGTCTTTTTTTTTTTCTTTCCTCCAAGTCAATGGCTACCGTTAACTCTGGTACCCAACATTCTTTAAAATAGCTTCTTTTGTGTTTAACATAAGAAAGAAACTCAACATGAGGGTAAATGATGACAAAATGTAAATTTCTGGGCAAACTATCCTTTTAAGCTACCATCCAAAAAACCCAGAAAACACCCAAGCAACCATATAGTACTGCCCTGGCAACAACTAAAACCAGTTGATAGATAGATAGATAGATAGATAGATAGATAGAATTTACAATATAGATAATTAATGAAAGAAAGAAAGGACCAGATTTGTCCATTTTTATCAATCATTTTATAAGACTGATTGTTTTTTAATATTTCAGTGTAAGTGGATTCATCATGGACGACTTTGAACAACACCCATTATAACTTCTAATATTATTGTTGTTGCAGTTATCATCATTGTTATTATTGTCAGTTGTTAGTTCTATTTTTTATTTTTTTTAATCCAAGTGTGTAAAAAAGGCTTTCATAGGCAGGTTTTTAATAAAATTCCAAGTTAATGGATTTTCCTCCTCTAATGGTCTAATGGTGTTTCTGGTTGTCGTCCAAAATGTATTCACTGAGGCATACAAAATAATTTCAGCATTAAATGTTGGACTATATATTATAGCAAGGGCAAGGGTCTATTAGTATTACCCTCATATGATGCTGGGGGTGGGAGTATGGGCGTCCCTGTGTTATCTCCACATTGTTTCGTGACTCTCTGCATTCATTTCTCTCTTGTGAGGCAGAAGTTTTCCTCCATGAGGAGTGTTGAGCACAGATAAGTAATGCACTTGTTTAAATTGACCTGAACAGGTAATGAAACATGTCTCTGAGGACTTGCCTCATGTGTGAATCCCAGTGAAAGTAAATAATAAATCATGTCAGGTTATATTAAAATGAATTGTGCATGCCTAAGTGGGGGGGGGGAAAGTGTGTGATCCGCTTCGAAAATATGTTGCCGAATTTGCAGTAAAGATGCTTGAGAAAATCTGAAAGGACTGATACTACAACACATGACAAACTCAAAAACTATTATATACGGGTTTGGAATAACAAAAATTTTGGGGATAAACTATTGGCTAAAACAAACGTTTAACCCTATATTCGTCTTTACTGTTTAAGTGGTCTTGTTTTGTTTGTTCTGTGAAACTGAATGATGCCTCAAATCATGCTGGTTGTTCAGCATGTGGTCAGTATTGCTTTTCAAAACGTATTATATTTGCATTGCAGATGATAAAATAGCAAAATATTTAGTCCATTAGACTTGCACTGAAAGACTTGGGTCTGAGTACTTTTGACTTTGATCATAGGGATACTTCACCCAAAATTGAAAATTCTGTTATCGTTTATTCACCCTCATGTTCTTCCAAACTTGTATAAATTTATTTCTTCCGTTAAACACAAAATAAGTTATTTTGAAGAATGTTGGTAACCAAACAGTTGCCAGTACCCATTGACTTCCATAGTCTTTTTTTTTTTCTTTCCTCCAAGTCAATGGCTACCGTTAACTCTGGTACCCAACATTCTTTAAAATAGCTTCTTTTGTGTTTAACATAAGAAAGAAACTCAACATGAGGGTAAATGATGACAAAATGTAAATTTCTGGGCAAACTATCCTTTTAAGCTACCATCCAAAAAACCCAGAAAACACCCAAGCAACCATATAGTACTGCCCTGGCAACAACTAAAACCAGTTGCATTGTGATGCCCAGTTTAGCATGAGCAAACAAGTTAGTTTGTGTGGTGATACTGGTTTAACAAACCACTTATTCAAGACTCAAACCACACATGGTACTGTATACTGTTGCACATAAACATCCACCTTGTCAGGCTTATTGCAGCATAACAGGTGGCAGGTTTTGAAAAAGCTCTCTCTGATTAAAAAAAAAGGAAAATTGGAGTGCCGATAATGCTAAGAGAGGAGACATTCATGCATTAAAAAAGAGGTTCTAAACATCTAAGGCCTCTTCAGTGATTTCCCAGTAGTCCTCTAAATGTAGGCTGTATCCATAAAGCCCATATGCTTTACTACCATACTCATTATACAGTGCTTTATTGATTATATATGGTTGAGTTTTAAAAGTATCATATGTGGAGTCGACCTGTTTTGTCCGCACAAAATATTCTAAAAACAAATTCTGTTCACCCAGTTTCAGAGTCATTTTAATATGAGCTCTTTGTTAAAATGTTAGTGGTTCTGCTATTTTTTGAGTACAGAGCGAGCAGGCCGGAAGGTGGTCCCAAAGTCATCCGTTCATTATTGCGTTTGTTCCAGGGGGTGTGTGAGCGATCAAAGTAAGGCATGCTCAATTTCCATTTCAGTAGCTCCTGTCCTAGAAATTAGCCAGTGGTGTCCCAAATGACATGCACTGGACCCTCTGTCCATTTGTCTGCATTAGGTTTGCATGGGAATGGTCTCTTTAGCAATAAGTAGGCCAGTTTTTATATTTAGTCCCGTCCTCTTGCACCTTGAAAGCGGTGTAACCTGTTCACTCACCTGGGTTAATGTTGGCTCAGTCCCTGTGCTGTGTGCAGGTGAATCTGTTTTGGTTTCTGGATGTATGCAGAGTATTAGAGTATGTTAATAAGTCATTTTACCTATTATTGTTGAAAGAAAATAGTATAAAGGTTTCATGTATGCATGGAATACCAGAATGTGCTACTGCATTTTGCAAATTTTGTGTGACAAATGAACCAGCAGTAATATCACTTCATTGGGGTTAACATCATAATACGTCTGTTTTTTTTTTTCTTCTTACAATTCTGAGTTTAAATTTCACAATTTTGAATTTTCCAAGGTTACTTGTCACAGGTTTTTTGTGTGTGTGTGTGGAATAATATTAAATAATAATAACAATATTTTATCTCACAATTCTGATTTTTCTTTCTCACTCTTTAGTTTATATTTTGTATATATGCACACATACCATGTTATAAAAAATGCAATAGAGTCAATAAAGAATAAAAACAAATGTTTTTTTATATGTATATCACTGTATGTTTTAATAGCATTCGTAATGCATTTTTTATAAATTAAAAGATCCAAACTGAAAAAAAATTAGCATCATTTCACTGACCCAATTGCCAGATATGATTCTGAGATGGTGACGGTTTTCTGAAATGCCCTTAACTAAAAATGCATCTGACTACATTTGTAATGCATTTTTTATAAATTAAATGATCCAAACTGAAAACAAAATTAGCATAATTTCACTGACCCAATTGCCAGATATGTTTCTGAGATGGGGACGGTTTTCTGAAATGCCCTTAACTAAAAATGCATCTGACTACAGTTTGAAAGATTTTTGCTGCATACTTCATACTGTTTCACAATAAATAACAGGCAGTATTCAGTAGGATACTGTGCATAAGCAGTACACTAGTACATAGCCTTACTTTGTCCAATAGCAATATATCACCTGCTGCGTGACGGCACGCGCCTCGTCTTTTCGAAAGATACAAGGCACAGTGGCTTCAGCTGACAGGCCATTTGTGTTAGTTCAATGATAAAGTCCTCTGTGCCACCACAATGGTTCTTTATACACACATACACACACACACACACACACACACACACACACACACACACACACACACACACACACACACACACACACAGGCTTGTTTTCAGTTTTAAACCTTTAAGCCTTTTCTATCCTGTGAAGCTAAACAGTGGCTTGTGTCTCAAGTGGTTTTGTCAATACTCGGCTGAATAGAATGACAAACTGTAAGACACTTAAAAAACGGCTTGAAAAAAAATGATCCGCAGAGATGCAGAACACAGCGGCCGCTCACTTTACACCTAAGATTTACATCACTTTCCTTATTTTACAGTTAATTAACTCGCAGTTAAGTTCACCAAGAAAATTCTATCATCATTTATTCACCCTTTTTTTCCCCATGGAATACAAAAGGAGAAATTTGGAAGTTTAATAATGCTGCTCTTTTCCATACTGCACAATTATATAGTGAGCAGTTGCTCACTATAAAATAAATAAATCATATTGTCCTATGTCCCCAATTCTTATTTGCACATGACAATAGAAAATAAAATCTCACAATTTAAGGCCCGTTCATACCAGGAACGATAACTATAAAAATAACGATAAAGAGAAATATATTAGTGTCCACACCAGCTGGCGATATCGTCTGTTTATTCTCAGTGCATGCTCGTCTACCTCTTTAAATTCTCGAGCTCGTGACAGCAGGATGGATTCCGATTGGCTGTCAATATTTTTATCGTTCCATCAGCTGGAAAACAAAATTCGTTCTGAAAGTGATTCAAACAATATCGTTTCTCTGTGCCTTTATCGTTGTATACGTTAATATTCAAGTTCAAGTTCAGTTTATTTATGAAGCACATTTAAAAACAGCCACAGGCCGACCAAAGTGCTGTACAAGTTAGAATAAAAAAAATAAAAAAAAGTACTCTAATAGCAGCAAAACAGTTAAAACAGAACACTCTTATAAGCTAAAAGCAACAGAGAATAAATACGTTTTGAGACATGACTTGAACTCAAAGTGAGAAGCGATCTAATATAGAGTGTAATATATATCGTCTGTTTATTCTCAGTGCATGCTCGTCTACCTCTTTAAATTCTCGAGCTCGTGACAGCAGGATGGATTCCGATTGGCTGTCAATATTTTTATCGTTCCATCAGCTGGAAAACAAAATTCGTTCTGAAAGTGATTCAAACAATATCGTTTCTCTGTGCCTTTATCGTTGTATACGTTAATATTCAAGTTCAAGTTCAGTTTATTTATGAAGCACATTTAAAAACAGCCACAGGCCGACCAAAGTGCTGTACAAGTTAGAATAAAAAAAATAAAAAAAAGTACTCTAATAGCAGCAAAACAGTTAAAACAGAACACTCTTATAAGCTAAAAGCAACAGAGAATAAATACGTTTTGAGACCTGACTTGAACTCAAAGTGAGAAGCGATCTAATATAGAGTGTAATATTTAATATTGAGAACAATTTTTACAACTATATCTTTATCGTTATCTTTATAGTTATCGTTCGTGGTGTGAACAGGACTTTAGACTATTTTCTCACAATTCCAAATTTATATCTCACAGTTCTGTATTTTTCTTTTTTTCTTTTCTCACTTTTTTCTTCTTACAATTCAGAATTGCGAGATATAAACTTTATCTTGCAGTTGTGTGTTTATATTTCACAATTTTGACCACAGGGCTCATGATTCCAATAAACTGTTTTTATGTTGCTTTTATATCGTGTTTTGGTCCTATATGGAGCTTGACAGATATGCTTGTTATGTACAATAATTATATGAAAAAAAACAGCATGAGGACTCTTAAAAAAAATCTCCTTTTGTGTTCCACCAGAAAGATCTGGAATGATGAGTAAATGATGACAGAAATGATTTTTTGACAGAGCCATGTCTTTAGAAAAATGATAGCAGTGATGCATAACACTGTGTCCTCTCACTTCATACTTGTGATTTATGTCTCTCCATATTTTACACTAATTTGTCTTGCAGTAATGTAATTTTGTGGGGAAAAACAATGCCATTTTTGCCTCATTGTTGGCAGTGATATCCTATTTGTCCCCTGTCGCTCCTCACACCAGACACTCCTCTTCTGAATTTCATTACAGTCCTTGCAAGATCTCCAGTTGACTTATTGGATGTTTTCCATCCAATTCTAACCAACAAAAGATGCTGTAACATTTGCAACATTTTGATTGTGGCCTTTGATTGACCATTGTCCATCTCAGTTCTGTATAATTAATCTGGGAAATCTATGTTTCCTTCATAGTTCTGCTTATGTTCTGTCTGTCTGCGGTCTCTACAAGCAAGTGAGTGATGCATTTATTTATTTGGTAGCTGATGATGTCCGAGAAACTGAGAGAGAGATGAATGGGATTGCTAATGGAAAGCTCTCTCCAGGTATTATACGCAATCTTGCTGCACATTAATAAACTTTTTCAGCATTGATAGAAATGGATCTGGACTTTCCTTTCCCAGTGGCACAGTATGATGCATTTAAGCAATAAAGTGGCTCTGCTTTATTGTGAATATAGTAACAGCAAAGCATAACTTCAGGTGCTTATTGGTTTTATAACATGGTTACATCATAATAAATATATTAAGTATGCACATTTTTATCAAAATGCATTTAAACTACAAGTTTTTTAATGAGCTATCTGTTACTATGTTGTCAGTGCTTGGGAGTAACTGATTACATAATACGTAAATACGGGATTACATAATACATAATCACATTTCATAAAATGAAGTACTTGTAATTAGATTATATTGCATTTCAAAATACTCTTAATCAGACTACAGTTACTTTTTTGTTGATTTCATGAAATTAATTATGGATAGTTTATTTATTCTCCCTAATTCTTCTTTTTCATGTTTTAAATGTTCCTTTTTAAAATAGCCTACTGTTTATATAGATTCATAAATTCTTCTAGTTTTGTTGGCATTCTCACAAAGACCATTCACAACACAGATGGCTTTAATTACACAGAAAACTAAGAGGCCACACAGCATTTGACCACTCGATTAAAAAAAAATAAAAAATCATTTTAGTTTTAAGAAGTGTTTTCTCAAAACATCAACATTGCATCAACTACTGATGAACATATGAATTTGTATTTGAATTATCACTCAGTGGGTTATTTAGCCATGTATTGCTGTGTATTTGGAAGGCTTTTGTCTTTCAAACACATTAAAATGCACAAATTCATCTTGTTTATAATTTACATGATGTATTGCAGGGATTCTTAAACTGTTTTTGTCAGCCAAACCTCTTTCACCCAATATATATATATTTATATACTTGAAAGATTTTAAGGTAATAAGTTAATAATTAAGCAAAACATTTGCATGTTTACGGCTCTCTGACATTGGTTAATAGTCACATGACATGCAAGTAAACAAATAAAATATTTCATCTTTTTTTAGTAAGTTAGTTTTATTTTGACTGTTGTTATTTCAAAGCTATTTATTTTAATTTGATATTGTTTTATTATTTAATTAATTACTAGCTTTTCATTAAAACCCCTGCAGATCCTTCATGAACTGCAGTGGGAGACCTTGACATAATGTAATGTTTAACAACTCCATATTGTTAATATCAATGAATGGGATATATTTTCTTTATTTTTTAATATTTATGCCAGCATGTTACAAGATTGTCCTATTTAAATCAAAAATCCTAATTCAATGTGAAAAACGAGTTAGGTCACTTTAAAAGTTATCAAAAAGTAGTCAATGTAATATACTGGATAATGTTACTAACCATATTTTTTTCATGTAATTTGAATCAGTAACGGATTGCAATTTGTCCGCTATCTTTCTTGCACTGTGTTTTGCACATTTTAGCATGGCTGGAACACTGTATTGATCAATCAACATCAGTTGCATAATGTGGAATTTATCATAGAACATTTGTTCACGGTTACGTGATGTGAGTGTTGAGCTCAGGAAAACGGTGATGTACTTAAAGCATCTGCTAATGAAAAAGTCTGGCTTTTCGCCTGCTGGGCACTACCTTCTCTTTCTCTCTTGATGCATATGGATGCCAAGGCCCAGATTCTGCTTTGGGTTCTTTCTCTGTGTGTGTGTGCGTGTATGTGTTTTGGGTCCATTATTTTTTTGGCCTGCGCCCTTCATTGTTCTGCAGAGTTTGGCAGAGGTTACCTGGCACAATATGACCTGGGCATCTGGCACCCAAAGTGAACCACCTGCATTCAACAATAGCGTTACTCTGCTGATATGGAAGGGCTGTGGTGTAGCAGTATAATATCAACCCGCGTTTGCAATGTTATAGCCACACTATATTTTGTATTCTGAAAGTTGACATCTGTATATGCACATAACTTAAGTCTTGACTACAAAAAAGCAATTGAACACTGATACTGTTCAATGAACACACGCTGAGCTTTTGTGACAATGTGCCCCGTTGGGTAGTCTCGCGTAGCCAGACCTTCAGACTGTCGGTTGATAGTCTGGAATCCATGGCAGCTTTCATTGGCCAAGGCCCGCCCATGAAGCCGTTTGACCAAACCACCAATCACAGTTCATTTCGTTCAGCGTCACGTTTCGGGGTGTGGGAATGTTGCCACAATAACAGAACGGTGTGTAAAACTCTCGGACATATTTTAAAGATTCTATGCCGCGACACATACGTCTCCCGGAAATCCTGTAGAATTCAACCAATCCGATGACGACTTTGAAACTCCTGAAGTGTTTCCACTTTTGTGTGCTATATGCATCAGACGTTCAGCCAGCGGTCCGTGGGTGTGACGTCTAAGGCTGAGACTTCCCATTGGGCAACTCTCACTCGATATGGGGTAAAGATATATATATATCTTTACCCCATATCTTAAAGTATATATATATATACATGTATGCTCTTTGTTGAAATATGTAATACTTTTTGAAATAGCAAAATATTTTTGTAAGCCCCTTTCCTGTTTTAATTTTGTTTGCATATATGTCACACTTAAAAGATTCAGATCATCAAACGTTTCACGGCACTGCATTTATATACTGTATATATATATTTAATAAAATATTAATTTCTTAAAAACTAGCAGAGAAACAAGCAAACCTTACCTAACTCAAAATTTCGAACAGCACATATGACATTTAAATAAAATTTTACGATTGTGCTGCGTATTTACATCTATTTAAATCCATATATCACATGTCAAGCAAACAATGATAGTTGTTAAAATTACTTTCAGTGATACAGTATAAATATAATAACTTGACTGAACCTGAAATACAAACTTTTCAGTTATAATCTTCATAATAAAGTGGACACATTGTTGTCACTTATCTTAATGTATACATTTGTGGTTTTATTGTTTATGTTCTCTCATTTAGCAGACAGCTATTAAAAATATGGTACGTTATACAAAATATATGGTATGTATGATATATTTGTCCCCTTTGTATAAGGGAGGGTAAACATCATATGTCACTTTTTTGTTTATGTCCCTGTGTTTGTCATCCTGTCAAGTGTTTAATGTAATAGTGCAGTGTTTCAGGAAAAATGTTTTAAAAAATCCCTGCAATGCTAGAGATATGGAAAGCAAGTGAGCCACGGAGGGCTGGAAAGAAACACAAAAGCTGTGTGCGAGAGGGAGTGTGAGAGGGAGGAACAGAGCGAACACTTTGATAAATTGCAGAAGCGAGAAAACGAGTCACTTGAGCATAAAATTAGATTTTACAAATGTGTTGTTACCTGACAGTTATTTGACAGAGAAGATATCGCAACATTGGAACGAATATTGCTAATCATATTGAATAAATGAGAGGTTGGGGGCTTTGACGGGGACGGATCTTAATTTATCCCTCTTTATCACTGCAGACTTAAACTTGTGCTTGATTGGCGTCTGTCATTTATATGGTAATTTGAAATGCTCTGTAACAGACTAAAATCCTGTTTTAAAAAACCCATGAAACGCTCTTCAGATAACTGCTATCGCATTGTTAGTGGGGATGGACGTTTTGAACGAATGGAGGTTTTTCAGTAAAGCTTTGAAATGCTGAGAAAAAAAGGGGCTATTTTCAATTTGAATATTAATATTGTGTAATAATAATACTTATTTTTTTATTTATTTAGCAGAGATGAAATAAATGAAACACAAAAAAGCAACAAAAAATGTATATATATATATATATATATATATATATACCATAAAACGTCTCTAGGTTACAAATGTAACCATGGTTCCCTGAGGGAACGAGACGCTGCGTCGAGATTCGCTTCTGAAGCACGTGTCAAATCCGTCCAATGGAGCAGCGAGACGTCACGAGCAGGGTGACGTAAGCACCAGAAAGCATAAAAGCGCATCTGGCCGGGCGCCACCCAGCTTCGATGAAGCAGCGCCTGCAGGGATGTAGGGAGTATGGCAAAGAAACACAGCGTCTCGTTCCCTCGGGGAACCATGGTTACATACGTAACCTAGAGACGTTCCCCTTCAGGAACTCAAGCTGCGTCGAGATTCGCTTTGGGAACGAGAATACCAACTGCGCCATACGACTGTAGCGTCTGGACCACTCAAACACACAATATATATTTTGTTAGCTAGATTTCACAAATACTTTGTAACACCCCAGGACGCCGAACAGGACCCTGGTTTCATGGTAACCCGATACATTTACAACCTTGTGGAATGCGAGCCAACTCTCAGCTGCATTCTCCAGAAACAAGGGGCACAAATGCACAGTAGAAATTGACTTTTCTACTAATTAATTCATAGGAAAACCTTTCTTGGAGAAGAGAGAACTTGGGAACCTGGGGTAGATGCCAGGTCTAGGTTGTAAAAGCGGACAAAAGTGTGTGGAGAGGACCAGCCCGCAGCAGCACAAATGTCCTGCAAGGCCACACCCAAGTTGAAAGCCTTGGAGGCCGCCATACTCCTGGTCGAGTGCGCTATGACCCCCATAGGTGATGGGATTCCAGAGGACTCGTAGGCTGGTGAGATGGCCTTGACCACCCACCTACTCATAGTCTGCTCGGTCGCCGGAAATCCCTTCTTTGGTGGACCAAAACAAACAAAAAGCTGATCTGCCTTACGCCACGGGGCAGGTCTGTGTGCGTAAGCGTCCAGTGCTCGAACTGCACAGAGCAGATTAAGCCTTTCTTGGCCTACTTCCTGGAAGGGAGGAGGACAGAATGCCTGAAGTACTATGGGCCCTGGTGAAGAAGTGGGCACCTTAGGGACATACCCGGCCCTCGGGTAAAGGAATGCCCTAACCATGCCTGGAGCAAACTCCAGGCAAAAAAACAGAGAGTGCCTGAAGATCCCCGATCCTTTGTAGTGAGGAAATTGCCAGGAGAAAGGTGGTCTTGAGCCTGAGCAACTTGACCAAACTTCTTCTTTGGGTTCAAAGGGGGCATTGCATAAGCCCTCCAGAACCACAGCCAGGTCCCATGAGGGCACCTTGGTGCGCTGTACCAGCCTCAGCCTCAGGGTACCACGGAGGAAACGAGTGGCAAGTGGGTGTCTTCCCAATGATTGACCACCCAGAAGGGCGTGGTAAGCAGCTAAGGCCACCACGTATACCTTCAGAGTGGAGAGAGATAACCCTGCGTAGAATCGCTCTTGCAGAAACTCCAGAACTGTACCAATTGGGCAGTTGACTGGGTCCTGCAGTCGCTGTCCGCACCATGAAGGTGTACTAGTTTCCTAGTGGCGGGAGGTCGTGGCTGGAGTATAGTCTCAACAACCTCAGTTGAGAGACCAGATGCTAGGAGCTGTGCCCCCTCAGGGGCCATGCCCACAGCTTCCATAACTCCGGGCGGGGGTG